>NC_054471.1:179096663-179399693 GCF_017639515.1 Carcharodon carcharias
AGTAGCGCCCAAAAATCACGCCGTGGGCCTTGGTTCAGTGCAAAAGGAAGTTTAATGATTTGAGGTGAGGCATTTAACTAAATTTTCATAAATTTATGCAAATTGGAGTTTTATTATGCCAATTTTAAACAAGGCCTAAGGAAGGAAGCTGCCACAGCTTACTCACTATGCAGAAACAATTCTACAGCTGGTCCAGAAGACAGCAGGGACTTATGTGGTAAATCTAAGACTTCCCTTTACGGTGTCAGGAGAAGGAGGAGTGATTTCCTTGGACCCACAAGAGAAGTTTCAGCTCGATGCCTCAGATCTCAACCGTTTTCCCTCCCATGAGTTACCACCCAAAAAAGCCGTCCTACCATTCATTAGGAAGCTGGGAAGGGGGCATTGGGGATTCTCTTTGCCTCCCAATCTTAGTTTACCACAGCCTTTCTGCCTCCTTCTCACACCCATTCTGAGCAGGAAGTGGGCAAGTGCCATTGAAACGAGCCTCAGGAGTTAAGATAGCACTGGCTCGAAATTCAGGCCCAAGAATGCATTCCTTTATCACCCATACTCCCTGTGTTCCTGAAGCATCTGGTTTAAAATCTAACTCCGTAATTACTTGATTCATTCTCCATCTCCCATTGCATTGCACCGCTACGCTTATCTAGTAAAGCTAACAGCTGCATTTTATGTTGTGATGCTGTTACCATATTTAATCAGCCACTGACAGAGAGTCTGAAATATTGGAGCTGGTCTGTACCATTCATGATACTCCAGAGATTTTGAATGTGTAGCAGCTCTGTATAAATCTTAGTGGAAAAATAGTTTTATCAAATAGGGCTGAGTTATGAACAATGATACATGACTGCCAAGAAGATGTTTTGGGGTGGTGGCAGGTATTTGATTGCAGAAGTGATGTGAAGCTAGAATCTTCCAAGCATTTGAAGCTGGAATTTTGTCAGAATGACAGAGACCTCCACTGATGAGCCCAAAGGCTGGGGACAACCCCACCTCCACCATTTGTGGGAACCCCCCTTGGCATTTTTTGAACTAATTAGCTGCTGTTGGAACTCCTACTCCCATAAAGGAAGGGTGCCAGCCTCCAACAGCTTCCAGCCATTCGGAGAGCCAGCAGCTCAGCAAAACCAGCAGCGCCATCGGGAGAGGTAGCCACTGCTTGGACAGCCCTTGAAGATGCCGTGGGCAACGGGCTGCCCTCCCAACCAGGAACTGGGGTCTGGGGTTCACAGCCATTAGTGTTGGGGGACCCCTCCGTGGGCCACAGAGTGCCCGAATAAGAGGGTCCCCCCCCGGCTCCATTATGCTCACAGGGAGGCCACTAGGGATCACCAGGTGGCTCCGCCATGCAGTGGAGGGCAGGCTTGCCACTGGTAAAATGCCATCAGCAGCAGGAAGAGGTGCTTAATTGGCCTCTGAGCAGGAGGGCCGTCGTCCACCTTCCCTACCACTGGTAAAATGTCATGGTGGCGGGGAGACGATGGGCATCCCACGCCATGTCTTCCATCGCTATTTTATGAGCTGCCCTGCCTCCTAGCCCATCCCTGAAAGGCTGGTAAAATCCAACCCGAACAGCATGGCAATATAAACAAGCCCTGAGGGATAAGATTTAACCTGCCTAAACGATTGAGGAAATTTGACTTCAGCACAAAAAGTAGCAAAATGCACTAAAGTCCAGATTTCATTGCCTTTTGTGTTACAAAATTGGACGTTACGAATGGTGCAAGTGCTGACGACAACAAGGAAATTCAAGTCTGAGCAATATATCATTGTAGCAACTCTAGATGCAAACACAGACTCTAAATCATTAGTGCGTCTACTTGCGAAGGGAAATACTTCACAAAACTGAAGGCAAGATAACTGCGAAAAACAGTTTTTATTTTTCAAAATAATTCATTTACTGGAATATTTTGTACTGAAATAAACCTGAGAAAACCCAATTTAATAAGCAGAGATTTGCTCCTGGTTACTGGAAATAGAATAACGTTGCATTCAGTACCACCACAAGACGATGGATTTTATAGTGGATCTTTGGAGGCCTCCTGAAATATATCGGCAAAGGAGGAACTAGATATGTTCCATGGTGCTTTGAGAACAGAGGAGGACTATTAACTAATTAGTTATCTACAGGCTCCTCCAATATTGGATTGACCTTATTTGCAGAAACAAAATCAAGAATGAATGCTTTTTATCCAAGTTCATATGCTGGAAACATTCTCCATTCTGCTTCCCATTCACACTCCCAGGCTGATTAGTAACAAGTAATATTTGCACCATACAAGGGCCAGGCAATGATTTTCTTTTTTAAAAATTTGTTCATGGGATGTGGGTGTCACTAGCAAGGTCAGCATTTACTGCCCCTCCTTTAATGGCCTTGAGAAGGTGGTACCATTGACCAGAAAATCATTTAAATACTGTGGCTACAAGAGCAGATCAGAGGCTGGGTATTCTGTGGAAAGTGATTCACCTGCTGACTCCCCAATGGCTTTCCACCACCAAGAGGTGCAAGTCAGGAATGTGATGGAATACCCTCCATTTGCCAATATGAGTGCAGCTCCAACAATTCTCAACAAGTTGGCACCATCCAGGGTGAAGCCAGCTTGATTGGCAGCCCAACCACCTTAAGCATTCACTCCCTCCACCACCAGAGCACCATGATGGCAATGGACAAGATGCACTGCAGCAACTCGCCAAGATACCTTTGACAATGCCTCCCAAATCCACAACTTCTACTCCCTGTAAAGACAAGGGCAGCAGGTGCAGGGGTACCCCATCACCTCAAGTTGCCTTCCAAGTGACACACAATCGTAACTTAAAATATATTGTCATTCCACAATCATCATTGGGTCAAAATCCTGGAGCTCCCTACCTAACGGCATTATTGGAGTCCCTTCACTACAAAGACAGCAATAACTCAAGCAAGCAGTTCACCACCATCTTCTCAAGGGTAACTCGGGGTAGGCAATATTTGCTGGCCTCACCAGAGGTGGACATAACCTATGAATGAATACATTAAAAAGAATGAAAAAATTCATTGCCTGAAATTCTAACAGGAATTCTCACCCGTGGTCTTGCTACAAGGCTGCATTTCCTTGGCATCTTGAGCAATGCTGAAATCTGCAGTTAATTTACTAATCATATCAGTAATTTAATCAAATATTGAAAGCTAACATTTTATAGATGAATATTGGAAAAATGAGGATACAATTAAAGTAATTCTTGACAGATTATTCAAGTAGAAGATTTAATTAGATTTTAATGTAGCACCAATAAAAATGACTAAATCCAATGTTACCAAACTAATTACTGAACAATATTAAACATGAATAACAATCACATTGATTTTTATAAAATGCTTAACTCTCGGAAGTTTGCATCAATGCTCCTACATCAGAATGTGAAACAAAACAAAATTAGCGAGGAAAGATAAGATGATTGGGACTTACAAATTTCTCCTAATTGTATTTCAGAATTCCCTTTCCCTGATGTCCTCTCTCCCCAATAGTATATAGTATGAATTGGCCAATAACGTCAGAAAACAAATTCAGAATTCCTCAGCCACTCTCATGTGATGCTGCTAACTTACTCAGCAATATCGTTAGTTGCATGCTCCTTGGTCTCCAACCTCACAATCCCCTTGAACAACAATGGTTGAAAGTAACAGGGAAATTAATATTCTTAACAGTGAGTACAAAAATGAGCGGAACTAAACGATACCCAGGAGTGGGTTAAAGGTTGTAAATAAACTGGAGGGATCCAATAATATCAGCAAGCCACTCAACCTTTGTTTTTAGAATGCCATGTGAATTCCTTAATTAATTCACTCTAGCTATGTATTTGTTCTGTATCCTATTGCTTTGGATCACTACACCAAGTGGGATTTGTTGTTTAATTCTGTGCATATTAATTCAGTGCATGTTAACATCATACATTCTCAGGTTCTTGATTTACCTCCAGGTGACTTTGAAATAATTTATTCGCATTATCCTTTTCTGCTTTGAGATTCCTTGACATAAATTGTGAATTTCCTGCTTCAATTCAGAAAAGGGCCCATGGATCAAAGGAAAATAACTGTGCAGGTGATGATACATTCTTTAATATCATTCAAAAGTTGACATTTGGAAGTGTAGCTGGAGCTGTGCTGAAGGAAGAAATCAATGCATACCACAATAGACAGTCACGTACCATTTTCTGAGAAAGACTTTAGTGCTGGGAATCATAAATCACTGATACAAACGTTTCAGCGTCGAGACTACACAGGCCAGGCACTGGTTGGAATTAGAATCCATCACTAGCACTTGTCACTTTTAAACCAGCTCCAATAAATTTACAATAACCTCATGGAGTAATGTACTTCAAATTAAATAGCAAGGACTGAGTGAAATTATGTATCACAGAATCACAGAAAATCGCAGTGCGGAAGAGGCCCTTCGGCCCATCGAGTCTGCACCAACACACCTGAGAAACACCTGACCTAATCCCATTTACCAGCACTTGGCCCATAGCCTTGAATGTTATGACTTGCCAAGTGCTCATTCAGGTACTTTTTAGAGGATGTGAGGCAACCCGCCTCCACCACCCTCCCAGTCAGTGCATTCCAGACCGTCACCAGCCTCTGGATAAAAAAGTTTTTCTCACATCCCCCCTAAACCTCCTGCCCCTCACCTTGAACTTATGTCCCCTTGTGACTGACCCTTCAACTAAGGGGAACAGCTGCTCCCTATCCACCCTGTCCATGCCCCTCATAATCTTGTACACCTCGATCAGGTCGTCCCTCAGTCTTCTCTGCTCCAGCGAAAACAATCCAAGCCTATAAAACCTCTCTTCATAGCTTAAATGTTTCATCCAGGCAACATCCTGGTGAATCTCCTCTGCACCCCCTCCAGTGCAATCAAATCCTTCCTATAATGTGGCGACCAGAACTGCGCACAGTACTCCAGCTGTTGCCTCACCAAGATTCTATACAACTCCAACATGACCTTCCTACTTTTGTAATCTATGCCTCGATTGATAAAGGCAAGTGTCTCATATGCCTTTTTTACCACCCCACTAACATGCCCCTCCACTTTCAGAGAGCTATGGACACACACGCCAAGGTTCCATCGTTCCTCAAAACTTCCTAGTGTCATTGAATATTCACCAATATTTCACCAAAACCCACAGAGATTGTCATCAAACCTACGTTACAAAGTATTACGAAATACTTATAGCACCATTCAGCCCAAAAGGCCCATGCAGGTGTTTATGCTCCACACAAGCATAACTAATCATCCTGGAAGCAGGTTTTCATATTCCTGATCATGGTGCCAATGAAACAGCACCAGTCATTTCCTAGAAAATGATTATTGTTAAGCCACTATTTGATAGAAAATTTTAAAATTACCAAGCGACAGGGAACACATTCTCAGTTAACGCAAGAAAGCAAAACGACTGCAATTTCAATTAACTGGGCAATGTTTTTTCTTGTGTGAGCAAAGTTAATGAACCATAACTTTGGCCTCTCACACAGGACGGTGTCAAGTATGACGGAAGACAAGATAAATCAGGAAAATAATTGAGAGGAGTAATTTCTTGCTGTTTCCAGAAACTCCGTTTCAGAATGGCATAGGATTGATTGGAAATGAGGAAACTCAGATGGAAGTGAGTTACTCCACTTGTGCATCTTTAAATTGCTTCATCCAAGTTTCCTTGATCTTTTTTGCCTGTCCTGCAATCTGCCTGTGAGTTGCCTTAGGGGTCCTTTTCAATCAGCAGCTGCCAGCCATAGGCACTGTTTATGTGAATTTCCTAATATTCCATCACTTTTGCGCTCTGGGTAACTTACTGTCAGGTAGGAGAGGAGCAACAATTTGGTCTTTCATCAGATAGAGACCCCAGTAAGGAGTTTCAGAGCTTTGAAGAGTCCCCTGGACTTTGTTTACTGATTATAGGTTTCTGAAAATGCTTTACAATCTGTTTTTATTTGTTTGCTTTAGACATGCTGAGATCTACGCTTTATTATGACTGAGTGCAAGGGCAGGATTTTCTGTGCCTCCTGCGTCAGACATCATGGCAGGTGTGAGCAGGCATTATGTTTGCAATTGTCTGCTCCACCCATCAATGGTGGACCCCGTTTCCCGCCGTTGGGAACTTCATTGAAATATATCTGCATATCATTATAAGCCTAGCTGGCCAGAATCATCCCCCCCACATCAAATTCACTACCCACGCCGGCAGGAAAACACGCCAGTGCGGAACACATCTTGACAAGTGTGATGTGCAGTAGTCAGGACTTACCGTCAGGGCCTTACTCACATCGCGGACATCCGAGGGGCAGGAGATGCTGGAGCCCAACAGCAGTGAGATCCTGGAGGAAAGTTGTGGGATGCTGAGTGGATTCTCATAGTCAGGGCTGTCGTGAAACAGCTCATGGAAGGTGGAAATACACTGTTGATTGTCTGCTTTGGGTCTTCAGCGTCTTGGCCATGGTCTGTACGGATAATCATCAAGTTGTTGGAGAGAAAGGCCAAGCTTTGAGTGGGAAAGAAAGATATGCTAAAGGAATGGGAGAGGGAGGTCTAGGTTTGACTGGGAGAAGAAGATCTGTCGCCGGGGGAGGGGGGAGGGGGAGGGGGAGTGGAGGGTGTGAATTGGGAGGGAGGGAACAAAGGTGTTGGGGGCATGAGGTTGGGAAGTGGACAGGGAGTACAATGGGGAGGAGGGGTTAACTGGGGATGTAGATGTAAGGGAAGGAGTCTGGAGGGGTGGGTGGTGGAGGAAGGAGGAGGGAGTCAGGAAAGGGGAAAGAGTAAGGCTGGAGGAAGTAGTAAGGGTGGAGGAAGGAGTCAGGAAGGGGGAGAGTGCCAAGGCAGGAAAGTAGTTCCAGGGAGGAGTTCCAAAGTGGGGGGGCGGTGGTGAGCATGGAGGAGAGTAAGGGTGAAGGGATGTCTCGGTGAACATGCAAGGGAAGGATCTGTGGAGTTGATATCTGCCTCCTGGGGAGAGAAATGAGGTGGGGTGGGTGTGGTAGCAGGGAATGGTGAATGACCGAGGGCATAATGAGGTGGTAGGGTGAGAGGGTGAAGGTGTGACGGTATCAGTAGAAGGGAGAGTGAGGGTGGTTGGTGGGGACTCAGAGGCAGACACAGACCCTGAGGGTGGGAAGGAGGAGGTCTGGGATGTTAATGTGGATCGAGGTAGGATTTTCAGGAAGAAAGGGAACGTGCACGTTCACCTGGACATCCCCGAAAGAAAAGGGTTGTGGTTGGTAGGTGACAGTGGGGAGGTGGGAGGTGATGCCAGGAGGATTCAACAATGATGGGCGAAAGGAAATGGAGGGGGGAGCTGAAGATGAATGTTAAACACAACATGCTGGCAAATTTGAAAGTGAAAAGAGGCTCGTGTTGGGTGGGCACAGGTGCTGCACGAGAGTGTGATCAGTGGGTGGGTGGAGATACAGATCAGCTCAGACAGACAATTGAATGCAAACTTCAAGAGGCAACACAGAAAATGCTTTTAACATTGATACGGGAAGGATCCGCGTGCGTGGGAGAGTGCTTACATGAGGCTGCAAAGGGCCCTGCCACACACACACAATTCTCCCTCCAGAAACATTCATGGTCTGGCTGTGTGCAGCTGAACTGCTGGGAAGGGAGGGGAGAACCAAAGTAGAGATAATTAGTGCATGGCAGCAGAGTCAAAAACAGAAGAGTGAGCACTCACATTTGTACTGAGAGAGGGATAATTTGGTGCAGGATCCTCATGTGGGTGTTCATCACCGACCTCACTGTTGCCACAGGCTTGGTGAGATGCAAGGTGAAGCCTGTAAATGAAGCTGAAAGACACCATTACATATTATTCAGTGAAAGTGAATATATAGTTTCAGATTGTAAAGTGACAAAACGTGTTCACCTGTGCAGCCAACTGTGATGCAAATTTCCTAACTTTTCTAGGCCTAACACCTCTGGGCGCTGCCCTGACATCTGCAGCAGTGGCGGAGACAGCTCATGCAATGGTTGGCCCTGTTGCTTCTGATGACTTCGGTGTGGTTCCTCTGGAGATCAGAGGGCTTAAGGGACCTGGCTTGCTTTGGTTGTCCTCCTGTGGGCCAGCTGCTTCCTCTGCGGTGACAGAGGACAAGGTTGCTGATTTCTAGCTCTTCAATGGAGGAGGTGTCCTCTTGGCTGGAGGTAAGGACCTGGATGGAGCTGAGGGACTGGCTGGCTGAGGGTGTTGGTCGCTCAGCAGAGTTCCCTGTGAACCAAAGTAGAGATAATTAGTGCATGGCAGCAGAGTCAAAATCAGAAGAGTGAGCGCTCACATTTGTACTGAGAGAGGGATAATTTGGTGCAGGATCCTCATGTGGGTGTTCATCACCGACCTCACTGTTGCCACAGGCTTGGTCCACATCCTCACCAGCCAGTGCAGTGGCACAATCCTCAAAATGAGTAAGGGGCCTAATGTGGGCCACCCAACCTCTGTCTGAGACCACTCCATTCTGTTGTCAGCCAGCTTCTCCTACATGAAAACAAATGGAAAGAGTGTGAGCAGGACACTTGACACTGCGTGGACAGTTTGAGTGGTGACTGGAGTCATGAGTGGGATGAGGATGCAAGCTCGAGAGGATTTGAGCCTGATGGAGATGTGAGGGTGCGTGTGAGAGTTAGTGGCGTTGTCCCTTGAGGTGTGAGATCCCTGTGGATGTGTGATGGGTTTGTGAGTGTGTGAGTTGAGAATAATGAGTAGGGTGAGTTACCCTGGTGGAATGGATGACACCATTCATCCTCTTGTGGCACTGGATGGCTTGGCTCTTTTGCAAGGCATTGGCACTGACCCATGCTACCACTGACCCCCAAGCCGGCTTGGTGACCTTATTTGCTGCTCTTCGCCCAGAATGGGGGTAGAGGACATCACAGTGTGCCTCCACGGTGTCCAAAAGATGCTCATGGAACATGTCAATAAACCGGGATGGGGGCGGGTGTTACTGCAGTCTTTTTGTCTTGTCTCCTGTGCAGCAGTCCTGGCTGGAAGCATTGAGAGGTGTGCATGCAACTGCACCTTAGTATGGCACCTGGTGTGAGGAAGCAGCGAGGTGACTGAATGGTGGACAAATGAAAGACAGCTGACCATCGAAAAGGCGCGTTTGATGGGAATGCATGATTAATGAGGTGGGATTGAGAAGAAACAGCATGAAAAACCACCTTTGTGGCCGGTGGGTAAAATGTTCCTTCCCCTCCTGCTACTGCACTTAGTGCAAATTTGGGATGATTCCATCCCTGGTCTTTATTCCACCTGAAGGTTTTCAGACCCTGGCTACCAGCCCTCAGTCAGATTGATTAATGAGCAGATGTGGGTATATTTCTCAGTGATGTTGTTATTATTATTATGGACTTGGAGAAGGAAGATCAGTTGTGCTTGTTGAGGAGAATCAGATAAGGTGACAAAAGACTGTAGTCTGCTCAATATTATTCTTCCTTCCAAGAAACTAAAGGAAACTCAAGTCTTCTGAGGAGCTCTGGGTCAGAATGGGTCCCTTCTCCAGCTGTGTGACCTTCTGAATGAAGATATGAAGTTTGATATGATTTCTGCTGAGATAGATAACCTTAAAAAAATTGAATTCCTAGTGGCCAATTTAAAGATTTCAAGTTTTAAGACTTTTACTGTAACAAATAATCAAAAGCAACCTTGTCTAAACACTATTTCATGGGTCACTTGTGCCTAAACTATAGAATGTTAACCTTTGCTAATGCTTTAACATGACCAAAAATCTCCCTCCATTGCTATATACTTTATTCTGTCCCTTGAGTTGACATTCTATTCTCCTGGAATCAGTTTAAAATGATTCTTAGCTCCCGAGGGCTTGCTTCTTGTTTTGCCCAACCAGAAAATTTCTAATCCTCAGACTGGCTTTCATGGCAAGGTTAGCCTAGAGATCCACCCTTTAGCTAAAGCTAGGTGAATCCTCCAGTCTTGTTTAAATCCTCACAAACTTGGACTGTCCAATCAGAGCATGAGCTTCCACCTGCATTCTTGAGCGATGAACCGTAGAAACTTTCACTTTTATCTCTCTCCTCCCTCTCTCGCATTCTTGCAGACTGAATCTGCCTGAGGCTCAGTGATATTTTCAGGAAAACCTGTAATCTGATCCTACAAAGGCTTCCTATGGATTCTTCCCTTCTCAAAGCCAATCTCCATGACAATGTGAATCGCATGGGCCTTGTATCCAGGTAGAAATGTTAATTACCCATCTTTTCAATTCCCAACTCCTTTCTATCATAAAATTAAACGGGCAGTTTAAAACATAACGGTTTACTTTTCATCTGGGTTCACTATGTAAGTGTAGAAATCAGGGAGGGGGGCTGTGATATACTTGAACAAATTAGCATTGAAAGGGAGGTGGTATTAACGGTTTTAGCGGGCTTAAAAGTGGATAACCCCCCAGGCCCAGATGAGATGTATTGCTATGTGAGACAAGGGAGGAGATTTCAGGGGCTCTGACACTAATTTTCAAATCCTCTCTGGCCACAGGAGAGGTGCCAGAGGACTGGACGGCAGCAAATATGGTACCATTATTCAAGAAGCGTAGTAGGGATAAACCAGGTAATTACAGGCCAGTGAGTCTAACATCAGCGGTAGGGAAACTATTGGAAACAATTCTGAGGGACAGGATTAACCTCCACTTGGAGAGGCAAGGATTAATCAGGGATACTCAGCATGGCTTTGTCAGGGAGAGAGCATGTCTAACAAATTTGATTGAATTTTTCAAGGAGGTGACTAGTTGTTTGGATGAGGGCAGTGCAATTGATGGAGTCTACATGGACTTCAGTAAGGCTTTTGACAAGGTCCTGCATGGGTGAAGGTAAGAGCCCATGGGATCCAGGGCAATTTGGCAAATTGAGTCCAAAAATTGGCTTACTGGCAGGAGGCAGAGGGTGATGGTCAAAGGTTGTTTTTGTGATTGGAAGCCTGTGATGAGTGGTGTACTGCAGGGATTAGTGCTGGGACTCTTGCTGTTTGTAGTGTACATTAATGATTTAGATGTGAATATAGGAGGTATGATCAGTAAGTTCATAGATGACATGAAAATTTGTGGTGTTGTAAATAGTAAGGAGGAAAGCCTTAGACAATATAGATGGGCTGGTAAGATGGGCAGAGCAGTGACAAATGGGATTTAATCCTGAGAAGTGTGAGGTGATGCATTTTGGGAGGACTAACACGGCAAGGGAATACACAATGAATGGTAGGACCCTAGGGAGTACAGAGGTTCAGAGGAAACTTGGTGTACATGTCCATAGATCCCCGAAGGCAGCAGCACAGGTAGATAAGGCAGTTAAGAAGGCACGTGGGATACTTATCTCTATTAGCTGAGGCATAGAATATAAGAGCAGGGAGGTTATGTTGGAGCTGTATAAAACACTAGTTAGGGCACAGCTGGAGTATTGTGTGCAGTTCTGGTTGCCACACTATAGGAAGGATATGATTTCACTGAAGAGGGTGCAGAGGAGATTCACCAGGATGTTGCCTGGGCTGGAGCGTTTCAGCTATGAAGAGAGACTGAATAGGCTAGGGTTGTTTTCCTTAGAGCAGAGAAGGCTGAGGGGGGACCTGATAGAGGTATACAAAGTTATGAAGGGCATAGATAGGGTAGATAGGAAGAAAATTTTCCCTTTAGTGGATGTGTCAATAACCATTGACTTAAGGTAAGGGGCAGGAGGTTTGGTGGGGATTTGAGGAAAAAACTTTTCAACCGGAGGGTGGCTGGAATCTGGAACACCGCCTGAGGGAGTGGTAGAGGCAGGAACCCTCACAACAATTAAGAAGTGTTTAAATGAGCAGTTGAAATGCCATAGCACACAGGATTATGGGCCAAGTGCAGGAAAATGGGATTAGAATAGATAGCGGCTTGATGGCTGGCATGGACACAATGGGCCGAAGGGCCTGTTTCTGTGCTGTATAACTTTATGACTCTAAATTTAGAAAATCTGACATTCCTAACACCTCCCTAGGACTTGGAGACTTATAGTCCATTCTCTGTCAGCACAGCTGCCCTGGTCATTCTTTACTGGTGAATAACTTGCACATATTTCCCAGCAAAACTTTAAAGAGCCCCCCTTTAATCCTTAACATGACTCCCGTACATATTGTCAGGCACAATTCAGAACAGGTCACCTGATACACTTAATATCTCCATATTACCTTAAATTAAAGAGACAGTCTAAAACATCAAAATACCTTACAAACTTTATATTTGTAAGAAGTTGGATTCATGTACCAACACTGTTCTATAAGTAATACAATATTGCAGTGCCTATAAAAATCACCACTGAAGTTCATTACTATTCTTTATTTACCTTCATGGCTCATAATTATGGGAGATTTGTCCATTACAAGTCAGGGCATATGCCAGGTCAATGAAGCCCTGTACAAGACAGCAGTCCAGATTGTTAGTTTTGGAATCATAGCCAGGCATAAGAAAGGGCTTCATTTCTACGGGGGTGCTAGCTTCCCATAATATTGATAGTATCCATTTTGCTTGCAGTGCACCCACAAAGATCCCCTCATCTATAGGAACAGGAAGCGATTCCATTCTATGAATGTGCAGATGGTTTGTGACATCCTTTAGAGGAGATTCCAAGCTAACACTTAGGGCTGGATTTTGCCGTTGGCGAGCAGGGGGCGGGGCACACTCGCCCAACGTGCTAAATGGTGCGGGATGATGTCTGGGGGAACCCCCGACATCATCCCAACCCATTTAAATCTTCAGGAAGACGGGTCCACAGCAAAATCAGCTGTGGGCCAGCCGACCTGTCAATGGCCAATTGAGGCCATTGACAGGGTCATTAAAACAATTAAAGGACCTGCCCGTCCAACCTTAATGTTGGTGGGCAGGTCAGGAATCCCGGCGGGAAATAGAAAAAACATGGAACCTCATCCACCGGCAGGATGAGGTTTCATGTAGGGATTTAAAAAGTTCAATAAAGTTTTAGTGAAATTTTTGAACATGTCCCATCTCATGTGACATTGTCACATTGTCACATGAGGGGGACATGTTAAGGAATTTTTTTTCCTAATTCTACAGTTTTTACAGCTGTCAGCGATCTCCCTGAAGCAGCACTTAGCCTCAGCAAGATGTGCACTCTATCGTGCACATGCGTGAAAGAGCACACTCTTGCATTTGGGGATTCCCCCCCTGCCCACACAGGGAGCGCATAGCACTTCCCGCTGGGCGTCATGCTGGGTGGGCCTTAATTGGCCCGCCCACTTAAAATGGCGGTGGGGCCCGCTTCTCCGGCGGGGATCAGCTCCCCGCCCGCCAGAGATTGGGTCAGGCCCACCCAGTCGGAAGGCAGAAAATTCTGTCCCTGGTGTGCAAGAAGCTTTCCTGACACCTTCAGGCTTTCATCGCTCTTCCAACTAGTATGATATTTTCTGTTCTTTAGACAATATCTCACCCATTCCCATATTGAGAATGCAAGAATACAATATTGGAGAGTTTATCACTGTCAACTTTGAGTGGTCATATAGCAAAGAAACCAAGGAAGTTGGTCTAGCAGAATCAAAGGTTTGTGATGCCAGCACTGGTTCTAGGTGGAATTTTGTCAAATTCTTCTCAGATATTGGCACCAAACTTTGTCATGACCCTTGCCTTAGGTCCTCTGAGATGGTCCTCAGTGCATTAATGAGAGTGTGAAAAGCACCCACTATCCCATCTTTTAAATCACTCCAGTGGTCCAAATCCATAGGTTCAAGAATAAAAGACTGACTCTTGTGGATCTACTACTCCCCATTGTCAGTTTCTGCTTTCACCCCTAACTCCTCTGGCAACATGACGGGAATGAATAGAAGAGGGTTATATGTATAAAGAGACAGCAAGGAAGAGTCAATGGGAGAAGTAGTTTAGCTTGGTTGCCCTGGTGAGATTTGTAAATGTCTTCTTGCACTGCAAAAAAACAATAAAGAGAAGAAATCTTCACGAAAGCATTTACAATGTCACGATGCATCAGTGGAATTTTTACCCTTGAGGTGGGTATATCAGTATACTAAAGAACTTGAATATTACTAAAATGTGGGACATGTTGTCAAGATCATGGATCATAGCCCTGAATTACTTACAGGAATATTGAACTTTTAAGCAAGATGTTTTTTTTTAAAGAAAGGTCATATAAGCAAAAGCTGGCTGAGACTGTGAAGTAACCACTTACTGGAAAATTCCCATGTGGATTACACTTGGCCAATTAGTCCAGAGAATAGAATGCATCTAAAAAGGTATCACGGCCATTTCAGACAGGCAGTTCAAAGGAAAAGATGCAACACAAAAACTGAACTGAAATCTCCTGTGGTTGTGGAGATAATGAAGGCTGATTACCATCTTAGCAGAAACCATCTCCTGTGAGTTGTATCCCACACTCTGGACATGATGGGAGTTGAAAGAAAGCAGTTTCTGAGCAAAAGACACGTTTGTTTTTTCCCCTCCAGAAATACAAGAAAAGGCGTTAAAAGCTAACTACAACCCTGGTCTCTATGTGCTAGTTTTGGTATTCTAGTGCTGGTGTGCTGTGAAGGTTACAGCTGAATAACAGCAACATGGCATCCCTGCGCTTGCAGATATAAATGTCTCCCTCTTTGATTGCTGGAAGCAAGTCAGCAAAGCCACAGTCGAAAAAGAAACAGGACAACTCCTTTCAGCTAACCTGCAGAACCATGAATTTCCAAATCCAACTGCTCAACTGCCAAAGTCAGCTCTACCAAAATCACCGAACTTAATGGCCATAACATTTTGCCATCGACTTCTCATGGACAAGCCAAAGACTGATTCATATATCTGAACCCCAGGGAACACCACTTCTCCAGTCAGAAAAAACAACTGTTCACCACTACTGTATCCTGCTACTTAACAAACTTTGTAGCCATGCTGCCACTTCCCCTTCAAATTTGCTGGCAAGTTTATTCTGTGGAACTTCATCAAACAACTTTTGGAATCCATGTATACCACATCAAATGCATTATTTTCATCAACCATCTGTGTTACCTCATCAAAAAATCCAATCAGGTTAGTTAAACACAATTTGCCTTTAACAAATCCATGTTGGCTTTCCCTAATTGACTGTTAATTTTCTCCTGCATTATTGTCTCTAAAAGCTTTTCCACCACAGAGGTTATACTGTCTGGCCTATGAGAACACAAGAACATAAGAAATAGGAGCAGAAGACCATACGGCCCATCAAGCCTGCTCTGCCATTCAATATGATCATGGCTGATCTTGGGCTTCATTTTCACATTTTCACCTGCGCCCCATATCCCTTGATCCTCGAAAGACCCAAAATATGTCATTGGCCTTAAATGTTTTCAATGTTAGTGAATCCACAACCCATTAGGGTAGAGATTCCAAAGATTCACAACCCTTTGAGTGAAGAAATTTTCCTCATCTCAGTCCTAAATGATTGGCCCCTTTTTCTGAGACTGTGCTCCCTCATTCTGGATTTCATAGCCAGGGGGAACAATGGGCTGGATTTTCACAGAGTCATGGAGACTTTACGGATCTTTACAAATTGCAAATGGGACCTTATTCCAGGCTTCCCACCCTGTTTCTGCCATTCTGAATTTTCATTGGCTTAGGAGGATGGGATGGGCAGCGAGCCCATACCCTACATTCTCGACTGGGCTGGCTCTGTTGCAGGGGTAGGCATCTCCTGGACCCTGCAATTTTCCTGGATCCTTAGAGGAGTCTTGAACCATAGACTAGATGCAGGAACCTTTTGAAAGATGACTTCAAAAGGTCTACCCATGCCCCCATGCCCCTACCAATGGTCCCTCATTCCTCCATACCAACCCAGGCCCACCATTCATCCCCAATGACCCTCATACCCTCCATGCCAACCCATAGCACTTCCATGTTCATTCACCCTGTGTAGACTCTGTACAGAACCAATGAACTCTATAGTAACAATGGCATGTTAAGTGTATAAATATGCCAGTCACTTCCTTTAAAAAAATCTGCTGCTGCAACAACCCTATAAAAGTGTCAATCAGCCAGACCTTTAAAGTATCAATAACAAGAATTGTAAATACTTGACACCTCTACCTTGTGTACGTAAATATTGGGCGGAATTTTACAGCCACTGTTACAGTGGGGCTGGGGCCGTGAAATGCAGTGAACAGTTGAAAAGTCCATTGACTTCAGCGGGACCATAAAATGCCACCGATGTAAAATTCCGCCCATTGAGCAGATGACAAAATAGATCACCGAAAAAAAAGAGCTTGTAAACCTAGCACTCAAGCAAAATATTTCCTTCAAAGAGAGCTTTATGGGAGTATGGGCTCTCAGCCAAGCATGCAAAATTCACTGCTTAGATCATTAATGTAAACCGTGAAGAGCAGCTGTCTCCACACAGAACATTGGGGAACCCCACCAAAAACCAGTCTCCTTCAGAGTTACTTCCACTAATCTCAATTTTCTGAGTACAAGAACACATCCAAATTACTTTGCCAAACCAGGAACTGCTCTCCTATTTCACAGGATCTTACCTATTAAGTGACCTATTGTAAGGCACTTCTCTTTCTGAAAGTCCAAATAAAGATCATTGACAGGACTGCTTTCATCTGCCAGCCTAGTTATTTTCTCAAAGAATTCCACCAGTTTGTTGGGACATGACCTACTTTCCAGAAGTCATTGTGGAGCCTATAATAATATTTAACCCTTTTTACGTGATCATACATGCCATCACCAATGATGTCTTGTTGCAGCTTTCCAAATAGTTAATTGAGCTATTGGGCCTAATGATTTCCTGGTTTTAGTTGCTGCTTTTTTAAATAGTTGCACCTCATTAACCTCCCTCCAATGAATGGGGACAATCCCAGCCTCTACTGAGCTATTAAATATATAAGTCAAGAGCTCACTTAACGTATTCACATTTCTTTGAGCACTCTAGATAAGGCATCACTGAGAGAGCAATAGAGCATTATAATAATGCATCTGACATCTGATTTGCATTATTCTGTTATTGCACCTGAAGATGGATTCCTCTTTCAATGGCTTTTGTAAAGGATGCATGAAGCAATGACAACATAAAAGGTTCTTGCAGGTTGCAACTGCCGCAGACTTGTTCAAACCCTCATAATGCTGTTTCAGAGTATCAATGGTGTTTCTATGTTATTCTCCAATGGTGTTCTCCCCTGTAGAGATACATGTGTAGTTATTCTTCTCCCAGAGCGGAAAGATATGATGATGTACAAGAGTGAATCATCAAGGAAGCAGGAGGCATTCTTGATGACCAAAGAATCAACCCTGTGCTCTATTTCATCTGCAAAGCGAAAGCAGAAAGGTGGCTACCCCATAATAAATGTATTGTTACACCTGCTCACATTTCCACCAGCTACTTACATCATAGTCGCGCTAGATGCCATTTGGTGAGCATACACAGAGGGAACAATGCTGATTTGTTCCCTGCGCTGCCACTTAGGAGCTCAGCATTTCAGCTAATGCCCTTTCTTAGCCTTACACACTGAACGTGCATTCAGAAGCATGGACCCCTCCTAGGGCAGAATTTTCCGGTCCCGTCAACAGCGGGCATCATGGCCGGCGGGATGGGAAAATGTGGAGAAAGGCCATATGTCAGTTTCTTGCCGGCATAAAAACACTTCATGATTTTCCGTTCCCAACTCTCACCGAGTAGCCCACTCCACCATGTCGGGAACCACATTTGCATTGATTTGAATATCATGAATATTCATTAAAGAGGCAGCTCACCAGAATCACGCCCCCACTCCAGAGGAAATGGTCATGCCGGCGGCTAATTAGACTGCCGCGATTCACAACTGGATATAAGTGACATGCACCTGGTGAGCATCAATTCACTCGTGACTTTGAGGTATGGTCTCCTACCTTTGTTTTTACTGCTCTCATGGCTGTTCTGACTCCATGCCAAGGCTATGTTTTGGTACATCCCCAACACCCATAGCAGAGGCGGAAGCAGCCTACTGACTCCTATGCCCTTTTGCAGGCGTCCTCTGGAGGGCTGAGGCCTGGAGGGCCCCGGCCTGCTTTGGGTCTCCTGCTGTGATGCAGACGCACCCTCCTGGGCTGTGGAGCTGGAGCTGGTGAGGTCACAGGCAGAGGGGATTGGGAGCGGCTGGACACTCCTGGAGTCACCTGGCAGGTTGGCCTTGGGGTGTCCAGCTGATGATCCTCACCCCTTTGGGTGCAGCTGAGGGCCCCAGCTGACTCATTCAGGTGACAGGACACCCGGAGTGAGGTCGAGGTGCTCTGTCCCCCTCTCGTCCAACAACTGATGGTTCCCACCAATACCTATTGTGATGGAGTACAGATCCTTTTGTGGATCAGGTGTAAAGACCTAGACCAACGTGTTCATGGTGGTCACCATCCTACCAGTGTTGACCTCAGTGCACAGGAATGTCAGTGCAATGACATCAGACTGAACACAGATGGATTCCTCCATCATTGGTTGCAATCTGGTTACAGAATCTGACAACCCTGCCTGGTGTTCCCATCTCTGTCTTTGCAGCTCCAACCTCTGTGTTAGGGCCGAGTCCAGAGGCTCCTCATTGGACTCGGACTCTACATGGGCCTGGCCTCCAGCAGCCCTCTGAGTAACAGTGACCTTGGATGCCCCTGCCTCTGCCTGCTGTGGACCTGAATCTATGCTGTGCTCATCAGATGGTAACCCTGAGGAAGCTCTAAAACTAGGTTCCACCAAGCTGTGTGTGTGCATGTAGATGAGGAGAAATTTCTTCTCTCAGCGGGTTGTGTGACTTTGGAACTTTCTGCCTCAAGTTGGTGGAGGTGGGGTCGTTGAATATTTTTAAGGCAGAGGTAGATAGATTCTTGCTAGGCAAGGGAATCACAGGTTATCAGGGTTAGATGGGAATGTGGAAATCAAAACACAAGAATATCAGCCATGATCTTAATGATGGCAGAGCGGGCTCAAGGAGCCGAATGGTCTACTCCTGTTCCTATGTCTTATGTTCTTCACTGGTGGAGGGTGTAGGTGAATGCTGTGATGGATCTTCATCCAGTGTGTCCTCAGAATTCTCATCCGAGGTGGTATGGGGCTGGGGCAGATAGGCAGGCTGCCAGTGGCCCTCTTCCTTTTCCGGCTGGTGCCAGCTGTCAAAAAGAAGAGAGATATTAGTGATTGACTGCAGAGTCAACAACGTTACAAAGCACTCACTGTTTCGTCAAGTAAACGATGAGCTGTTGATGGGTCCTTACTGGCTTGGGAGACTCCAGTCTCACTCTTGGCACAGGCACAGTCCCACAGTCATCACCAGCCAGCTCTGCCTTCAAACTCTGTAAGGGCCCTGAGCTCAGGCAAGCACCCACCACCTCCCCCCCCCCCACCCCCCTCCAGCCTGGGATCTCTCCCTCTTGTTTTGGGTTATCTTCTCTTGCATAAAGATAACTGGACAGACTGTGAGCAGGATGGATGTCAAGGGAGATGATAAGGATGCTGGCCTTCTTTGAGTGCTGAGTGGACCTACGTCAGGGCTGAGGATGTAAGCTGGACAGGATGTGAGAAAAGATGAAGATGTCAAAGTGTGTGTGAGAAAATGAGTGGTGAGATCCCCTGTGTGGGTAGTGTGTGAGATCTCTGTCGACTGTAATCCTGCAAATGCCTGATGGGCTTGTGAGAGAGTGAGTTGAGAGTGGGGAGAAGGTTGAGTTACCCTGGGGGCATGGATGAGGTCATTCATCCTCTTCCTGCACTGGAAGGCGGTGAACTTCTGAGGAGCCGTTGGTGCTGACCACCCTGGCGATTTGCTCCCAAGCTGACATGGTGAGGCTGGTGGACATCTGGCTCCCATCACGGGGGATAAAGGATGTCTCCGTGTGCTGCCACAGTGTCCAGAAGCGCATTGTTGCTGACGTTGGGGGCAGTAGGCTTCCTTCCTTTCGGGGCTGTAATTGGTCACGACCAGTCCTGGGCAGAGAGAGAATGATGTATGTGGGTGTGGTTTAGTTATGGCACCTGGAAAGATGATCTGATGAAGTCATGGTGGAGCAAACAAGTCCCAGCCCACCTTGCTGCAAAATACGATGTCCTTCATATTTCATAAACTGAAAAGCGGACAATCTGGCGTGGAAACCCACCCCACCGGCCTGTGGGAAACACGCCACTTTTCCTGCCCACCACCACACTTAGGGCGGAATCATCCCAGATTTGCACTAAGTGCGGTAGCGGGCGGGTTAAACGACGTTTTCCCCGCTGGCCGAAGTCTTGGGTTTTCACGTCGTATCGTCCTAAACCCGCCACATTACTAATACGTTCCTGGGAAACATGCTGTTTCGCTGGCAGACAGGCTCTCATTCGCCCACCAGCCATCATCTCGCCGCTTCATCAAGTCAGGCGCCATATCTAAAGTCCAGCCGCGTGCACACATCTCACCGCTTCCAGCCCACAACTCCCGCAGGGAAGTTGTCCATGAAAGGCAAAAAGACTGCAGTCTTCAGGTTTAGTGACACGTCACTGGAACGCCTTCTGGATGCCATGGAGGTTTATGTGATGCCCTCTAGCCCCGCTCTGGCCGCAGGATGGGCAGCGGTGTGACCAACCAGGCTTGGTAGGTGATGGCAGTGGTGGTCAGTTCCAATTCTATACAGAAGAGGTTGGCCATCCAGTGCAGAAAGAGGATGAATGATCTCATCCATGCAGCCAGGGTATGGCAACCATCTCATCACTCTAAACTCACACACTCAAGCCCATCACACATTCACTGGCATCTCATTCACTGCCAGCTCAAGGGACATCACCACTCACTCTCTCACACACACACCCTCACATATCCACCTGGGCTCATCTCCTCTGGAGACTGCCTCTTCAGCCCTCACCATCTTGAGGCCACTTGCACAGATCAACATGTGCCCCCACACACACCCTGGGATACCCCCCTTCCCTAGTACAGCTCTTGTCCTGCAGCCTCTTCCCTTGCCTGAGGCCACTTCTCCCCCTTCCCCAAGCAAGCCCTAGCCCTTCAGCCATGGAAAAGCCACCCACATATGGCTGATCTGGTAGGTAGAGACCTGCTGTGAGCCCCCCTAACAGGGATGTGGTGCTGCCTGTGAAGCCTGGCGCTGACAACTGAGTGCAGAAGCAAGGTAGGCAAACAAATCTTGAAGTCCCAAGTGACGTGCAGCCATATCAGGCGCCATATCTAAAGTGCACATCGCCTATGTGCTGTTGTGATACGTGCCAGCATGTTTTCCCGCCAACGTAGGTGGACAATCCAGCGGGGGAGGAATGATTTCAGCAGGCAGGCCTAATAATGATATGCTGATGTAATTCAATCAGGTTCCCGGCATCCAATGGCAAAGAGCTCCATTGGCGGGCTGAGCAGACAATCGCAAGCTGGCTTCACGTCATCGTGAAACCGATCGCGCCATATTGTCCGCTCACGCCTCCAAAAACATCCAACGCTGATAGGCACGGAAAATCCTGGCCTTAGTTGCTCAAGCGGAAAATTCCACCCCAAGTGCTGTTTAAAGGAATCATCAACAACTTGGAGGTTAGTTGCTGATTGATTTCTAATGGGTATTGCTATGATTGAAGAAGTGTTTGGGCGTTTCCAGAATTGTTTAATATTACTGAAGTTCATAGGGAATGATGTGGTGCATGAAGAAGAAGAATAGTTGCATTTACGTAGCATCCTTCATGGCCACAGGGTGTTTCAAAGAGTTTTACAGCCAATAAAGTACTTTTGAAGTGTAGTCACTCTTGAAATGTAGGAAGTGCAGCAACCAATTTGTGCACAGCAAAATCCCACAAACAGCAATGTGATAATGACTGGATAATCTGTTTTTTGTGATATTAATTGAGGGATAAATATTGTCCAAAACACTGGAGATAACATTCAGTTGTCTATCCCCTATCAGTTAGTTGTTACTGCCTCCATAACACAATGTACGAGCAGAAGTAGACCATTTGGCCCATCGAGTCTGCTCCGTCATTCAATGAGATCATGGCTGACCTCTTAATCCTCAACTCCACTTTCCTGCCTTTTCCCCAAAACCTTTGATTCCCTTATTGATTAAAAATCTGTCTATCTCAGCCTTGAATATACTTAGTGACCCAGCCTCTTTAGCCCTCTGCGACAAAGAATTCCACAGATTCACTACTCCCTGAGAAAAGAAATTCCTCCTCATCTTTGTTTTAAATGGACGACCCCGTACCCTGAGATTATGCCCTTTGGTCCTGGACTCTCCCACAAAGGGAAACAACCTCTCAGCATTTACCCTGTCAAGCCCCCTAAGAATATTATATGTTTCAATAAGGTCGCCTCTCATTCTTCTAAACTCCAATGAGTACAGGCCCAACCTACTCAACCTCTCCTCATAAGAAAATCCCTCCATTCTGGGGTCAATCTAGTGAACCTTCCCTGGACTGCCTCAATGCCAGTATATCTTTCCTTAAATAAGGGAACCAAAATTGTTCACAATATTCTAGGTATGTCGAACAAGTGCCTTTTATAGTTTTAGCAAGACTCCCCTATTTATATACTCCACTCCCTTTGAAATAAAGGCCAGCATTCCATTTGCCTTCCCTATTACCTGCTGTTCTTGTATGTTAGCTTTTTAGGATTCATGCACAAGGACTCCCAAATCCCTCTGTGCTGCAGCCTTCTGCAGTCTTTCTCCATTTACATAATATTTAGTTCCTCTATTCTTCCTGTCAAAGTACATAACCTCACATTTTCCCACACTATATTCCATGTACCAAGTGTTTGCCCACTCACTTAATCTGTATATATTGCTCTGTAGACGCCTTGTGTCATCCTCACCACTTGCCTTGCCATCTATTTTTGCGTCGTCCACAAACTTGGCGATAGTACATTCATTTTCCTTATCTAAGTCATTAATATATATAGTAAATAATTGAGGCCCCAGCACTGATCCCTGTGGCATTCCACGAGTTACAAGTTACCATCCCGAAAATGCCCCCCTTATCCCAACTCTCTGTCCTCTATTAGTTAGCCAGTCCTCTAATCATGCTAATATACTATCCCCAATGCCTACTTATTATATCCCCTACTTATTAAGTAGCTTTATGTGTGGTGCATTATCAAACACCTTTTGGAAATCTGAATATATTACATCTTACATCTACTGGTTCCCCCTTATCCATTGTGCCTGTTACCTCCTCAAAGAATTCTAATAAAATTGTTAGGCTTGATTTCCCCTTCATGAAGCCATGCTGAATCTGCTTGACTAGATTATGTATCTCTAAATGCTCTGCTATTACATCTGTTATAATAGACTCCAACATTTCCCCAATGACAGACGTTAAGCTAACATTAGGAAAATGTACAAGTCTATTACAAATGATGTGGTAGCAGAGCATTTAATAGCAGAGCATTTAATCCAGTTGTGAGCAACCTTGTCCTACAAGAGTGAGGGAAGTCTGTTAGTAAGTTTGGTGCCCTATGTTTGGATGATTTGCCATTGTTGTGTTATGACTGCTCCCCCCGGCGAGGTCTCCCAATTTGTTATGAGCCCAGATAGGAAACCCCAAATTGTTAACTTCCCAAACGGGACCCCAATTTTGTTGTGCTCCTGGGTGAGGAGGGATGAACTGGCTCCCCTTCTTTATTCAACCCCCTTTGGTTGGTCACAACAAGGTTAATTTAAAGGGGATCCCTTCGCTCATGGAAACCTTTTCCCAGTCCAAATGTATTTATGTTTTAGAACATAAATTCTAATTTAACCAGGCTTTCCTGAGTCAAAGGAAGAGTGAGTTTATTAGTTACTAAAAACCCGAGAAAAAAATAATAAAAACACAACGCACATAGACACAGATCAGAAATGAGGAGTTGAGTCCAAATAAAAATTTGAAAAGATATACAAATCAATCTTTGGCTTGACCATGAGGTGTAGATGGTGAAACATTGAGACCGTTAGGGTTGGTGATTCCAGTAGAGCTGACTTTGGCCATTTAGCCGTTGGTTTGGAGGCACTTGGATATGCAGTTTAGCTGAAGACACTGTCCTATTTCGTTTTATGATTGTGGCATTGCTGACTTGCCCACAGCAACAGAGAGAGAGAAGAGAGCCTTTGCCTACAAGCTGCAAAGGAGTGCTTAGTTGATCTCTCCTGCTGTGACTCGCACTAACACACATTAGCACACCAGAAGTGGAGCACACAGATCTGGCCTATAGCTAGCATTTTAACTCATTTCCTTATGTATTCCTGGAACAGAAAAAATTAACATGTCTTCCATCCAGAGTCCAGTTTCTTTCAACTCAGGTCATTTCCACATTCTGAGATACAACTCAACAGGAGATGGTTTCTGCTGAGATGTGATAATCAGTCTCCATTAATCTCCTCTGGTTCTGGAGATAAAGTTCAGTCCTTTGCATTTCACCTCTTCCTTACAAGTGTCTCTGTCTTCAGTAGGCCTGGACAACTTTTTAGGTGTGACATTCCATGTGCTTTCTGGACTAGTTGATCAAGTATAATCCACATAGGAATTTTCCAGAAAGTGGTTACTTTACATTCTCAGCCATCTTTTGTTTAGTGACTTTGCTTGTGTCTTTTTTTTAAAAAACACATGTCTCCCTTAAAATTTCAATATGCCCAGAAGTAATTTGGGGCTGTAATCTACTGTTATGACAGTTGAATAGTTGGCAGAGTGTGCAAGCAGAGAGATTTGGATCTGAGGCTCACAGTACAGATATGAAGTAATGCTATCAGCATTACAAATGAGTTTTAATTTATAGAGATTGTTAATAGGTGATTGAAGGGGTGTGGCATATTGAGCAGCATGTGAGACTAGTGTGGTGTACTTGGTTTCATATATAATTTGAAGGTACATTCATTGAACTTGACCACTAGCGAACTTCTTTCGACACAGTATCATGCCCTCAGGGCTAGACTCCTGGCATTGACTGCGATGGCTATCTGATCATACTGCCCACTGAGAGTTTGTCCAGAGGGCCTCCTGATTACTATAGATAGATAGTATCTCTTCTCCTCTCCACCTCCTGCACCAAGGCCTCCAGTGTAGTGTTGGAAAGTTTCGGAGACTGCGCTGGGCCATGTTTTGCTATTCTTCTGCCTTTCCCAGACCACAACCAGTTTCAGAATGGCTTCCAGCACCTGCTCTAGCCACAATGCACCTTCCCTTTAAAAGGTGCAGGCTGGCTTTAGCTCCAGCTAATCCCTCATGTTTTTGCACCCCCTGCTCTAACCTGCAGCTACTTGACATTGGTTAGCATGGACTGGAACCTATGGTCATTCAAATTAGCAGGCAGTATTGAGTTTGTGTGCTCCCTGCATTGGAAGCATTGGGCATAGGTTAATCCCACACTACAATCCCCATGCGAGGGTTTTTGGGGCCTGTCCTGTTTCGCTGTCAATCTCTTTTAGATGTTGAATGGGGGACAACTATTGTCCAGGGCTCCTCTGCTTCTCTTCAAAGTAATGACAAATGAGGCAATTCTTCCAGGGGGAGCCAAAGTACTGCATTGTTCCCATCAATAAACCTATACACATTGAGAAATCCCACAGTGTGGTAGAATCTGAGAGCTCTAGTCTGGCTATCTCTGGACTCCATAAGAAACTTAAAATTGAAACTCTCATCCATGCCTTTGTCATCTTGAGACTTGACTATTCCAAAGCTCTCTTGGCCAACAACCCATCTAACACACTACTGTCTAAATTCTATTATATTTTTTCTGATGCTGCTTTTTTAAAATTCCCAATGTGACAATAATTCGATTGGAGATTTATCATGAAGTTATTTGATTTCCAGACATGAAAGCAGATAATTATTATTAATGGAGAGTTCTGCTTTAATAGCGTTACAACAAATCTGAGGATCAAATTTCTTCACAATTTCTAATTTCCTCCACAGTCAATTGGAAAAGATCATTTGGTTGGAATTCCATTGGGAATACAGCAGTGTCCCGCCATAACTCTGGTGGAACCCCAAAGGGGAACAGAGCAAGCTGATGTTTGAGAGCCATTTATACTGCTTCAATAGGGCTTCCAATCTCACTAGAGTTGCAGCAGGCTGGTAGAATCATACAAAATATCAGGGTCTACACTTATTACATCTTGAGATTTATGCCGTCAATCTGAAACCTGCAATAAAAGTACTAACTTACATCAAGCTCGCTCAGTGCCAGATTGGTTATGTTAAAAATGAATGCTTTAAGGCAAGGGAAGGCAATTACTATTTTCAAATTATTCAGTGGTTACAATGCAATTTAACTGCTTGATTGATTATCAGATCTCTGTTTCATGGATAGACAACTGAAATGATGGCTTCCTTTGCAGCTGCCTAAGTCAATTAAAACAGTTGTCATTTGCCTCTTACTGCTGATTTGCTAAAAAAAAGCTTGTGATGTCACCACTCCCTCAATCAACTTCAGGCTCTGTTAAATACGTAGCTGCACATCTGTGCGTGTGATCAAGCACAATAAATTGTTTGAAATGAAATGCATCTTCCTTGCTTGTGAAAAGTTTAGCCTTGATTTTCCATTCCAAACTACTCATGTTACTGGAGTAAATTAGATGTCCCGAATAAGGGTGGAGTTCCATTCCACAGGCATCCAATTCCTTTTTGTGCAGCTCTTGTTTGCATTGTCAGTTCTGAGGGGTGTGGCAAGCCTCTAACAGTTTAGAGAAGGGTTTGCAAAAGGGACAATAATCCTCTTGTCATCCAAATAAATCTGGAACCAGGGTTGTTTGGTGATATTGAAAAGACAGAACTTATTATTTACTCTTTTTTTTAAGTTTACTGTTGCCAATTACCTTCACATTTGTCGTTTGCTGACCCCTTTGCTACCATTTCCAACAGGAAATCCTTTGCTTCTAGGAAGTAAAAGAAGGATTTTGCATTTATATTGGGCCTTTAATTCACAAATCTAGGATGTTGAAAACTGCTGCACACCCAATGAAATAAGAACATAAGAAATAGGAGCAGATGTAGGCCAGTCAGCCCTTCAAGCCTGCCCCGTCATTCGATAAGATCATGTCTGATATTCCGCAGGCCTCAACTCCTCTTTCATGCTAGCTCCTCATAGCCCTCAACTATACAATACTTTTGGAAATGTTATCCCAGTTGTAATGCAGAGAAGCATGGCAGCCAATTTATGCACAGAAAGCTCCCACAAAGTGCAATGAGATAAATAATCAGAAAATCTGTTTTGGTTGGGGGATAAATATTGGTGAAGAAAACAAGGGAGCTCCTCTGCTCTTCTTCAAATAGCGCGATGGACTCCTTTACATCCACCTGAGAGTTCAAGTGGTGCTTTGTGTACAGCGAGTCTATGAATGAAAGAATAAGGAGCCTGGCTATAAAATTGCAATGGGGGAGGGGTTGTTTTTTCAATTCTCTGACTACAGTAAATCGAGAAATTGGAACAAATCCCTTAGAAATTCAGGGCTTATGTTTACCATTTTGATGCAATTATTAAACATAGGGAATATTTCCTTCTCACCCGAGTATCCTCTTGAGAGGCCTGGATATCAGAATGATACCTGTGTGATTCGCATCACTGGCTTATAGAGTGTATACAAGTTGCAACAAGCAGGGTACACATGTGCTGAGAATTAATGAATGCAAAATGATTCTCAGCGACACTTAGGAGGAATATTTAATTTGTTTGTTACGGGTGTGTGACTTCGTCAAAACAGTGGGAAGATTTACTCTGCTTGATGTTTCTAGCAAAATGGTAAATGCACTTTTTAGAATGCAATTACAACTTGGCACTACTGATTTTAGCTACTCAAATTAAACTGGGGAAATCACTGGCATGTGATGATTTGCATGAGAATCCTGAGCAAAATTAAGGAAGCAATAACAGAAACTCTAATTTACCAACGTCTCTTGAGGCAAAGGATTGGAAGGTGGCAAATATGACTGCTCCCCCTTCAAAAAAGGAGACAGATATGAACTGGTAAAGTTCCTGCTGCAGCAGTTTGGAAATTATGAAATCCTTTTTGTATTTGTTTCTGTTCAATCAGGGGTGCCATCAATAGGATGGGCTTTGTTCCTGCCTATTTTTTTTTAAAAAGTCATTTGTTCTTGGGGTGCAGACACACAAATCATTCAAGGTGGCAGCATCTTTAGGGAAATATATCAAAGGGAAAGTCAAATTATTGGTTTTGCACCCATTGACATGAAATGCAAAACCAGGAAGGTAATGTTGAAAAGGGAGAATGCATCCCCAACACACTGTCGGCCAGATTTAAACAGTTGCCTCATGGTTTCCCGAGGAAACCCAGCAATGAAAGGGAAGCAGGAACCGCTGTGTCAAGAAGGTAAAGGCCTTTTGCAGCATTCCTTGTGGGGCAGGAGGAGCACGATTACTTTCCCTGGCCCCTCAAAGAAGCCTTCATCCTCCTGTTCACCGATCATAGCCTCTCCTCCTCTGCTTGTCTCTTACCCCACGAACCCTAAGCTTGCTCCCGCTCTTTTAGATCTTGCTGGGGACGTGGCTGCAGACTCCTTTCTGTGGTTTTGCACTCGGCAGTTGACCAGTCAGTCAATTTGTCCTGTTCTCTGGCAGGAAATGGTAGAAAACTATTATATTGAGATCCTACTGTTAAGTTTGGTAGAAGCTCCAAGCTTCCTGAGCCCTGGTGCTCCCTGGCAAGCTCCTAGCCTCCGTGTAAATATTGGGTTCATTGTTTCTACTGGTCAGTGGGCTGATAACAAGAAGGCATAAGTTGCTGATAATCAGAAATGGAATTACAGAGGGATTTAAAATAAAGTCTTATAGGCAGGGTGTTTATAGTGTGGAATTCTCTGCCACAAACTTTTATTCAAGCTGAAACTTGGCCTATAAATTGGAATGTGCCTAAATTGAGATCCAATCTCACTGCTGTGCACCCTGTGCATGGCTAATGGTGCCACTCTGTGGGAGTCTTTACTAAAATGGCAGATGGTGCACTTCAGGCATGGACTCGGCACTTGTAATATTCCACATTTAGCTTCCATAGAATGTCTTAGCTTATAAGTTCTTAGTAAATTTGCTTGAAAAGAAGAATATTAAGAAGTATATGAGGAGGAAATGGGTGGATGTATTGTACTGGGTACTTCATGTGGAATAAAACACCTGGGTAGGGTTGATGAACCAATTGCTTTGTTTGGTTTTTGTACAGTATTACTCTAAAAGCTCATTTTTAACCTTGTTTTGGGCAGGATGTTGGTGGTAGCACAACGAAAATGGCAAAACACCACTGACCACCCATTCCCACTGTCAATTCACCTGCCACCATTTCACTCCAGTCCTGGAAATAGAGGCCTCATTAAGGCATGGTTCCTCCATGTACTTTCCCCTTAAGATTGCTTCACACCTTTAGCTCAGGACCATGAGGGAGTTGCTGATTCTTGTGGCCTGCAATCCCCTCCTTTCACCCCATGGGTGACCTCCCTGACAGTGCTGGTTCAGCGCTGACTGTTCATTCAGGCTTTTCAGATAAGGATTGACATGAAAATGGTACAGGTGTCTAGCTGAGTCTATCAGTTCACATCTATGAACGGTGGACATAGAAAATATAGCAACTTGGTTAGTAATCCTGTTATCAGATAAGAGCCAAAGAAAACCTTCTTTCACTGTAGGACACCTGAAAAAAAAAAACTGCACTGCAGCTGTGAGAACCTTTATTTTCTCAAGGATAACCTAAACTTTAGCAATTGTAATAAAATAAATTTCTAGTGTTATTATTAATTAATTATTAACTGATTGCTACCTGTAGTTCATGTGGCTGCGAATGTAATTGCTAGCTAGTGCAGTGCTACATGTCTGAACTCAACTTGCTCAAAAGAACAAGTGGAATCAATTTTAGATGCACTAACAGAGGGAGCTCTGTGTAGAAATGACTTGTGTTTTCCATCTCCCTGTCGTCATTTGATTAGTCCTGGCCAGAGCAACTTTAGCCTTGCATTGACCAAGTAATGCCTGACCAGTAATTGAAGAGGAGTTTGAAAACCAGGCTCCTTTAATGAAAGAACTGAACTGAAACCAAGGGTTGAACTTTGCCCTTCACGGGCGGGCGGGCCCTACCGACTCAGCAGCGGGTGGGCAGCCGATCTCTGCCGCCGAAACGCGCCACGCCGCCATTTTATGTGGGCGGGCCAATTAAGGCCTGCATAGCGTGACTCTCGACGGGAAGCACTATGAGCTCCCTGTGCTGGGTTGGGGGGGTGGGGCTGGATTCCCCAAAAGCGAGAGTGCGCTCTTTCCCGCATACACACGAAAGAGCGCACATCTCCCTGAGGCTAAGTGCTGCCGCAGGGAGATTGCGGAAAGGCTGTGAAAGATTAAAAATAGAACAATAAAAAAATCATTAACATGTCCCCCTCATGTGAAAATGTCACACGAGATGGGACATGTTAATGAAGTGCACAGAAACTTTATTAAACTTTTTAAAATCCGATATCAAACCTCATCCCGCCGGTGGATGAGGTTTGTTAAAAAATCACTTACCCGCCTGCCCATTGGGCCGGTGCACCGAGCAGACGTTCGCACGGGCTCCTCAAGATCATCCTCAGTTGCTGACTTAATGGCCTTAACAAGGCCTTTAAATAATGGCAGGCACGCATCACGCTGCATAGAGCACCCACCAACCTAAACATGGCGATGCCGCACGCTGGCGTCGGGACGCTCGCTTGACATCACCGCGCAACATTTTAAGCGTTGACGTGCTGGCTCCGCCACCCACATGTCAGCCAGAAAATTCAGCTCCAAATTTTACAATTGGGTTGTAGCTGGTTCAAATAAATGAAGGGTACCTGTACAGAGAGCACTCTAAAAATCCTCAGGGCGGGATTTTCGGGCCTCGCCTGCTGCCAGGGTTGCCCAGTCCTGCCGAAAGTCAGTGGATTTCTGGCTGGGCCACCACATACCCTGTGGCAGGTCGGAAAATCGCAAACTAAGTGCTGCCAGTGCCATGCAGCTCTAACTAATGATGTGTAACTATTAATGCGTCAGCCTTTATAGTGCAATTTTTGCATGCCTGCACTCCAGGTACAGAAAGCTGCTTGTCAGTACTGCACACTGGAAATTCAGGCACATCCATGGTTTCCATTCAATTATGCATCCCTTCCTTCAGCGTTGTTGGGTCAAAAGCCTGGAACCCCCAAGCTAACAGCATTGCGGGTGCTGCAGCACCACATGGACTGCAACAATTCAAAAAGGAAGCTCACTTTCTCAAGGGCAACTAGAGATGGGTACCAAGTGCCAGCCTTGCCAAAAGCACCTATGCCCTGATAATTAGAAAAAAAAAAATCATGCCCAAATTCACTATATAAGCTGCTGACGAGTGAGACTCTACACCAGCAGAACAATGCGTTATAAGCAACCCTATTAATGTCCTTGTACGCATTTCTTTTATCCAGGCTAACAGATGTGTAATTTCAACTAGGCAAAACTTTCATATACCATATATTCCATTTCCTGTGTAAGAACTAGAGAATACTTTTATATTTGCATTTTGGATATATCTGAAGAAGTCACTCTATACCAACTTCAAAAGCCAATGTTCCAGGGAGGAAGTCTGATGCTGAGATCCTGTTGAATAATTTACTGGAGTAGCAATACCAAGCATTCTTCACAAACTGCAATGCCATTTTTGGTCATACTGTTATTGCAAAGGTCAAACAAAACCACAACAATAATGCTGAGTGTGAAACGGAATTCTTTCAAATCTGTTCCTCAGGTCTTGGGCTGACCTGTAATTCTCCAGAGAGCTGCTTTGATTTCTGCTGTATCCAGGTAACTATCTGTCAGAACTGACTGTAGGCTGCCCTTCTCTTCAGGACAATCTCTAATAAGGCCATAATCTAGTTCAATCCTGTCCTTACCCAATATCTGTAGTATAAGGGTGTTCAGCACAGCAAGGGTTAATGTGGGATTGGAGAACAGTATCGTCCACAGTATGATGTAGAGAGACACATGACAGTAGACAGGAGTCAGAGTTGTATGGAGACACTTGAGTAGGAGTCAGCATGAAGTTAGCTCCTAGTTTGGGCTATACTTTGTACATATGTATATAGTTATGAGTCACCATTAAACACTACCGTTCAACCTTCCAAGCCTCTGAGCCTCTTTGTGAGACCTACCGAACAAACACTTACAGCAATACCAACACGTTTCTACCTTCTGACAGAAGTGCTTTATTAGTGAGCAGCGTGATAAACACATAAATGGATGTTTTGAAAAATGGTTTTAACACAGTTCTAAAATTTTCTTGCCCTTCAACTTAAAATGGCAACATTATGCGTCTCAGGCACTTGCTGGAGCTAGAGGAAGATTTGGTGCTTTGATGCCGAGTGGGTGGTGAAGCGATTCCTGTTTACTGGCTCTATTTCGAAAAGGGTGTTTTTAAAATGATCTCAATGTGCCTTTGGAGATTTTCCAAACTATGACATTAGCCAGGAAACCCTTGTGGGCGCACTCACTCACTCCTTAGACCCAGATATGGGCTCCTTGCTAGCATCCAAGTCGCTCAGCTTATAGGGGGAGCCGTGTGTTAACTGACCAGTGGCACTAACCCATCAGCCCTGTCTTCATTCACACATCATATCCGTGAGGTAAATGAACTTTTCAGTCCCCAGTGGGAATTTCAGAACAAAGACCCTGCTTCAGATTTTTGCCCCCGGCTTGGATGTGCACAGATGGGAGATTTCCTGGTTCCGCGAAAAGGACCTTTCAAAATGGTTGCCAAAACTTTCAATTTTACGTCCCGGGGAGCAGGCTAGATTAGGAATTGGGGCGGGTGATCCCAGAAGTAGTGAGGTGTCAGAGACAGGCTCAGCATGGGTAGGATGACTTAGGCACAGATAAAAAAAAACAGGCCTTCTGAAATGCCCATTTGAGAGGTTGTTTGTCAATGGTGAAACCCTTGGGCATCAGAGGAGGCATCATTGCTTTGTCAAGTGAGTGCGGAAGCTCTAAATATTGTCCAGCTGTTAGCTCATCCTGGAAGATGGCCCATCATGGCCGTTCCTATAACTGCCATTGTTGCTGCCAATTCATGGTGTATTCCACTGAATGACTGAAAGCGTGGAGTGGATTATCAAGACACAGCCATGGATTTGGGATCATCTTGCCACCACTGCCTGGTACAATTGTTATGCAGTCATATGGTTAGCTGCCAAGAATCAGTGACTTGACCTCTTGCCACCCATCTATCAGGATGCACACAAGCTGTTGACCATTGACCAGTCCCTCACAGCTGCAACCTGTCATGGTACAACAGTGTGACTAAGAGAGGGGAAGTGAGTAGGGCTGTCAGTGGTCACACAGCACAGCTTGCTATGGAGTCACAGTGGCAATATACATGGAATCTGGCATTTGTGCAGAACCATTTTTTTCGCCAAACTGTGATCAGTGACGGTATGGTGAAAATAGTTAGTGAAAACAAAAGTGAATGAGAGCATTGTAATCTGAATGGCTCATGACACTTTTCGCCTTACATTTTTAATCATAGAATGTCACACAGAGGAGACAGGGGGAAAGGGTGGGTTCAGCAGCGGGTCCCATGCTTTTCTGATCAGGACTTTCAAGTTTTGGTGGAAGAGGAGACCAGTCATCTACCCAGCTGCTCAGCATAAATTCCCTGGCAGCAACCAAGAAAGCCTGAATTCAAATAGCGACTGTAGTGAGTGCAGCAGGAGGCAATCAGCCTTCATGGATTCAGCGCAAGGGCAAAGGTTCAATGACCTGTGATATTCCAACAAGGTGAGTAGCTTGGCTCATTCACAGAGAGTTCCAAGATAAGGGCCACATCTACATGCTGCAGCTAAGGTGCAAGGCAAATCTATCTGCTTCAGGTACGTGCGTAAAGGACACATGGGATCGAGCACTATGATGCACAGACGCAGTGAAGAATAAAACCCCTCCATGCCCTATATATCAGGTTAACATAAATTCATGCTGTTGTTCCGGACAAAAAGGGCAAAGCACGTCATAGGGATGGCCTGGACTGGGGGTGGGTCAGCCTGGTTGAGACCAATCTGTCCTGTAGAGCCGGTAGCCTTGGAGATTGCCAGGGCGCCTGAGCAGCTCTCTGTTGGTGATCGTGAATCACCATCAGCTGGTGATAAAGGCAGTGTTGAAATCACCTTGGCACATGATGGTAATGGTGGAGGTCATATTGTCAGTTCACTGAGCACAATGGGACGTTGGCATGAGAGGGACTGCAAGGATTGGGTTGCATCATATGGGCGGCGTGAGCATGGTTAAGGCAATGGCGTACATCAGACTGTCCTTTCACAATGGGGAGAACCATACCTAAACAATTGCTTTTCTGTCTCACACAGGACCCAGTTCTGCTCCCTCACCATGCCCCACTGAGGCTAGATCACTCCTTGGGCATCAAGAGCAGGTAGCGATGTCTGGGGAAACAGCATTATATCTACTAGCCCACACGCCGTTAACTCAAATAAAAGCACTTTGGAGGGATATAGTTCACATGTAGAGTTGGTGGCACAGGGTGAAAGTCACTGCTCCTGAGTGTAGGAGGAGGTATCAGAGTCAGAGACATCTGGGTACATTTCCCCTTGGAGGAAGGAGGAAAGTCGCAATGATGCCCCAGTTGGTAGGAAAGTGTAGCCTCGGGGTCACCTTCTGGGGAACAGTGCTTAGGTAATCAGCAGATGTGCCTACATCTGCTGGAGTTCTCTGAGGCAGTGGGAGCTCTTGGACTGTGAATGGATGAGTCAATCACCATCATGAGCTCCACATTGGCCTGGAGGCTCAACCACATGAGCACTGACCATGAAAGATTGACCAATCTCATGGAGAGACACGTGCAGCAACACTTGGGCCATGATTTTCTAGTCCTGCCAGTGGCAGGTATTGTCGTGGGTGGGACAGAAAATTTAGAGAGTGGCCACAACTTTTCCCGTCCTGCCCACAATGATGCCCACTGCTGGGAGGACCAGAAAATCCTGCCATTGGAATGGATGCAAGAGCACATATTAGCCAGGAAAGGGTGCAAGCTTCCCTCAGTAGCCTGAATCAGTCCATCAGAGTATGAGCACTGACATCCATGGAATAGATGAGGGTCTGCATACCCTTAACAGGGCGGTCTCACTGTTAGCACAGCAGTTGTTGAAATGGATGACCATTGCACACCAGCAGCCAGCCACATCAAACACACATGAAGGCCAATCCAGGGCTGTGCAGGTCACCAAAGAGGGTGAGAGCTCCTCAGCACCCTCACCTTCCTCCACCTCCCTAGCACCTCCACCAGAGCCCTCGTTTGCTGTCCATCTGCTAGTGACCATAGCTGCCCATTAGAGATTCAAAAGCCAAAGTCTAAAAGAAGTCTCCAACAGTCCTTGCATGAGCCGCCATGCCCCTCATTGCCATTTAGGCAGAGAAGTGAGCAGTCTGCCTCCAACTCCTCCGAGGCAACAGGGGGCAGCACGTCGTAGAAGTGTGCGAGAGCGAAGGGCGCTGTCACACTTAGAGCACTAATTACACTTATCGCATAGTATATAGCATATTTGAGCACTTCCTCAAGATATTTGCTTACACTTGTATATGACTCGGTGTGTGTTCGTGCACAAGAGAGCTAAAAAAATGGTAACATTATGAAGCCGGTTCTTACCGTTATTAACGAAGGCGGCATGTTGATGTCCATCTCATCCATATAAGCTGCATACTCCTCAAAACTGTAGGACAATTGCAAGAGCTGAGGCTCCTCCCTTCTACCTTCTCGATCCCCATAAATGTCCACTCGCAGTCACATCCTCCTGTCCCTGCCTGACCATGGGTCAAATCAGAGGACCCTAGCCTAAGTAGTATGACTGCCTCCAGGGATAAAGTGTCCAGGTAACCTTGCCCCTCCTTGATGCACTGCAGTGTCCGAAGCTCAGGCTCTAGTTCATCAACTCTGAGCCGAAGCTCCTTGAGCTGCAGACACTTACTGTAGATGTGGTTGCTGTGGATATTTAACTAATTAAGTTAGAAATGTCACTGAATGATTATAACTATAAATTTAATATAATACTTTTATCTTCCTCACACTAGTTTAATCCACTGCCCCAGTTTAGAGAGAAAGAAGGAACTTAAAACTCATCAACCACTCAGCTACTCGCTCACCTAATTAATGCTTCCAGGCTTCAGCTCTCATGCCCCAATGCTGGTTTCCGACTCCATCCCTCAGCCCAGCACCCCTTCCCTCACAGTCAGGAGAAACATCCTCCCAGCAATTACATTTCTGTCCTGTATGACTTAATGCATATGTTAAGTTATTAATGAGCCAATGAGAAGTGGCTCATTTGGTGCCCACACTAATCATTGGCTAACATGCCTATTGTACAGCGTTAGATACTGGGAGTGTATGACACTACTTAAAGGCCGCCAGCATCTTATAAAAGGGAGTCTCATTCTGCTGGCAGACACCCAAGAAGAAACAACTACAGAAATGGTGAAAAGCCAAACAAATTAAGAACTAAGGGCAGAATTCTCCCATCGCGCCCATGGCGGGTTTTGTGGTGAGGGGAGCAGAGAATCCAATGGCGGTGGGGGGGGGGGGTGCAAAACATTGGAAACCTGCCATCGTAAGTCGCCACTGTCCCTGACAGTGTTTTTGTGGCAGGTCGGTTATCCCATCGACTAGTGGCGTGAGGACCATTTGCATTCATTAGCATGTCATGAATGCTTATTAAAGCAGTTGTTTTCCAGAATCTTACCATGATTCCAATCTCCCAGTGGGAAATTACATTGGCCTCAAACCTGTTTGAAAAGGGGTGGCATGTACAAGTCGGACCTCAGTTCGCTGGTAACTTCAGGGTGAATGGAACATACCTGTCATAGCGCTGCGCCAGTCTTGTTGCGATAAGTGCCACACTGCTGGGGCTGTAGGGTTGGTCTGCTCGTTCCCTTTGCTTTAATTGTCCCGAGGAACATCACGGTGCTGTGGTACTGATGCAGGCTTCCACTTTCAGAAACTAGCACTTCAACCGGGGGTGGGCTGTGAGGTGAGGATTGGGGCAATGGGGGAGGAAGATGGTGGAATAGCAGTCAGGGGGATGGGCAAATACGAGGGGGGCAATTGGGAGGGAAGGCCATGGAATGACAATCAGGGGGAAGGGCGAACATGAACAGGGCCTTTCTGGGGTCGACATCTAACCTCTTGTTGCCATTGGAGTGAGCAGCAGTCTGTTAGGAAAGAAAGGAGGAAGACATCCTTGCGATGAAAGTCACTGGAAGCCAATGACTTGCAATGGCTTCACATCACATTTGCTGCATCTCAAGAATAATACATAGAAATGTAGAATTTGTGAATGTAGCGAAGGAGGCACAGCTGTATCATACATGGCATTCCATCAATGGAGGCCTGTCACATGTTCACCAGATTTGACAGTCCTAACAGGCCAAAGGGCATCCACTCATTGGCCATGATTGGTCATTAATATGCCACATCAGAGATCGGAGCACAGCGCTAGGTTGGGTCACTCATCTCACTGAAACTCTAGCATCAGGGCTCAAGATGTTACATATCTGCGATGCCATCTTGGTCACCTCGATGTGTGTGCTAGTGTCTCAGGGACAAGGCAGCATCAGCCACCATGCAAGTAGGGCAGGCAAAACTGTGGACCCTTACAGTCTCCAAATGTGTCATCTTCTGAGCTTCATTTTTTTGTTGCTTGAATCATTAATGTCTTCAATGTTTCCTTTCAGAGAGAAGGCAAAAGCAGATATGGATCCAGGGCTCAATGCTGCCTTTGTCAGGTCCTAATGCAATGGAGGAGGTGAAGGAGGGAGAGGCGACTCCGCGCGCAGCTCCAGCAGGAGGGACATGGTCAAGCGGAGCCAGGGCATGAACAGGAGGGTCAGGAGGAGAGACCCAGACAATGGGGGTGACTTGTCAGACCTAGGGTTTATCATCCAAGAGCCTCCTATTTACAAATGAGTGAGAGGCAATGCCATGCACATCTGCGCTTGTCCTGAACTCTGGTACATCACATATGCCACATTCTTCGTGAAGACTCGACGCCATGTGGAGCTGGAGGGCATCCCCTGCCAGAGGCTTTGAAAGTGGCCCCTGTGCCAAATTTCTTGGCCTTGGTGCTTTCCAAGGACCAACTCAGGCATCTCAAGGTATCTTTCAGTTCACAACACATTGGTGCATAAACAGGAAGGCCCATCATTATGTCAGGTTTGGTCTGGATGAAGATAACCAGGCTGTGAGATTCACTGGCTTCACCACCATCTCAGGCTTCCCAAGAGTGCAGGGTGCAATAGACTGTACCCATGTGGCTATATTCCATGGCAGCAGGCCCTAATGTTTATAAACTGCAAGGGCTATCATTCTATCAATGTACAACTGTTGTGTGATCACCAGGAGCACATACTGCACGTTTGTGCAGGATACCCTGGGAGTTACCATGACTCCCACATCCTGAGTTACTTCCGGGTGCCTGAGATTTTCCTGGGGCCATTATGTCTGCAGGGATGGATGCTTGGGGATATGGGGTACCCACTGAAGCGCTGGTTGATGACACTGGTGCATCACCTTCAGAGTCCATCAGAGGAGAGGTACAATGTTGCTCACAGCTCCACACACTCCCTTATAGAACAGACCATAGAGCTTCTGAAGATGCATTTCAGATCCTTGGACCACTCAAGTGGTTCACTCCAATACTCTCCCGATAGAGTTCCCCACATTATCACAGTGTGTAGTGCCCTTCACAAAGCGGTGCAAAGAGGTGACCACCTCCCAGAGGATGACCTGGGGGATGATGAGAGCTCACCAGAGGATGAAGATTCGGAGGCTCAGGAACCTCAGGACGCTGCTGAGGGTCAGTATGAGCGCGATCATGCCACGGAGGAAGGGAGACGTGGGAGACATGGCCGTGATACATTAATCGCTGACACATCTCCCTGACATTACACAAGGGGTGCAGATATGAGTTAGTCTGAGGTTGACATCACAGGGACGTGAATCTCACAGTGGGACACTATCACTGAGTGGGAGGAAGACTAAATCTCAAAACAAGAGGATTCCAAAGTACAAAATCACAATGCCTTCAGTTGACAGGAACATTCACATAGCCATCAGATGCACTCACAAAAGTGCAGTTTAGTTTCATGCCTAGTACAACCGTGACCCAAAAGTGACACCAATTTGTTTTTTTAACTTTCCTAACTCTGCCTGGGTGCAGACCCAACATCCGCAGCAGAGGTGGAGGTAGCCTGCTGACTGCTACACCCTGATGTCTGTGATGAACTTGGCAGATGTCCTCTAGTGGCCCCGGTCTGATAAGGGTCGCCTGCTCAGGGGCAGAAGCGGCATCAGCGGCCTGAGAAGCTGGAGTGGGTGGGGTCACAGGCAGAAGGCTGAACACCCTGGGAGTGTCCTGAGAGGAGGCCCTGGGGTGTCCAGCTGATGCTCATCCTCCCTGTGGGTGCCTGAGGGCCCAGCCTGACTCCTGCAGGAGATGGTGCGGGGATGTCAAGGTGCCTCGTCCCCATGTCGCCTACATCCTGATGGTGCCCACCAGGATTCGTGGCCCATGGAGTGCCGGGCTGAGCACAAATCTGACAAGACCTGCTGGACCAAGGTCTCTGTGAAGGTCGCCAGCTTCCAATGGTGACCTCGCATGTTGGAGCCACGACATCAGACAGAACGCGGACAGTATCCTTTATCGTTCACTCTGGTCTGCTGAGTGACTGTCGAATCTCTGCCTGATATTCTGCTGCCTGTTGTTGCATCTCCAGCATTGATTTGGTGGCTGCTTCCAGAGGTTCATCATCTGGCTGGTACCGAGCAGGTGGCTAGTCTCCAGCAGCCCTCCGAGTGCCGGAGACCTGGGCTGCTCCTGCCTCTGACTGCAGCGGGGACGTATCAGTGAGGTGTTCCCCAGAAAGAGGGCCCGAGGCTAATCTACATCTGTGCCCCACCGACGTGTGTTTTTCTGAGCTGGTGGAGGTTGTGTGAGGGCAGTGACGGTTCTTCCAGAGCTTCCGCTTTGGATGAAGTCCAAGGGTTGGCACTGGTGGTGCTGGACTGGCTTGGGAGTCTGAATCTGCTGGTGCTTAGAAAATAGAGAATAGAGTTTCAGTTAATGAGCATCAGCTGGATAAGACTGCACGTGACTCACTGTGAATGTCAGGATTTGATGAGGTGATGGAGCTGTGACCCGCACTGGTTTGCTGGGAGAGGCCTTTCTCCCCTTCCTCACTGGAGTGATCCCTGTCCTCCCCAGCCAGCTCGGCTGCAGCATCCATGAATTCACCGAGGACGAGGATGATGTACATCCCTCCCCCGGCCTGTGGTCTCGTGCTCCAATTTTGCACCAGCGCTGCCTGTATAAAGAAAAAAGAAAGGCATGTGATGGGAAGAAATAGAGCAGAGGTTGGGTGAGTCCCCTGTGTGTGGTGAGTCCTCCCCAGAAGGGCCAGAGGATGAAGTGTGAGCAACATGATAGATGGAATGTTGGTGATGTGAAAGCCTCAGTGAGAGAATGAGTGTTGATATGGTTCCTACTAATAATTGCATGAGATGCCTGAAGAAATTAGCTGTTTGAGTGCATGACGCCATGATGAGAGTTTGATATTGAAGGGAGTTGAAAGATGACTTACCCTGGAGGAGTGAATGAGATCATTCATCCCCTTCCTGCACTGGATGGCACTTCAGGTGGGTGTCAGCCGGGCTGACCTGCTCCGCTATGATGTCCCAGGCTCGAGAGGCGAGGCTGCTGTGTGTCCTGCAGCCATCCATTGGGTAGAGCACATACTGTTATTCCTGCTCCCCTCTGACTGAGGCCTGGAGGGTCCAGTGGGTGAAACGGGGTGCAGACCTCGTCCTGAAGTTCTCGGCCTTTCCCTTATGGGTTGCGGACATCTCGGGCGGGCTGGAGAGATTAAGATTGCGTGTTGGACTGGCATTTAAATATGGTGCCTGGACCTTCAAACCCACCAGCCGGTGGCGGGCAGATGAATCAACCCCCCGAGCTGCCAGGTGATTCAGAGTGAAATGCCCTTCTGCATAATTAATGAGGCCCCAAGCACAGAATTGGGCGCGAGTTGTCGCCATTATGGATGGTGGACAGGACACTGCTGAAGCCTCCCACCACCGTGCTTAGTTTCATTTTGGGAGAATTCTGACCTCAGGTTCTCCAATGCAGATTTGGAGATATTGGTGCAGACATGTTGGGATATTTTGCTGAGTTGAAGGCAATATAAATGCAAGCTGTTGTTCTTCTTGCTATTTTTTGGTAGATTTTTGCTTAGTCATTTTTTTAATTCAACTTTTCTTAGATAGTAAATTGAGTGGCTTTCTCCAGGATTCTGACAGTCACCCCCTTATTGGCCCTGGACATCTTCATTTAAAAAGCTGTGCCTGTATTTCCTATCACTTCTTAGCCCACGCTCCTAACTCCTGGGTAAAGACTGCCAAAGATGTTGTCTTGTCTTTCTGGCTTTTCCATACATAGCAAAGATTTGTGTTGTGCTGTTTTACCTTTACTTTGTTTAATTGTTGTCACTCTTTAATTTTCACCAACACCAATTTCCCAATCCCATCACTTCTCTTCCCCTATAGGAGCCTGTATTTGGAACTGTGAACATTTAGGCAAATAGCCTGAGCCCAGAAAATTGTTTGTTAGCGCACTACCATCCCATTGAGACTTGCATCTGCTCTCAATCATTTAAAAAAAATAACTTTAACAGGTGCATGAAAATTGACCCTAATGATTACATATAGAAATGATTTTAAAAATTATCCACCTTCCTCTGTTGAAAGCAATGAGGTTTTGCCTGTGAACAGTCCCATGGACATCAGTTGCTTTGAAGTACCTCGCCAGGTGGCCACGCTTCTGCTTAGTTGTTCACATGTTAGTGAGTTATTGAATCGTGGGCAGCCTTGGTGGAGCCCAATCCTCATACCACTTACATTCACAAGTATTCACGTCCAGCAAAGTTTGTTAGCTATCAGTCAGAAGTGAAAGCCCAAAATTGATTTTCCCATCTCTGACCCAAAGGAGCAGAGACCATTAGTGATGTCCCCCCACCCCGACCCGAGCTGAAATAACTCAGTGCGGCTTGGAGTCAAATCCATTCACTTCACCTGGCTCAGAACCAGTCAGGCCCATGAGGGAATGTGAAATTTATTTAGCATGTTTCAATAAAACAAAATTATGTTGTTAACTGGTAAAAAGAAAAAGCTGGCGTTTAAACTTTGGTAATGAAATATTTATACAAACTATAAAGCTACTCTCTGGACGTGACTTCAAGGAACCCCATAGAGAAAAGTGACACCTGATCTACAGCGTCAGTCCCAAACCTTCTGCCAGCTGACTATCAGAGGATGCAAGGGAGTCTGACCAGCCAAGCCTCCTGAGCTGCACAAATTGCAAGTTGGCCAGCAGATTGTCAAGTATAGACAACAGATTGGAAAAACAGTGAGCCTGCTTCGGAAACTGTGCTCAGTTAGCTTGCATTGTGATACACGAGAACGTATTACCCTATGGAGCTGGCTTGGAAGCATGCTGCAACAAATCACAAATACTCTGACTATTGTGAGCCTTAAGGGCATTCAGTCCCCATGTCTCTCTCTGAAATTGACCACCTTCACATTTTCCAAATGCAAAGGCATATCTTCCTACCTTTTACTGGGTTAAACATGTGGCAGATACTAGCAAGGTGGTTTCATCTTCCAAATTTTATTTTCTCCTCCAGCTTCCTCTCCTCCTCTGCTAAAACGGTTGATTTTTTTTTTTTGCTGGGCTATGGTTCCATGAACAGCAGTTGCTATCAAATTATCACCCAAATGACCATTATTCAGCTGTAAGCCTTGGCAATGTGTGTGACAGGCTATTTGGCAACAGAGGATGTCACAACCCAGCCTGTCCCTGTTCTTTACATGTGCCAAATAACAGTAGGAGTCATTGGTCAGTAATTCAGAATGCCAATTGTAACCCTTTGTAGTTAGTGCCACCTGGCTAAAATAAACTGACTGGGCGCCTGGCTCTCTTTGTTGGCTAAATTGTGCCCTTGAGAATTTATTGCCATGTTATTTTGTTTAGCTGAAACAGGTGCTATGCATGTACATGTTCTTTCTATCTGCAGTGAACAGGCCCCTGTTTATTAATATATGTAACTTCCAGTATACAAAAATGTGCCACACTGCAAACCCAACTGACAATCTTAAACTGGTTGTCAGCTTAATTTTCAGTACACTAAGGATTATTTAGCAAATGTTATTCTTCATCTCGCCCAGAGATATGCGGAATCACATCTAATGTTGGACACTGTGTTTTGAGTTTTGCAAACACAGGCTGGTTGGGTACAGTCTGTATCTTGCCCATTGTGAACAGCAGAAGGGACATGGTGTTTGATATGATCCGCCAGTCTTTGGGACATATGGTCTACATACCTAGCATCTCACTGACACAGAAATTCATACACCACATTATTCATTTGTGAAATAGGCAGAGCTTCTTTTTGACTTGACAACAACGCCCTATTAGCGGTGAATGCCACTCGTGTTAGTGGCAGTGATGACCAATTTAAGATTGTGAGTCAGACTTGCAGTGTGGCACATTTGTGTGTACTGGACGCTACATATATTAATACACAGGCCTCTGTTCTTTGCAGACTGAAAGGGCATGTACACACATTGCACCTGTTCCAGCTAAACAAAATAAGTGACAGCCATTCGTTGAGTCATTCTTGACTGATTTAAATTTCAAACAATGCTTGGCAGTTAACTGTAGGTCACCATTAGCATTCTCCATGGTAATGCCTCCACCAATCAGAATCCACTTTCCAACCAATTAGCACTCACTTCTCATACAGTAGAAAATTGCTGCTTCCCCTGACACTGGTATTCTTACGATTGTCCTGGCGAGTGCAAGAGGCGAAGCTTCCACAAAATGTCTTTTTTCAGCAATACTCAGGTCTGTACTACCAAACGACAAATAATAGTATGATATGGATAAGATTACTTCATAAATTTTAGTCCTGTGTAATTATGTTTTGATTGTGAAGTGAGCAGAAACCATTTTATTACAGGCTGCTGGCTCTGGCCTTGAAGTTATCAAATCAAAGTGAAGTGCTTCATATCACATGACAATAAGCAGTTGTTTCACATCTGTAGGAAGTTTAGGAAACTCTTGCATTAATTTGATAAACTTTCTTTGGTGTGGGCTGCACCTTTTATTCTGATCTTGCAGCTTTTAGTTACAAATATAGTGGAAATGAAAAGTGGGAGAGATATAAAAAAAACAGGCTATTGACTCGCAATCACTATGTGCAAAGTCAAGATCTGTCATCTGTGCGCCTAACAAAACCCTAGTACAAATGATATTGTGTCTGCTGACTCCAGTCTAGTCTTACAGGGTAAATTAGCAAAGGGTCACATTCGTGTTAGTTTTGTACTGCAGGTGCAAGTAAAGTTCTGTAAAATTACTGTAATCTGTATTGTCTTTTACAAATATTTTTCTATCAATTTTAATAAATCTGTTCTGTAGTTTACAGCCTAAACTGCAGGCTGGTGGCACACTTTTTCTTTGGCTTTCCAAAGTCTTGGAAATCATGAGAGTGTTTGTACAATACTGTATTTATCTAGTAGGCTAAATGCAGTAAAGAAGTGTTTCTGTCTGTTTCTTGGGAAGTGATGCAATATCACCAATTAGGGGTAATATTTGATCTCAGGATGTCTTGCCTTCCAGGAGCATATTTTGGAAGCTAGGGCATGCAGAGCACTCAGTTGTCTGATCATTAATTTAATGAATCAGAAAATAATGTTGCTGCACCTGATTTTCTGACATCCACTCCCAGCAGACGATAATTAGGCTGGTCTCAGGTTATTGTCAAGCTTGATCCCAAGATAAGTTGCTATCTTCTTATATGGAATCTGAGTGCCATAAGATCTGAATGCAGGCCATTCTATTATTAAAGTGGAAACTGTTACGGTCTACTGCGGGGTCACTTTGCTCGCAAACTAGTTGCACGCTTAACTGTCAGTAGGTGAGTCGATGACAATATACTGCAGACGCAGAGACAAATATGAAATGAATCGCATGCTACTTATTTACACAGACAACAGAGCACTAACATGATGTGTGCTTCTCCAACTAGACCCTACTCTAGACTAACATTAACATGGTGGCCTGCGCTACATAGCTATTGGATCTTACAGTCACGTGGTCAATCTGCTCATATTCTCTTAAAGGTGTATTACACCTCAGATTACCACATCCCTCCCCCTTTACTTGAAAGTACATTTAACAATATATTAACTGTTTACATAAGTAAACTATTTACAAACTAGGTCTCTCAGGAGGCTTTTTCAAATGTGTCGACCATCGTAGCTCTATGACATCAGATGGTTTTTCTGAGGCCTCCCTCTCAGGAGTTATCTGTCCACCAGGCTCCCAAGTAGGAACCTGTAAATTTGCCTCTTTGACTCTTCCAGGCAGTACAGGTCCTACAGGCACTTCCAAAGCAAGAGGAGTTCCTTGGAGTTCCTTGCAGCGTAGACTCCAATGGGAATATTTTCACACTCTTTCGGGCCCCATCACATGCACTCCTGCTGACCCTCCCCTCCTAGTTCAACAATATGAAAGGCAACTGTCAGGCAGGTTCTGAGAATTAGGATGTTGGGCAAGGCTAAACTCAACACGAAATGATCAGCTTCCCGTTGTGTAAACAAAATTTCGTGGGCTTGTTAGTAATTTTGCTTTCTCTTTCTACATGTTTTCTTTTGATGGGTTTTCTTCTTGGCAGCACTGGCTTTAATCTCTGCTTCCTCTTCAACTTCCCTATTGACCAGACTAGGCTCAGGTATGAGCTTAATTTGAGTGAATTCGGTGAGTCTTCCAGCATTTCCTCATCTGTCAGCTCCTTTGAAAACTCAGGGGTCTCTATTTTTAGAGCTTCCTGGCTTTCAGGTAGCTGATTCTTCAGCTCTTCCTTTTCCTTTTTATATTTGCTAGTTGTTTCCTGGAGAATTAAGTATTGTTGTGTTTCCTCAGCAAATTTATTCTTCATCTCGGCCAGAGATATGTAGTATTCTTTCTGTTCTTCCTTATACCTATTTCGTGGTACAAATTGGGATCTGGGTGAATTTTGCAATATGAAAAAGTCCTTCAGTAGTTTTTCTTTATTCTTTTGGAGGTTACTGACTTCAATTTGAACTCTGTCCTGAAGCATCACCCCTACAAGTTCCTTTTGTTGAGTCTTTACGAGCTCCTTTACCAACAGTAACATTTCCTGCTTCGGATTGAGATCTCAGTAATCTCTCAAAACTGATCTCTCTTAACCAGTTTCTTCTGAGGAGACTCGGTCCTCTGCCTGCTATACAAGAGGAGTCTGTTAGCAGACTGGCTTCCATATAGTACTGGAACCTTGCATATACCTTTTACTCATGTTTTCACCAGTATAGGTCTTTAGTCTGGCGCCTGAGTTTTCCAGCTCTAGGGAGTGGCCTCCTCCATTCAGATACTTAAATGTGTGCTCCCCTATGACTGTTGTGGACGTGCCTGTATCCACTCCCATTCGAATGGGTTTTCTGTTGACTTCTACTGTCATGGAGATTGGCTCTGTTTCACTCATTTTTAAGTTGTGTAGTGAGTAAATACATGACTTTGTTTCTTCTGGTTCCTCCATTATATAAATTTCATGACTTCTGCCTTTTTGTTTGAAATTTTGCCTCAATCTCTCCTTACAATATCGGATAATGTGCCCACTGCGATGCAGTTAAAACACTCTGTTCCTTTAAATTGTTATTCATTTGTAGGCTGTCTGTCAGTTCCAATTCTGTCATTATTAGTGCGGTTTTTATCCATTAAGCCATTGCTTTTTGCTGGTCTGTTAATGGTGGTTGTTTCCCGCCTTTCCACGGAGCCCTGTGCTACTGCGCCATTTCTAGCTGGTGCTTCCCTCTTGACGTGAAGAATGATCCCATTTTGTGCTCCCTTGATTTCTTCTGAGTTCCTGACTGTGCTCTCCATTGCGAGCACCAACTGTAGCGCCTTGCTGAAGTCTAAATTTATTTCTGACAACAATCTTTTTTGAATGGTGTCTTCATTAATCCCACATACTGATCAGCCTCTTAACATGTCGTTAATCGACATCCCAAACTCACAGGGGGCCTGTCAGTTGCGTTAAGGCTGCTACATACAAATAACTGTCTCTCCAGGGGCACGACACTTCAAATTGAATTTAAAATGCTGTGTTGTTACTGAGGGTTTCGGCTGAAAGTGGCTTTTCACTACATTCCCCAACTCGTCAAACACTTGGAATCTGGAGTGTTGGGTGCCGTTAGGCTATGAATTAGTACGTATGTTTCACTTTACATGTTGATAAGAGGGCCGCCCACCACTTCTGCTCCCCTGATATGCCATTGGCCAAAACGAAAGACCAGTCATCGGTGGTCTGATCAAACGGTTCGATGTAGCCAAATTGTAGCATATTGGAAGGAGATAACTTGGACGACTATGATGAGGGCCTGCAATTGTAATGTACTTACAATCGGCCTGCAGGGCACAGCTGGTTCACTACAGTTGAGTTTTCGTGGTTTCCCTTGGTGTTGTCGACTGGTCGTGTTTTGCCTCGGGGTCGCTTTGCTCGCAAACCAGTTGCACGCTTATCTGTCAGCGGGTCGATTATAATATACTGCAGACGCCAAGACCAATATGAAATGAAGCACATACTATTTATTTACACAGACAACAGAGCACTAATGTGATGTGTGCTTCTCCAAACAGACCCTACTCAAGACTAACATTAACACAGTAGCCCACACTACACAGCTATTGGGTCTTACAGTCACGTGGTCAATCTGCTCGTATTCTCTTAAAGGTGTATTACGCCTCAGATTACCACAGAAAGCATGGACTTTGATGGATTAGTCTCAAATAGTGATGGATGACCTGCAAGATACTATAAAGAATCACTGAACTATGTTCCAAACAGAAAATATGGAAATATTGAGCAGGTCAAAGCAGCATCTGTGATAGAAAAATAGATCTTTTAGACCTTTACTCAGAACTTGAAGAAGTTAGAGTTACAAAAGAGTAAGAAAGAAAGACTTGCATTTATATACTGTTTTCTGTGACCATCGGACATCTCAAAACACTTTATAGCAAATAAAGTACTTGCAAATAGTTCAAGGCAAAAGAAATCAGACGGATAAAGAGACAAAAGATGGGTCTGAAGGGGCTTTAAATGATAATAGTAGCGATTATAATCTGAAACTGTTGAATTCACTGTTGCATCCAGAAGATTGTGAAGTACCTCATCATCAGTGCTGCTCATCAAACTTTGAACAGAGTAGGAGGATGAGGGCAGAGAGGTCAGACTGGGAGTGGGATGGAAAATTATGTTCTTACTTTACGAAATGTAAGATACAAAATCAGTAAAAATAGATTATGGTTGTTACATTTGACTTTTTAAAGCTCCATAATACGTAACTAGAATATGCTACATGTATGTGGCTGACCTCTTTATATTGCAATGCCAGCAGATAATGGGGTTTTTCTGCAATGCAGGATAATCATTAATTACAGAAGCTAATTGTAAATGCTGATGTGCTGTTCCCCTGGCTGGAGAGTCTAACTAGGGTCACAGTATCAGGATACGGGGTCAGCCATTTAGGACCGAGATAAGGAGACATTTATTCACTTAGGAGAACTGTGAATCTTTGGAATTCTCTACCCTAAAAAGTTGTGGATGCCCAGTCAATGGGCTGAATCTTACCTATGTCGGGCAGGCTGGGTGGGAGTGGGCGGGGCCCCAGTGTAATACGCGTTCCGTAGCGCTCAGCATGCGCTCAAAAGAGCGCAGCAATCTCCCTGGGTCACGGAGCTGCTTCAGGGAGATTGAATGGGTTACCAAGCTTTATAATAAAGTAAAAATTTACTTAAGCATGTTCTCTCATGTCACATGAGCTGGCACACGTTTGCTACATTTGGAAAATTTATTTAATTATTTTATACAAGCTTCAGGAAACCTCATCCCACCTGCGGATGAGGTTTCCCGAAAAACTTAAAGGCCACTTGGAATCTTCACCTGCCCACCAACCTTAAGGTTGGACGGGCAGCATTCCAAACAGGTTTAATTACTTAAATAAAAACAAAAAAACTGCGGATGCTGGAAATCCAAAACAAAAACAGAATTACCTGGAAAAACTCAGCAGGTCTGGCAGCATTGGCGCAGAAGAAAAGAGTTGACGTTTCGAGTCCTCATGACCCTTCGACCCTTCGACCCAGTTCTGTCGACATTCTGTCGACAAACAGAACTGGGTCGAAGGGTCGAAGGGTCATGAGGACTCGAAACGTCAACTCTTTTCTTCTCCGCCAATGCTGCCAGACCTGCTGAGTTTTTCCAGGTAATTCTGTTTTTGTTTTAGGTTTAATTACTTTTTTACTGGCCTTAATAGGAGATGACATGCGCTGGTGTCCGGACGCATGCCCGACATCTTCGCACATCATTTTACGTGTCAACATGTTGGGCCTGCGCCCGCACGACGATGACAATATTCTGCCCAATGAGTATATTCCCGATTGAGATAAATACATTTTAGGACACTGAAGGAATCAGAGGACATGGAGATTGCATGTGGAGTTAATGTAAGAAAACAACCAGGGCCTTATTGAATGACAGAGCAGGCCTGATGGGCCTTTTGGCCTACCCCTTCTCCTCTGTCTTATAATATTATATTCTACTAGTGATAAGTTATCCTTAAAGTAAATGACAAAATTAAAATCATGGTACATTTCATTTTGATTGATTTGGTACTCCTCCACCCCCATACTGATTACATGGTGATATAAACAGCAACTAAGGAAATACAATACCCATGGGGTTAAACTATCGCTGAAAAAAACATGCTGAAATATGAAATAAATGTGTAACAAAGTGGAGAAGTTCTTATGAATGGACGCTCAAATTTACATTTTCAGTATTTACTTCAGATTTCTGGCAGTCACAGTTTTTCTTCTCATCTCTGATGTGTTGTATAAAGTGTCTAGGTCAATAATTCAGTGCTCGACTCTAAGAATCTCCTGAAATGTGGCCAGTTCCTTTCATACGATTACATCGGCTCAGCGTGTATTCTTGTACCTTTTAGTCTCTACTAGACTATGCGCTGATTACATTATCTCTCCTATGTATTTTATGCATTTAAACAATTCCAGCACTTTCCATTGATTCTAAGACAAAATAACGTGATGTTTGGAAGTGTCCCACCTCATTTATTTGAAGCATTAGGCCAGAATTGCATGAAAAGTGGTTTCTGTTCTGTATTCTTGTCATAGGTGCATATGCTAAGTACTATCCTCCAGGGAGGCTAAAAATCCCATGGCAACGTAAAGGGATTGGAGTGTAGACACAGCATTGTGGATCTCCACCGTTTCTTCCTTCCTTACAGCCATGTGCTTCTCAAGTATGTGGCTGCGGAAAATTGGTCCCAAAAAAGATTAAAGGAGCAGCTGCATTTGGTTACTTTAAGTGTCTGAGGAATTGAACTTTTTATCTGAAGTTGACTTTCACTTTGGCAAATATGTACTCAGTAGTCTGTTTTTAAGCGAAATTTGTCATACCTTGTTGTTTGCTATCCCCAGTGAGAACCCCCCTTTTAGGTCCACAGTATTTGTGCTACTGAAAGGAAGAGCAGAGTTTGAACAGGAACATCAGCACATGTGGGATATCTGGCAGCATCAAAGGATGAGGGCTCCAACCTCATACACTTGCTCAACTTGCAGGAGATGGGGAAAATTGGAACAGTACACCTTTAAGTGGTAAAACGTGCAGTGAGTGTGATGTACATTGTTACTTTCTAGTGCCAAATGACTGGTGATTTTGAAGCAAACACTTTCCATAAAGATATTTTTTGTTCAGCTTTCAAAGTGCTATATGAATGCTTTGTGTTGTTTCATTAGTGAGAAAGTTAATTACAGAGACTCAAGAGATTTATAGGAAACAACAAATGTCAAAACAGTGTCTATTCCGTTTGTGTTCATACTGATCACGTAAAAGTGGATAGGAATATTTATTTTTAGTTCTTTTCGGAACATGCATAACAGAATTGGAAAATCTGTTAACCTTTATACATTATAGTTATAAAGGATATCTCACTTAAACTCGAGCAGTCCAGGGCTTAGAAGGTCTGGCTTCAGACTGTAATACTATTGCAGCATGAGATGCAGCAATCTGGGGTAGCTGATTGACAACAGTAAGGGCACAGACAGAGTTTCTTTTTATTCGTTCATGGGCTGTGGGCATCGCTGGCTAGAACACTGTTTATTGCCCATCCCTAATTGCCATTGGGAAGGTGATGGTGAGCCGCCTCTTCCAACCGCTGCAGTCCATGTGTGGACTAAGGTGGGAGTAGAAATGTTGTCACCCAGAAAGAGGAGAGCAGGTTTGAGCTCCATGGAGCCACCACCATTCTCCTGGGGTGGTGCCGTAACACTACTATTGATTGTTGTGTTCAATTATGTAATTGTTCGGTGTTTGATTATATGTGCCAGTTGACAACTCACTGTGCCGTGATCTGTCAGTCAAGCCTGTGGGTGTGGTTAAAGATAAACTGAAACCAAGCAGTAAGCATGAAGCTGGAGACAAAAGCATGACAAAGCTCCTATTCACACATAGAACCTGGTGAGTATCATTCCTGCATATCTCTGAAGCACAAAACACAGTACTGACCTGTTGGAGGACAGATTTATGGACTGCTGTGAAGCCACTCAACCTCTTTTGAACAATGGCATCCAGAGCCATGATGGCAGCAGGCTGATTCCACTGCAGCATTCAGAGCTTTGTTGGGAGCTGTTTGTTCTGCGATGGAAGCTGTGCCATTGACCATTGGACACTGTGTCATGTTGAACTCTTCAAGTGTGCTGCTGAAGGTGATCACCCATTCCATGTTACAAGGGTTGGGTTCCACACTCTGTACTAAGACCTGTGCCCAAATTGGTGCTGGGCTCCTCCGTGCTCCTTGACATTGAACACAGGCTTTCCAGCGCATCAAGCATGTGGTTGTGTAGACCCACGAGCCGCCTTCCTCACGTGAGTCCTCTACAACAGAACCAGTGTGCAACCTACCTTCCAGTGAGCTGGCTCCTGTACTAGTCTACCCCTTCCTTCATCCCACCATGAATGTGTGCATTTCTACCTGGTGTCTCACATACCACATTGCAGATTCTGCTCCTGTCCTTGCCCTCAAGTAAACACAGTGCAGTTTGTGAGTTGGTAGCTGTGAATTTAAGATCAAGTGATGGTGTCTCTTCACCTTCACTGTCTTTTTCCTCTGACTGGAAGGCTCCAGATCTTGCGTATTTGAAGTAAAAAAAGGGACAAGGGTTGGGATGTGCTGAGGGAAGAGGACAAAGTAAGAAGTGCAGTCTTACATCATCTACAGCTCCTCAGTGAGAATCGATTGTGGGACAAGGGAGAATTGCAATGAGAGAAGAGGATTAGGGAGGCAGACACCCTCTCATCATCGATCCCCTTAGCCACCACTTCAGTGATACCCCTTCCCATGATAACCAGCACTGCTTCTTCTATGGGGGTGAAAATATGTAGGCATGTTTGTCCTTCTCCAGTTCTTTGATGTAATGCTTCGCCTTCTCATGCAAGAAAGAGGCAAGTATGTCAATGAGTATCCTAAGGGGAGGCGGTGGCATAGTGGTATTGTCACTAGACTAGTGCTCCAGATACCCAAGGTAATACTCTGGGGACCCACCAGGGCAGATGGTGAAATTTGAATTCAGTGAAAAATCTGGAATTATAAGTCTAATGATGACCGTGAAACCATGGTCGGTTGTTGTAAAAACCCATCTGGTTCACTACTGTCCTTTAGGGAAGGGAATGTGCCGTCCTTACCTGGTCTGGTCTACATGTGACTTCAGACCCACAATAATGTGGTTGACTCTTAAATGCCCTTTGAAATGGCCTAGCAAGCTACTCAGTTCTCAAGGATGATAACAAATATTATATCATTTTGAAACAATTTAAATAGCTATTTTCCCAAAGAGCTGTTCAAAAATCTTTTGTCTATTTACTCATAACATAACATAAATGAGACATGCCACCGCTGCATAACAACCATAAAGCTAACATGGAAGAATGAAGTAAAAAAAGATTTATATTCATATTGTGCCATATTAGGTCTCTCAGAAACATCTCAAACTAATCCTTATGCAAATACCATGATAGTTAGAAGACTAAGCAATGGGCATGGGATGGCCAGGGTGGGATGGCGAGGGGTGGTGGCAGGGGCAGGAGGGTGGTGGTGGTGGGTGTGTGAGGATGGGAGCCCTGGAGATGGGGGTCAAAGCAATGGGAGATGGTGGGGTGAGGTGGTTGAGGATGGGGAAGAAGTGGCAGAGAAGTGGATGGAGGCCAGAAATGAATCTGGCATGGCATGGGATGCAGCAGGCTTACTAAACTTAATAACAACACTCAATTTTTTTTTTTAGATGGCAGCTCCTGCCCAGCAGTAGATGGAGGCCATCATGGCTGGAGTGGGATTGGGGAAAGGCCAACAATCATGGCAGTGGGGAAGAAATGGCTGCTATTGGCCAGGCTATGAACGAAGGTTTTTATAATGTTTTTTATAATGATATAAAGGCATCAATCACTCATAAGGGATTGGGTAAAACATGCTGTGGGTTCATTTATTGAAACTAGGCACATGAGAACAGATATACATGGGTATAAAGTTTGAAGATATCAGAACTGCAGAGCTGTTTGTCCTGTGCTCTGCTGAAAGCAAAAGTGAAATTAAAACTGGATTGCATGACATAGTTCTCTTCTAGTGATATCATGATGCAATCCACAAAGGAATATCATACCCCTCTTTCTTTTTAAAGGTACTTTCCCCCCTTCCAAAGAAGTATAAATTCATGTTTAGTTGCCATTACATAGGTGCATAAAACTGATGGATCGCAGTCTATAAAGCATAGAAGTAATCTTCTGGTATGCCCAGATATAGTAATGATAACTTTGTCTGGAGGTTTCTTCAATTGCTCACAGTGATCTGTGGGATTGTCATTCTTGGATGTTGCTCCTAGTTCCATTTGGGATCTTGTCCTCTATGCAATAGGGCTGCACAGTGGTTGAAGAACTGGAATGGATCTGATTTGTTCTCGGTTACACTTCATCGTAACACATTTGTGTGTAATGACTTCATAGGACCTTGGTTCTAAACAATTCCTTGTCACCTTGGCTGGTTGTCATGTACCATCTGTGGGATCCTGGATGCAAACTTATTGCCCCAACTCTAAACTTTGCAATTCTGTACCTGCATTTTTATCATGCATGTTGATCATCTTCTTTTGCAGTTTTACAAGTTGCTCTCTAGTTCCTAAGAGAGCAGAATGGGTAAGAATAGATACATTGCAATGCACTGTTATATATGAACTCTGCTGATGATGGTATGTAGATTCCTACACGTTAACAGTACAGAAGGAGACCATTTGGCCCATCATGTCCATGCTGGTCAACAAAGATCTGACTACAGCAATCCCATTTTCCAGTGCTTGGCCCATAGCCCTGGAGGCTATGGCAACACAAGTGAATATCTAATTATCTTATTAAATGTTACAACAGTTTCTGACTCAACCACCCTTTCAGGCAGTGAGTTCCAGAATCTCACCACCCTCTGGGTGAAAAAAATTCTTCTCAACTCCCCTCTTAGCCTTCTACCTCTTACCTTAAATCTATGCCCCCTGGTTATTGACCCCTCTGCTAATGGAAAAAGTGCCTTCCTATCCACCCTATCTATGCCCCTCATAATCTTATACACCTCTGTCAGGCCCCCTCTCAACCTTTGTTGCTCCAAGGAAAACAACCCCAGCCTATCCAATCTTTCCTCATAGCTCAGACACTCCAGCCCGCGCAGCACTCTGGTAAATCTCTGCCCTCTCTGCAGTGCAATTATATCCGTCTTATAATGTGGTGATCAGAACTGCATGCAAGACTCCAGTTGTGGCCTAACCAGCATTTTGTACAGTGCCAGCATAACCTCCCTGCTCTTGTATTCTATGCCTCAGCTAATAAAGGCAAGTATCATATATGTTTTCTTAACCACTTTATCCACCTGCACTGCTACCTTCAGGGATCTATGGATATGCACACCAAGGTCTGTCTGATCTTCAGTACTTTCTAGGGTCCTACCATTTCTGGTGTAATCCCTTGACTTGTTAGCCCTCTCCAAATGCATTACCTCACACTTTTCCAGGTTGAATTCCATTTGCCACAGCTCTGCCCACCTGACCAGTCCATTGATATCCTCCTGCAATTTACGGCTATCCTCATCACTATTTACTACCCTACTAATTTTCATGTCATCCGTGAACTTCTTGATCATACCCCCTATATTTAAGTCCAAATCATTTATGTACACCACAAACAACAAGGGCCCCAGCACAGAGCTCTGTGGAACCCCACTGGAAACAGACTTCCAGTCACAGAAACATCCCTCTACTATCACCTCTGCTTCCTGTCTCTCGGCCAATTTTGGATCCAATGTGCCACTTTGCCTTGGATCCCATGGGATCTTACTTTCCTGACCAGTCTGCTATGAGGGACCTTATTAAAAGCCTTGCTAAAGTTCATGTAGACCACATCAAATGCACTACCCTCATCAACACTCCTGGTTACCTCCTCAAAAAATTCAATCAAAATTGTCAAACACGACCTTCCCTTAATAAATCTATGCTGACTATCCCTTATTAATCCATGCCTCTCGAAGTGCAGATATATTGTGTCCCTCGGGATTATCTCTAGTAACTTCCCCACCACCGAGGTGAGACTGACTGGCCTGTAATTTCCTGGCCTATCCCTTCTTCCCTTTTTTAATAATGGGACAATGGTAGCTGTCCTCCAGTCCTCTGGCACCTCACCTGTGGCCAGAAAGGATTTGAAAATTACTGCCAGGGCCCCTGATATCTCTTCCCTTGCCTCTCTCAACAGCCTGGGATACATGGGCCTATGGATTTACCCACTTTTAAGGCTGTTAAACCCACTAGTGCCTCCTCTCTCTCTATGTTAATTTCCTATAATATTTCAAAGTCCTCCACCCAGATGTTTATTTCTGCATCGTCCTTTTCCATTGTGAAGATCGACGTAGTGTATTCATTGAGGGGTATACCCACATCTTCCGGGTCCAAATACAGATTACCTCTATGGTCCCTAATTGGCCTACTTTTTCCCTAGTTATTCTCTTGCTCTTTATATATTTTAAAAAACCCATTTGAGTTTTCCTTTATTCTACCCACCAATGCTTTCTCATGCACTGTCTTAACTTCACTAATTTCCTTTTTAAATTCCTCTCTGCACTTTCTATTCTCCTCTAAGTACTCTGCCATAATGAGCCCTCAGTATGTGCCGTAAGCTTTTCTTTCTTTCTTGATCCTAACCTTTATATCCCTTGACATCCAGGCTTCTCTGGACTTGGTCCCCCCCCACCCCCCCCCCCCTTGTCTGTAAGGGAACATATTTGCCTTGTACTCTTGCTATTTCCTCCTTGAATGCCTCCCTCTGCTCTGGCACAGTTTTATCTGCTAGTAGCTGCTCCCAGTCCACATGGGCCAAATTATATCTCAGCTTCATAAAATTAGCCTTTCCCCAGTTTGGAACTTTTATTCCCAGCCCACCCTTATCCTTTTCCATAGCTATCTTAAATCTAACTGAGTTATGGTCACTATCTCCAAAATACTCCCGTACTAATACACCTTCCACCTGCCCAGGCTCATTTCAGGTCCAGTACTGCCCCCTCCCTTGTTGGGCTTTCTATGTACCAGCTCAAAAAGTTCTCCTGGATGCAACTTAAGAATTTGATCACTCCCTACCTTGCACACTAAAATTATCCCAGTGAATATTTGGATAGTTAAAATCCCCTACTGTTACTGCCTTACTATTCTTACACTTCTCTGAAATTTGATTACATATTTGATCCTCTATCTCTCCCTGACTGTTTGGGGATTATAGTACACACCCAACAGTTTACCACTTCTTTTTTCCTTCTACCCATATGGCTTCATTTGATGATCCTTCCAAGATACCATTCCTCCTCACTGCTATAATTGATTCCTTGATCAATATTGCAAAGTCCACCCTCTTCTATCCCCCACTCTATCTCATCTGAATACCCTATAACCAGGAATATTGTGCTACCAATTCTAACCTTTTAGCCAAGCCTCGGTCATAGCTATGATATCATATTCCCACGTGGCTATCTGTGCCCTCAGCTCGTCTGTCTTATTCCTCAGGTTCCTTGCATTAAAATATATTCCATTTAGCCTTGCTAAATTCACTTCTTTCTTATCCAGCCTATGTTTCCTTTGCCTTCCAGACTCACTTCCTGGCGTTTTAAATTCTAATTCCATCTCAGCTTCTCTCCTCTCTGAACTACTTTTCAGGATCCCACCCCTCTGCCAATTTAGTTTAAATTAGCATTAGCATTAGTAAACCTCCCCGCTTGGATGTTGGTTCCGTTCCTGTTCAGATGTAACTCGTCCAACTTGTACAGGGTCCCACCTCCCCAAGAAACAATCCCAGTGCCCCAGAAACCTAAAGCCCACCCTGCTGCACCATCTCTCCAGCCACGCATTCATCTGCTCTATCCTTCTGTTCCTATACTCACTGCTGCATGGCACTGGGAGTAAATCGGAGATTACTACCTCTGAAGTCCTGCTTTTCAATTTCCTACCCAACTCCCTAAAGTCTGCTTGCAGGACCTCATTTCTCTTTCTTCCAGTGTCATTGGTCCTAACATGGACCATGAACTCTGGCTGTTCACCATCCCCCTTCAGAATGTCCTGCAGCTGTTCCATGACATCCTTGAATCTGGCACCCGGGAGGCAACATATCATCCTGGAGTCACATCTATGGCCACAGGAGCTCTTGTCTACTCCCTTCACTAACAAATCCCCTACCACCACTGTCCTTCTACACTTCTTCCTCCTGCCTTGAGCAGCTGGACCACCCACAGTGCCATGACCTTTGCTCTGGTTGGCCTCCACAGAGGAACCGTCACTCTCACTGGTTTCCAAGGCCAAAAAAATGGTTTGCGAGCGAGACACACTCGGGAGATTCCCTCAATACTTGCGTGGTCCCCTTCTTCTGCCTGGCGGTCACCCATTCCCTCTCTACTTGCATTTTCTTAAGCTGCGGGGTGACCATCGCAATGTAACATTGCAATGTGTAAATCTTGCTTGGTCTGTCTACATTTAAGAATTAGGGATTTCACCATGTGAATCATTCGTTCAGCTAGGCAGTTAGATCTAGGGTAATGAGGAGAAGAAGTAGTGTAATTAATATTCCACTTCTCACACACATCCTGAAATAGCTTACCAATAAATTGCTGACCATTGTCTGTAATAATATCTCTATGCTCATCAAATAAACTGAAAATAGCACTTACAGTGTGTGTGACAGTTGTGCTTTACTTATTGTGCAATTATCAAATGATGAGGTACTTGGTAAAATAGTCAATGATGATGACAAAGTTAGTGCCATGGACATGAAAGGAATCAGATGCAGTTTTGGATCGGGGTGGGTAGGAACTTCCTGTGGAATCAGTGGTGCTTTGTGCTGATTTTGACATATGCTCTTGACATGTCTCGCACTTCTTGACGACAACTTCAATGTCATTATTTATACCTAGCCAATAGACTGTCTCTTTTGCGAGTCTTCTCGTGTTGTCTTTGTGTCAGTGATAAAGTTGTTGAAAAATATCAGATCGCAAAGGTTCTGGTATGATGACCGGCTTGCCTTTAAAAATAACTCCCCGAGAGATGCCTCACTTTTCCTGGTATGGCCAAAATGGTTTCATATGTTCATGGAAATGCTGAATTGAATCAGGTCATCCTTCAATGATGGCTTTCCACAGTTTCTGTGTAATCTTTCACCATTTCTTCTTGTAGCTGCTGGCATTTAAGTTGTGTAAAATGTATCAGATCAGTTAATTGATTTGCCTTCTCCTGCAAGGGTAATGATGCAGCTCCCTTGAAACTGCCAATTTTGTCGAAAAATTCTGGATATTTCAATGTTATGTCATGAACTGAGGTGACAGGAGTAGTCACTGAGGTTGTTCTGCCTTGTGAAACCTGACTAATTCCATGGGTTGTGATTAGTGGGAGGTCAAGGCATGCCACTATACCTATAATCTTCAATGTCCATGATGTAGAACATCTGTGACATCTGGGAGGATTGATTGTACTTGCGCTCTAGGACTATGAAACCTGCTTATTGAATTAGTAAATGCTTGCACGCCAAAAGCTGTGCAGTAGTAGGTTTTGCCATGGCCCTCCATATCTGTGGATACATGCCTTCTAGAATTTGCAAGGGTAGGATGTTGGCATTCGTCCCTGTGTCAATCTTGGCCAACAATGAGTAGTTACCAACTTTCTTAGGACAGATAATTTTAATCTTGGCAAACAATTCGGACAGCATGACAGCATCTATGTTTTCCACGAGATTGATGGTGTGAAATATTTGTTCACCGCTCTTTATGTCATTGTGCATATCATCATCCTTTTCTGGTTTATCAACCGTCTCATGTAAATGTTTCTGACAGGATACCAGTCATTCTTATTGCTTGAAGGTACCCATTGTGTATAGTCTGTTTGGATTAGCGCACAGCTCTTTGTAGCTGCATCAGCCTTGCTCCAATACACTACTGTTGCCAGTGACCTTTTCTGCCACATGCTTTGCAGAATTATTGGAAAGTTGAGCATTTTATTGGTGCATGTAGAAGGCCACACCTTCCACATATCTTGCTAGGTTTAGGTGTTCTCATAAGTGTGTCAACAATTGGGGTTGTGCTTAGGACCTGTAAGATTTGTCGACCTGCATGGATTGCTTTGTACTTATGTCCACCCTTGAGTCATTCTTCAGTGTTATATGTTTTGGACTTGTCTAGCAGGTCTTTCTGGAATTCTTCCATGGGAGTGGATGCAAACACCAACTCAACAATTCTGTTTGTTAGCTCTGCGCTTGAAAAATCATAGTATATATTCTTTTCTCTTCATCTGCTGACAAAGTGGTCTATGGATTCTGTAGACTTGTTGAAATTATGCAAACTCTCATCAATGAATATGGAAGTTTAACCTGATACTCATCTGGTCTCCCAATGTAGTCCATATCTTTTGGGGATCCATTCGCAATTCTGCTGTTAACCCTAATGTGTTCAGCCTGTGTAGATCTTCATTCCCAATTGCTAGGTGAATTTTTATGACTTGCTTGGCTGGGTCAGACAGCCCTGAATCAAGAAATCGTAGCTCTGCACGCTGTTTAAACATTTTGAATTCAGATAGTAGGTTAGCTGCATCCCAATTCAGACTGGGGAATTTTGTGGGTATTCTGACAATATCCTGTCGACCTTCCTTCTCCTATAGTACCAAGGATGGCTGTGGAGGTAGCTGCTTTCACACGCTTTTCCCAAGCTCTGGCCATTATAACTGCAAACTTCTCTGGCCTGATTTTTGTGACTTTTTTAAATGTTTTTTGTTTTGTTGGATTTTCCCTCACTCACCATCAATCTGGACCCCACCCTAGTAACTCGCCTTTCCCGATTGAGCTAACCTGGTGCTGGTCCTTTCGACATGCTGTCCTGCTCACCATGGGGGATCCTTCTGCTTACCAGCTCTTTATTGGAGCATTGCATCATCAAATCTTTTCTGTGTCAGGTTGCTGTGGAATTAATACTCTCTGACTGTGGCTTTGTTGCAGTCTGACCAAAACATCAAGGGTTGTCTCATACCATCTAGCATGATCTAAAACTGTTCACCATGTCCTACCTGTACTTAGTCTTGCTGCTATGCCGAGCAAAACGTCAATTAGAAGGTACTACCACTGCACACCATGTTGTTTTAAAAATGATATAAAGGCACCGATTATTCTTTAGGGATTGGGTAAACATGTTGTGGGCTCATTTATTGAGATGAGGCACATCGGAACAGATACACACAAGTATAAAACTTGAAGACATCAGAGCTACAGAGCTGTTTACGCTGCTCTCTGCAGAAAGCAAAAGTGAAACTAAAACTGGATCACGTGACACATTTTCTTTCTGGTTATGCCATGTTGCAATCCTTTAAAGGCGTATTACAACAGAAGGCTTCCTCAATGACTAGAAAGAATACGCAACACAAGGAATGCTGAGAAAACTCCTTATGGAGCCAGTAGCTCCTGTCTATTTCACTGCTGGGTTTCCTGACTCCTGGGAAGCTCATGCAGCAGCAACAAATTTTAAACCGGACTTCCAATTAAACTGCAGAAGTCCAATTTCAATATGCTAATGAAGTTTTCCACCTCTCAAGTACCACTGCTGGAAAAAAGAAGGTAAGCATGTGCATGGTATGTTGGAGACACATAACCCATATTTAAGTCTTTAGTCCTCACCCCAAGACTCTCTCCTGCCTGTCATAGGTGAGGACAAGAGGATTAATATTGAGGTCAATGAATTATTTTGAAGTGTAGTTACTATTGTCACGTGAATGAATATGTCTATTCTGATGCTTCTCCTTCCTCAATCTTAAGATTTGTCAAATATGTTTTAATGAAGTTATGGGGGAGACAGTGGCACGGTGGTATTGTCACTGGACTAGTATTCCGCTGGGGTGTTTAGAACAAGGGGTCATAGTCTCAGGATATGTGGTAGACCATTTAGGGCTAGGATGGGGAGACACTTCTTCGCTCAGAGGGCGGTGAACCTGTGGAATTCTCAACCACGGAGGACTGTGGAGGCCATGTCACTGAATATGTTAAAGAAGGAAATAGATAGATTTCTGGACTCTAAAGGCATCAAGGGGTATGGGTAGAGTGCAGGAGTATAGGAGATAGAGGATCAGCCCATTCTAACTTAACCTCCTTTAACTAATTTCACCCCAGGAGGCTTGGCCCTTCACCTGCTACCCCCATCAAGGGTAGCTTTGTCGATTGGACAGTTCATAATGGACAGTTGCTCTGCTTATGCTTTTTACTTGAATGTCTTCACTTGTCTATGTTTTTAGATTGGTAGCTGTTTCTTCTAAACTTAATTGATGTTCATCATTATTCAAATATCTGAAGGTATGTTCCCCAATTACTGTAGTGGAAGCTCTCGTGTCCAGTTCCATTCTAACAGGTTTGCCATTTACCTTCACCATGACAAATATGGGTTCTGTCTTTCCATATTTCAGATTAAACAATGAGTAAATGTCTGAATTTGTTGTTTCAGGCTCTTCTACACTGTAGTTTTTGAATCTCTTACTGTGCCTTCCAGTGCTATCTCTAGCACTTTCTTGAAATCCAAATGCACTTCGGACAATAATCTTTTCTGAATAGTGTCTTCTTTAACACCACACACTAAGCGATCTCTGAGCATTTCATTTTGAGTCAAACCAAACTTACAATGTTCCATCAATTGCTTCAAATTTGCCATGTAGCATGCCATTGTCTCACCTGGAGCTCTATTTTGCAAGTTAAACCTAAATCTCTGCATCGTAACTGAGGGCTTTGGTTGAAAATGGCTCTTCACGAGGTCCATAAATTCACCAAAATTCTTCAAATCTGGGCCACTAGATGCCATCAAACTTCAAATCAGAATGTAGGTTTTGTTCCCACAAGTACTCAAGAGAATCGCTCGCCTCCTCTCTTCCCCCGTAATCACGTTCACTTGAACAAATAACGTGATGCGTTCTATGTAATAAGACCAATTGTCTGTGGCTGGTTCAAAAGGATCAATTCTCCCAAATTGTGGCATTTTGAGAGGGGATGATTTCTTCGATTCTAACAGAGCTTGCTACTTACAATCACTGGGTGTGGTACAGTGCTGATTTCTTTTTAACTTGATTTCTTCTGTTCAATCCTGTTTCATCCTCATCACCAGTTTGCTATAAGGGTGGCTGAGTTGCTATTATTTATGATAGAGTTTATCTGTAGGCACTTCTTAGGTGGAAACATTAAATTTACTTACAATATACCCAGCAACACCTACAAGTGTGCTTTCAATTCTAACTCTATCTCTATACTGACTCTATCTCTATACTGACTGCTGGAGGTAGCCTGTGCTGCTCTCCTATTAGTTACTACAGATCATATGATCTTCCTTAACAAGTATTATTCTTAAAGGTACATTACACACTAAATAAAACCATAATTACTACATTACCCAATCAGCTGGTCAGTGTCAAGGATGGTTGTTATATTAAGTGTCATTCACTAACATCCTGTGCAGGCTCTTTAATGAATGCTACCAAGCAATTTAATTGTCAATGAGCTCCTTAACGGTCCTCTGGGTAGCCATTCCAGGTGAGTGTTTTAACTCCTTTGTCAAAATGGTATCTTTTGCTAAATGCTGGTTAGAGAGTTGTTGCAGCTTAAGATCTCATCTAGACCACCATGTTACCTCTTTAGCAGCCTTTAGGACTGAGATGAAGAGAAATTTCCTTACTCAGAGGGTTCTGAAATTTTGGAATTCTCTACTGTGGATGTTCAATCATTGAACATAAGAATGACTTTGACTGATAGGCTTCTGGATACTGGGAGAATTAAGGGATATTGGGTTAGGACAGGAAGTGGAATTGGGGTAAAAGGTCAGCCACAATTGTAGTGAATGGCAGAGAAGGTTCGATGGACCATATGACCTATTCCTGCTCCTATTTCATATGTTCTTACTTTCTTAAGTATTCAGCCAAAATCGCCTCCACAATGTTTTGCTGAATTGAAAATTCATATGGAAAGATATAATTAAGAAATGCTGTAATATTACTTCCTTCCCTGGCTCAGTGGTTCTGAAGCTGGTTTTCGGAAGGTAATATCAGAATCCCCTCCAACTGGGAAATTTATGGAACATAATTTCAAACCCACGGACATGTTTTGACCTCATGATTGGAACTATAAATTTCACCAAGATAAGCTGCAGTCAGCAGTACAGGGCTGGGTGTAAAGCGGTTAATTCAGGCATTTAGTGAAAACACAGTGAGTCCTCAGAAGGGCTTAGACATTGACTAATGCGATCAAGAAGTCTGATTACCCAAAACACAATGGCACAAAGGACATGTCATTAATGCAATATGCTCAAGGAATTATTCAACCACTACAGACAATAATACTGGAATAGGGTCATTCAAACACTCATTAACTTTGGAACTAAGATAAAAGCAAAAAACTGTGGATGCTGGAAATCCAAAGCAAAAACAAAAATAAAAATACCAGGAACAACTCAGCAGGCCTGACAGCAACTGCGGAGAGGAATATATTTCACCTCTTCTATTTTTCCTTAGTTCTGTTGAAGAGTCATACAGACTCGAAACAATAACTGTGTTCCTCTCCGCAGATGCTGTCAGACCTGAGCTGAGTTTTTCCAGGTATTTTTATTTTTGTTTTAACTTTAGAACTAGATGATGTTACTGTGCCACCTCAGACAGCAGGAGAATTGCTCATACAATAAGAGCTGATAATATGCGTCTGGACACATCTTCCATGGGAAACGCTGTATTATTTCAACCAGCCGGAGCTGATGACATTTGTCTGGACTTTGTGTGGAATCAACTAAATGGACATTGGAACGGCAGGAAATATGTTTTGACATGTCTGTGTTAAATTATTATAAAAGAAGATCAGATCTGAGCACCTGGGCTGCAGATGGAAGAAGGGTCAAGTTTGGTCACCTTGACTCAGGCCTACAGTCAACACCGGACAGACTAGCCATGTTGTAAGTTTCAGCCAAATTGTAGTGACATTGGTCTGAGTGCTTTGTGAAGGTTTGGGGCGAAAACTTGGTGTTTTTTGCCAGTACCATGTAGCTTGTTTCAGCCATATCTTGGTGATATTGGTCTGAGGGTTTTTTTCTTAAGGTTTCAGAACAGGACATGGCATTTTGCATATGTTTTTTTAAGTTTTAACTGAGTCATGGTGACTTTGTGTTGTGTACTAGGAATAGGTTATTTTAAATTTTGGGTTGTGGGTGATTCAGTAAAGCAATTGTGAATTATCAGTTGAAATCTGTCTTGCTGGTCATTCTGTTCAAGCCATACACTTTCGAATCTGGTGTCACGAACTTGAATGTGGGGAGGGTCCCTGAGGGAAAGGGGGAACCCCTACAGGCTCAAATGTTGCAGCAGCTGAGATCAGCCAATGCAATATAGATCAGTGATTAAAATCAGAGCCTTCCTATGTGGCTCAATACTGAGACAGGCAGTACTGTTAAACACTAAGCCGCTGCAATAACTAAAATGATTATTATGGATCACAAGTGAAACATGTTCTGACATTCTCAACCCAACTTGTGTTAAACATGATTTTATGGAATAAAACTGGTCTCAATTTGAGACTAATTAAGCAGAAGAAGAGTTATGTTTCATTTCATACTATATTTCACCTTTCCTTATATCATTACTGATAAACGGACCTTCATCTGTGAAGAATATTTAGCTAATGGTGTAGGGTTGTGAAAGGACAATATATGCAAGTTTGGCAATGTGTGAGGAGATACAGAGATAGAACTTCATTGGGGGTCCCCCTGATCTCTAGCTGTAAAATAGGCAAAGATCAGCAGAAACCCCGAGGAAATGACAAAAGTAACATTTCATATCATTTCTTCAGTGTTTCAAATATCTCTGCTGACACTCCAGTGCAGCACAGCAGAGTTCTGCATCATAGGTGGTGCTGTCTTTCAGGATGACAAGCTAAACTGAGGTCTTGACTGCAGTCTTGGGTGGGTGTAAAAGATCCCATCTCACTATTTTGAAGAAGAAGAAGGGAGATATTCTCAATGTCTTGGCCAATACTTATCCCTCAGCATCACAAAAGCAGATTATCTGGTCGTTATCACATTGGAGTTTAAGGGATTTGCTGTGCTAAAATTGCCTGCCATGTTTCATGCATTACAACAGTGACTACTCTCCAAAACCTCATTGAGTGCTTTGTAATGTTCTGCAGTCCCTCCCTCCTTCCCCAACTCCCTCTATTCTTGTAAAAAGCTCATTGCTTTGATTAATTTTTGTCACCCCTCCTAAACTCTCCTTTCCTGGCCCAATATCCATTTTCCATTTGCCTATTCATGGAGCATCTTGGGACATTACAGATTTGAATTTATTTTAAAAATAGGATGAATATTAACCCATAAAACATGCTGTAAACAGGATTAGAAAGAAAGAGAAAGATCCCAAAATCTTGGCCAGTGCGAGGAGCTACCAAGGGTCAGCTTAGTTCATGAGGTGTCTCAAACTAGTTCCTATTTAGTGCAGGTAAAATTGAAGCAAGGCTTGGTCAGCAGCTCACTGCGCTATATCCAACTGAAGAGTGTTTCATGGTCTCATTGGTTGGTGAAATAGAAAAGTGTTCCATTCCCCAGTGCTAACATCTACCATCTTCCTGAGTACAGGACTCCTTATTTTCAACAAATCATGTTATAAATAATTTCATTATTTTATGGAGTCATTGGCTGATGAACATTTTGTCCCTATAAATTTATAGTTTGGCTTTAGCATGTGGGCATTTTAAAACCTACTTTCAAAAAATTCTTTCATCCATAAAATAAAATTGCTACTTGACATCTGAAAGATTTTAATGTAAGAGAAGAAATGTAAGTTTCAGAGATTTTCATAGTGGCTGATCTTAACATTTTGTGGAAAATGGACAATCAGGGGGGCGCACCCTCCACCCTCCACCATTTATTTCCACTCTCCATCCTTCACCCTCCGTTCTCTGTCATCTACTCACTCCTTCTCACCATCCGCCATCCTCCTTCCACCTTCTTTCCTCTTCCCTCCAACGTCCATCCTCCTCTGTCTGCCATTCTTCCTCTGTCCTCTGCTCTCCTTCTTCCACCTTTCACCCTTCTCCCTCCACCATCCACCATTTTCCCTCCACTATCCACCCTCAACCGTCCTCCACCCTCCACTATCCACCCTCCACTCTCCACTCTCTGCCCTCCTTTTTCTTCCCACTGTCCCCCTCCCTTCGCGCTCTCATCCCCCACCAACCTTGTTCATCTGCCCTCCGGCTACTGCTATCCTCCCTCCACCCTCCCTCCTTTTGTATTCCTCCCTCCACCCACCACCCTCTTTCCTCTACTTCCTCCACCCTCTCCCATCCACCCTCTGCCATCCATCCTCCCTCCACTCTCCATCTGCTGTGGTGCAGCCTAAGCATCATTACAATGAATCCAGTGAGCTGGGCACAGAATGTGATGGATGCTCCGATTGAAGTGTTCAAGGGCAAGGCTACACATTGATCAGCAGGGCATCAGAGTATTCCTTTACAAAAATAAAAGATTAAAATATTCTGGGCTGCTTTCTGAGTGGATCTGCTCTAAAGAAGAGTCGTGCTGGCTCAAGACGTTAACTCGGTTTATCTCTCCACGGATGCTGTCAGACCTGCTGAGTTTTATCCAGCATTTTCCGTTTCCAGTTCATATTTCCCGCATCCACAGAATTTTGCTTTTATCCTAATGATTAGTTTCATTGATATTTTTAGACCATATTGTTTAAGATCTTAATTTAGCCAGTGGTGGGCAACAAATTTTATCAACAAGTTGACGTTTTCCCTATGGGCAGGATTTTGAGTGCGGTGTGTGGGTGCTGTCAGCTTGCTCGGGAGCGGCCGGGAAATGAGCAGCCGCCACCACAGCAATTGTTCCCCGGCCGCGATCTGACGCTGGCTGGCCAATTAGCTGAGAGAGCTGCCTCAGGGAGCTGAAGAATTCAAACCCAATAAAAGCAGATTTTAGAATCCGGAAGAAAGCGCGTGCATCTCGAAACAGTCACCTGAACATATACCGCACAAAAATTCTGCGCAAACACTATCATTTTTTTAAAATTAATATCAGAAGCCTCACCCTGGCCCTCGGATGAGGTTTCCTCAAAAGGGCAAAGGCCGCCTGGCCGATTCGTAACGTTGGATGGACAGAGAAAAATCACGGTTGATTAATACGTTAATGATCTTAGTCGGGCCCTTAATTATTGGCGGGCGCGCTACCGACTGTTGTGCGCACCCGCCGACTGAAATATCGCCCGGCGTCACCACAAGCTATTTCACTCTTGAGCGTGTCAGGCACACAGCCGCACACTGAGCAAAAAACCCTGCCCTATGTTTTCAGCTTGGCTCTATTGGCTGCATTCTCACCTGTATGTCAGAAGATTGTGGTGTTGAATCTTGATGTGAACTTCAGCAACTAATCTCAGCACCGTACCGAAGTGCCAGTTCGAGCAGTGATGAATTGTTTGATGCAATGTTAAAACTAGGCTCTGTCTGAGACAAGTTCTTAAAAGACCAAAGAGCATCCTTTGAAGAAGAGTAGGCACCTCTTTAGGTACCTTGGCCTGTATACCTCCCTCAAACAACATTGCAAAACACAAATTGTCGCTTGGTACTAGAGAACCTGATGATTCCTGTAAAGGGAGACATACTGCTAAAGCTTTTCCCTTCTCACTCATCAGGACAAATGTACAACTGCCCAATTACAAACAATCACAATAATTTATACAACAGGAGAAAAGGGTGCTGATTGGATTGGCACACTGGCTCTGATTGGCTGAGGCATTGCCATGGAGAAAGCAACAGGGAACTGTTGTATGAATGTATGAAGCAAGCATAAATGAATCATGTTATGAGTTTGACTGACTATATTAAATTGGTTGTTAGAATAGCTATTAGCGCCAAACAAGATTGTTAAGCGAGTGCTGCCCAAGTGTGGAATCACATCTAACAGCAGCTATTTTCTTTTAGATTTTGCAAGTGCAGGCTGGTTGAGTACAGTCTGCACTCTCAATAGTTAATTATTTATAAATATAGATGTACACTGGGTTTCCTTTTGATATAAAGGATTTGAAGTTGGCATTTTATCAGCTGAAATGCAACACAATATAAGGATTTTAATGAAATCAATAATGATTTTAAAAGATCCTAAAATATTAAGAGAATTATTTATGGGTTCCTGCCGGAGAGAATTTGAGGTCAGAGGGCGGACACATTTGGCAGGACTGGGAGTGGCTGGGAAATGGTCTGCCGCCTGTGATTGGCCCCCCGACTGCAATTTCACGCTGGCCGACCAGTTAAGGCCCGCCCAGTGTGAAACGCGGCTCATCACTGGTCAGGAAGGGTTGAGCGGGGGCGAGGGCCTGTCAGCCACCAGGACCAATGGCGACCCGGGCGTCCAGTTTAAAAATGGCCCAGGCAGCCCCAGAAAGGCTGCCATGGAACAACATCTGTTCTGCATTGTTTTGATGACGTCGAGTGCAGCTAGAGACACAAGGCGGTAGGGCAGGTCAGGTGGGCACTTGGCCCCCATTTTTCGGATGAGTGCCTCGAGGACCTGTTGGAGGAGGTGGCTGCCAGGAGGGACACCCTTGTCCCCAGAGATGGGAGGAGGAGGCCACTGCACCTCACCAAGAGGGCATGGGAGGAGGTGGCAGCGCTGGTGAGCAGCCATGACGTGGTGCGGCGCACATAGGTGCAGTGCCAGAAGCAGTTTGATGACCCCTGCGCTCAGGAAGGGTGAGTACTGTGTTGGCATGGGTCAGTGTGCAGAAGTGTTAAAGTGTGGCCATACCCCAATGGACCTCAGGGGTGTTAGAGTCTAAGTGCCAACTGTCAATCGCGCCAGAGCTGGCTGCTTGGACTGAGGGCCCTGTGGCCTGAGGGCAATGACTGGGATGTGCCCTGTGAGGTGCTCCTCAGGTGGGGTTGGCCAGGCTGCAGTGGTGCTGCAGGTAGAGAGCGGACTAATCAATGCTCCTCTGTCCTTTCAGGAGAAGACGGACTATAATCAAATAGAGAGGGAATGTACAGGCGGAGTCCCCCTCAACCTGCTGCTGCTCACCAGTGTTGAGCTGGAAGCAAAGAGCTTGAGCATCGGCATGCTGCCCATACAACCTGGCACATGGAGAGGCGGGGGTGCCAGACAAAGATACGAGTGCAGAGCACAGAGGTGAAAGTTTCGGGTTTTGCAACCATTCTAGTGTAGTCTCTTCATTGGTGGGAACCTCAAACCTGGAATCTCCATTGATCATTGAAAGACGATGGCACCATGATGTAGATCTCCCTTGCCTCACCACGTCTGGCATGCACAGTGACAGTGTGATGATTTTAACTAATTACATGTCCTTGTTCTCCTTTTTTAGGTTTGCCAGTGTGCACTTGCTGTATGGACTCTGAAGGGCCACCCCTGATGCCAGGAGGATGCCTGGCTTCACTTGCACCTGTGTCACACCCACTCTCTGAAGCAGGCATCAGCGCAGATGCCAGCACCTCGGTGGGCATTAGATCAGCGGTTAGAATGTCTGTGCACATTGGTAAGGACACTTCACACTTGCTTGAGGTGCAGATGGAGGCAGAGAGTGCCAAGGGTGCCGGCAGTTGGAGGATTCCTGGGAAGCAGGACGATGCTCAGTCGAAGGCTGATGATGGGCCTTTGGAGTCGTCCATTAGGCAGCAGAGACTGAATGTCCAACGGGATGTGTGGGAGGATCTGGCGGAGATCTATGACGGTATGCGTGTCATTGTCTCCATTGTGGGGAGTCCATATGGAGCATGGGCGCTGAGTTGACCCTCATGGCCAAGTGCACGGCCTCCTCCATTGAGAGAGTGGTGACTCTCATGGAAAGGCAGCTCCAGGGACAGAATCAGGGGTTCTTGGGGATGCGCTCAGACCTGCAAGCCCTCACACAGGCAATGACCTCAGGTGGTCAGTGTCAGTGTAGGAGATGGATGTGGCACCCAGTATCCCAGCTAGGTCCCCATCCATCAATGGTGAGCAGGGAGGTCCAGAGCAATCTCACATTGGCACACGAGCTACCTGTCAGGTCTGCGGGATCCTCTCGGGGTGCTCTGGATGATGGCAGCAGCTCCTCCACCCCTCTGCCAGTGAGCACTGCATCTGATGAGGCTGCGGTGACTGGGGAGATGCCAGCTGTGGCACTGGCCACTTCCTCCCAGGCAGGGCCAGCACAGTCTCCACTGGCCAGAGGACGACCACCAAGATCATCAAGGCCAATAAGACAACAGAGTCAGCAGGCTGCCTCCAATGCCGGTGCCAATGAGGGGCGGGCATCAAGAAGTAACACTTGCAAACGTAATTTTAAGGCACCATGAGCATGAGATGGACAGTTCTCGGGTGATTTTCTGTTCATTTATGCTTGGTTTTTATGTCTGCTGTTGTGGACATCAACACCAGTAATTGTAATGTCACAGTGATTTCAATGTGACGATAACAGTAAATTTGATTTGGTTCTGATGGCCAGAGTATGCTTCACATTTTTTCATTCTGTTGCAGGGTACACCGATATGTAGTGCTGGATGTGAGTGATTGGGTGCTTTATCGCACAGGCATTGAGCGGACTTTGGGTGCAAACGAAAGGGTAATTTCAGACATCCGGGATGGAGGCGGCAGCGCTGGCATGAGGTTAAAGCTGATCTGTGGTAGCCTAGCTGAGGGAGCGTTGGATCAAGACATCCCTGATGTCCCTGCCTCCATGGAGGTTACTGAGGTTTGCCTCCGAGCCCTCAGCATTCTCCCCAGCATGCACCTCTTCTGACCCATTACTGGATTCATGCTCTGTGGCCTGTGCAGCTGCATCAAGATCCTCTTCCTCCAGTGGGTCCCCCCTTGCCAGAGCCAGATTGTGGGGAGCGCAGCGTGGAACCACTATCAATGACACCCGCTCTGGGGGATATTGTAATGCTCCCCCTGAATGGTCCAGGCATCGGAAGCGCATCTTGAGAAGACCTATGGTCCTCTCTATCACTGCCCTTGACTCGTATTGTAACGCTGCTCTGCCTCTGTTCTTGGGTGACAGAGAGGCAACATGAGCCACCTCTTCAATGGATAGCCCTTGTCACCCAGCAGCCATCCATCCAGCCGGGCTGGAGCACTGAACAGCTTCAGTGCCTGGGAGTGTCTCAGGATGCAAATGTCATGGGAGCTGCCTGGGTACCTTGCTCAGCCTTGTAGAATCAGCATTCTGTGATCACACACTATCTGCATGTTCATGGAGTGGAAGCCCTTCCTGTTGACGAAGGCACCGGGCTCACCTACTGGCACCTTGATGCCCACGTGTGTAGTTTATAGCGCCCTGGACATGGAGGAAAACATCAATTGCTGCGAAGCCTCTGGCTCGCTCTGTCTGGCTGGCTTCGTCCATACTGTGAAGAATAAAGGTCAGTACCCACCTGAACAGAGCTTCTGTCACCAGCTTGATGCAACTGTGGACAGCTGATTGGGAGACTCCACACAGATCTCCCACTGACCCCTGGAAAGAACCGGAGGCATAGAAGTTGAGGGCCACTGTGACCTTCAGAGCCACTGGCATCGGGTGTCCACCCACACAGTTGGAGCAGATCTCAGGTCCAATCATCTGACAGATGGAGGTCACTGTCTCACTTGAGAGGCAGAGCCTCCTTCGGCATTGCACCTCAGACATAGTGAGGTAGCTGCATGGCCATCTGTAAACCCTGGCAGGAGGATAGTGGCATCTTCTGTGGCCCCTTCACCTTGGACTACCTGCTGGCCCTGCACCCCTTGTGCCTCTCGTCCCATGGGTCCCTCCCCTGGAAGCTGCATTGGGACATCTGGCCTCCACTCTCTTCTGCCCCTCTCTTCCTCCTCAGAGAAGGTGTCTCCAGCAGAGACCTCAATCCTCATTACCAGGGTAACAGAAGGCTGTCTGATACCTGGAAAGCACCACATGGTCTGAATCCTCCAGGGGCCTTTGAAGACGCCAATGATTCCTGAAATGAAGCCTGAAAATGCTAACAATGAAGCTCTGAACAGAGATGAAGCTGCCAAGTTCCAGTTAGTCAACAGCAGCAAATTATGCACAAAATTCCCCACTACTGACACTGACAATGCTTCTGACCCTTTTTATCCCGCCCATGGATGAGCTTTTTGAAGTTGTCGGCTGGCCGCCTGCCCGTTTTCCTCATGCAACGAATGTGAAATCGCACGGGCAATGAAAAATCGCTGTCAGTTTTAATGGCCGTAAGTGGCCTCTTAATTAATGGCGGATGTGGTTTTGACACCTGCCCGTGTCGCTGATCGAAATATCACTATTTTACACCCAATCGGGCCGGGCGCGTGCCTGCTGGTGGGATATAAAATTCTGCCCGCTGTGTGCAAAATGGCAGCATGTTGCGTAGGTAACAAGAGTCATCCTCTTCAGAATTAGGCCATTGGTTGTATAGTCCTTCAGCACATAATGAGGTGCTAGATAAGCACAAATTCATTCTTTATAGAATACTGCCGTCGGCCCTGTGTTTCTCTGATGAGTGTTTCGCTGCCCTCCTGGAGATGGTGGCGACACGGAGAGAGATCCTTGTCACCAGGGATGGGAGGAGGAGGGCCCCCCCACCTCACCAAAAATGCCTGGGAGGAGGTGGCATCCAGGGTCAGCTCCCATGATGTGGTGAGACGCACATGGGTGCAGTGTCGTAAGCGGTTCAATGATCTGCAATCGGGAAGGGTGAGCACCATGTTGGCATGGTTCACTCAGCACAGCAGGTAGGAGCTGCCCCTCCACCCCCACTACTCCACCCCCGCCCCCCCACCCGACTCCCCCACCTTGGACCTCAGAGTTCTTACAGTGTGAGTGGCAAATGTCAATGAAGCTGCATCTGGGCAAGGAGGTGAGCCCTGGCTGCTTGGAATGAGTGTCTTGCAGCTCCAGGGTCAAGGATCTGCTGAGCCTTGAGAGGTATTGCGCAGGTGGGATTAGCCAGGCTGCAGTGGCAATGCAGGTACAGGGTGGACTAATCAATGTCCCTCTCTCCTTTCAGCAGAAGACATCCCATAATAATGCAGAGAGGTTGCGGACTGGCAGAGGACCACCCCACTTTCTAATCCTAACACGATATGAACAGTCAGCCCTGGAGCTGGAGAGGCGCCATGTGCCCAGGTCAACCGGCAGTGGTGAGATTGGGGTAACACAGGGGGGGTAAGAGTGCAGCGCACTGAGGTCAGAATGTCTGTGAGAGCAACCATTCCACTGTTGTCTCTATATTTATGTGAGCCTCCAACATGGAATCCCCATTGATAATGGAAAGACGAAGGCACCCTGATCCGGGTGCCAGGCATGCACAGTAACAGGGTAATTACTTCAACTAATCACATGTCCTTGTTCTTCCTTTCAGGCTCACCAGCAGCCCATTGGGGTGAGGAGCCTGAAGACCCCACCACTCACCCCAGAGGACAACAACCATGGAACGACACCTGTGTCACACCCTCTCAGCCAAGCAGGCACCAATACAGATAACAGCGCCTTGGTGGGCATTACATCGGTGGCTAGTATCTTGGTGCACACCGGGGAGGCCACTTCACACTCAATTGAGGTGCAGGTGGAGGCAGAGAGCGCCCAGGGCGCCGGCAGTTGGAGGAATGCTGGGGACCAGGAACATGCTCAGTCGGTGGCTGATGATGTGCCTCTGGAGTCATCCCTGAGGCAGCAGAAGCTGGAAGTCCAGCAGCGTGTATGGGAAGATCTGGCGGAGAAACGTGAGGGAATGCATTCCATGGTCTCCGTGATGGAGGGGTCCTTACAGAGCATGAGCAATGCAATGACCCTCAGCTGCCATTTTCACACAGTGGTGACTCTCATGGAGAGACTCCTCCAGGAGCTGAATCAGGAGTTCCTGGAGATGCGCTCGGGCCTGCAAGCCCTCACACTAGCAATGACCTCAGGTGGTGACTGTCAGTGTGGAAGATGGATTGGGCACCCAGTATCCCAGCTAGGTGCCCATACATCAACAGTGAGCAGGGAGGTCCAAAACAACCTCATGTTGGCGCATGAGCTGCCTTCGTCTCTGTGGGCTCCTCTCAGGGCACTCCTGATGAGGGTAACAGCCCCTCTGCCCCTCTGCCAGTGACTGTGGCCTCCGATGAGGCTGTGGTGACTGGGGAGATGCCAGCTGTGGCACTGGCCACTCACTCCCAGGCAGGACCAGCACAGACTCCACGGACCAGAGGACGGCTGCCAATGCCATCAAGGCCAACAGGACAGCAGAGTGAGCAGGCTGTCTCCAATGCCGGTGCCAGCGAGGGGAGAGCGCCCGCAAGCAAAATCTTGAAGCACCTTAAGCACAACGCAGGCTTATCACTGGTGATATTTTTTCCCCCACTTTTACGTTAAATATTATTTGGTATGATGGGTAACACCTATCAATTTAATTTGTTTTATGTATGCCAGGCACCACACCATGAAATGTGTTTCTGTTCAACAACCCTCTGGGTGCTTCATTAGTTCTGCAGGTGCAGGGTAACCCATGATGTTATGAGTGACTTGTTTGTCATTGAACTTTATTGAAATGACACATAGTGTATGTTGTTCACCAAGCAAATGTTCCTGTCAGGTATCGAGTATGGAGCCTGCAGCCCTGGCATGTGGTGGTGGTTTTTACTTGGTAGGCTAGCTGAAGGAGTGTTGGATCAAAGTGTCCCAGGTGTTTCTGCCTCCCTGGAGGTTGCCCAGGTCAGTGTCTATCCCCTCAGTGTTCTCCTGACTGTGCTCATCCTCGGACTCACTACTGGACTCATCGTCTGTGCTAGAGCAGCTGCATCAACATCTTCTTCCTCCACTGCGTTCCCCCCCCAACTTTCCAGCGCCAGATTTTGGAGAGCGCCGCATGCAACCACTATCAGTCACACATGATCTGGGGGGTATTGCGCTGCACCCTCTGAATAGTCCAGGTATCAGAAGTGCATATTGAGAAGACCGATGGCTCTCTCCACCACAGCCCTTGTGGAGGCGTGGCTCCTGTTGTATCACTGCTTGGCCTCTGTTCTTGGATGGCAGAGAGGCGTCATGAGCCACCCTCTGAGGGGATAGCCCTTGTCACCCGGCAGCCATCTATCTAGCCGGGCTGGAGCACTGAAGAGCTCTGGTACCTGTGAGTGTCTGAGGATGTAGGCATCGTGGGAGCTGCCTGGGTACCTTGCACAGACCTGCAGAATCAGCATCCTGTGATCACACACTACCTACACGTTCATGGAGTGGAATCCCTTCCTGTTGACGAAGGCACCCAACTCACCTGCTGGCACCTTGATGGTCACATGTGTGCAGTTTATTGCACCTTGGAAATGGGGGTAGCCAACAATGGCCGCGAAGCCTCTGGCTCGCTCTGTCTGGCTGGCCTCATCTCTGTGGTAGTGAATGAAAGTCAATGCACACCTGAACAGAGCATCTGTCACCTGCAAGACACAACTGTGGACAGCTGATTGGGAGACTCCACAAAGATCACCCACTGACCCCTCGAAAGAGCCAGAGGCATAAAATTTGAGGACCACCGTGACTTTCAGTGCCACTGGCATGGGGTGTCCACCCACACAGTCGGAGCTGATCTCAGGGCTGATCATCTGACAGATGGAGGTCACTGTTTCCCTTGAGAGGCGGAGCCTCCTTCAGCATTGCACCTCGGACACATTGAGGTAGCTGCTTTGCCACCTGTAAACCCTGGCAGCAGGATAGTGGCGTCTTCTGCGGCCCCTTCCACTTTGGACTTCCTGTTGGCCCTGAGCCCCTTGTGCCTGCGCCTGTCCTCCCACAGGTGGCTCCCCTGGAGGCTGAAAAGGAGCACCTGGCCTCCTCCCACTTCTGGCCCTCCCTTCCTCCTCAGAGGAGATGCCTCCAGCGGAGTCCACAATCCCCATTCCCAGGGTAAGAGAAGGCTGTCTGACACCTGGAAGGCCCCAAGTGTTATGATTCCTCCGGAGTCCTGAACTGAAGCCTCTTATTTCTGTCAAAGCAGCTCTGAAGCGAAATGAAGATGTCCTTTTCACACAAGCAAGCAGCAGCAACTTATAAGTTAAAGTACTAACCACTCGCATTAGCGAGCCCACTCACCCCTCTTATCCTGGCCGTGGATGAGACTTTTGAAAATGTGGCCTACCACCTGCCCGTTGCGCCTGTGCGACACCCTGAAAATCGCACACGCTACGTAAACTCCGAGGCAATCGGCGCCTCAAGGGCCTTAACTGGCCCCTAAATTAATGGCACCTCCGTGTTCATCGTGTTCCTGCCTAGCAAAATATCACGAGGGTACGTGGTGACATAGGGATGCACGCCCAAAGTCATCGTGCGTCATTTTATGCTTGAGCATGTCGTGCACGTGCCCACATGTAAGATTCTGGCCCATAGCACCATTTAAAGCCAGCCCGTATCTCTTAAACAGGAGGTGCACTGTGGCTGAAGCAGGTGCTAGGAATTGTGTAGGAGGTGAATCTAAACAAGGAAACAGTGAGGAATAGCACAGCACAGGGAACAGTGTGTTCCAAGGTATTCGGATGTTGCAATTGAAGTCTTGGTGGATCAGGTGGAAGAGAGGAGAGATGTCCCGTATTCATGGGGTCCAGAAAGACCTCCAGACATGTGGTGGGCAGATAGCCATGGAGGTCAATGCCAGGGTTCTAACCACGAGAACCTGGACGCAGAGCTATAAGAAGTTTAGCATCCTCACATGAGTAAGGTCAATAGATGCTAGATTAATTTTACATCTGAGATTGTTAGATTTTTGTTAAACAAAGATATGAAGGAACATGGGACTAAGGCAAGTATATAGGGTTAGGTTTAATATCAGCCATGATTTCATTGAATGGTGGAACAGGTTTGAGAGTCTAAATGGCCAGCTCCTGTCCCTAAATTCCCACAAGGTTATTGCTGGATAGTTAAGAGAGGAACAAAATGGTAGCAACCTGGCTAAGCAACAGAGAGGCATGGTGAAATTAAATGTGGCAAAGATATCAAACATACCATGAACCTGGTATTTTGCGGTGAGATAGGATTAATTAATGACCTCATAGTGAAGGTGCCCCTAGGGAGCAGTAATCATAATATGATTGAATTTTACATTCAGTTTAAGGGAGAGAAGACTGGGTCTAACATTAGTATTTTAAACTTAAATAAGGGCAATTACAAGAGCATGAAAGCAGGGCTAATGAAAGTGAACTGGTAATTTAGGTTAAGGGATAGAGATCTATTGGCAGACATTTAAGGAGAGATTTCAGAATGCACAGAATAGATACGTTCCAGTAAGAAAGAAAAATTCCAAAGGGTGGTTAGCTAAAAAAGTTAACAATAGTATCAAACTTAAAGAAAAAGCATATAATTACACAAAGATGAGTGGCAGGACAGAAGATTGAACAGAATGTAAAAAACAGCAAAGAACGACTAAAAGATTAATCAGGAGGGAAAAGTTAGAGTACAAGAGAAAGCTAGCTAGAAATACAAAGTGTTTCTATAGATATTTTAAAAGAAAAGAGTTAACAAATGAGTATTGGTCCTATAGGAACTAAGTCTGGAGAATTTAGAATGGAAAAAAAGGAGATGGCAAATGAATTGAATATGCATTTTGCACCAGTCTTCACTATAGAGGATACAAGTAACATCACAGAAATAACTGCAAATCAGGAATTGGAAGGGAGGGAGGAACTCAAGAAAATTACAATCACTAGTGAAATGGTACTTAGCAAATTGTGGAACTGCGGATTGACAAGTCCCCAGGTCCTGATGGATTTCATCCTAGGGTCTTTAAAGAAGTGACTAGTGAGACAGCTGATGTGTTGGTTTTAATTTTCCAAAATTCACTCAATTCTGGGAAGGTTCCATTAGATTGGAAAATAGCTAATGTAATTCCTTTATTGAAAAAAGGAGGGAGACAGAAAGCAGGAAACTACAGGCCAGTTAGTTTAACATCTGTCATAGGGAAGATGTTAGAAGCTATTTTTAAAGACATTATAACAGGGTGCTTAGATAAATTCAAGGTAATCATGCAGAGTCAACATGGCTTTGTGAAAGGGAAATCATGTTTAACCAATCCTTTGGAGTTCTTTGAAGAAGTAACAGGTGCTGTGGAAACCGGTAGATGTACTAAGATTTTCAGAAGGCATTTGATAAGGTACCTCATTAAAGGTTATTGCAGAAAATAAAAGCTCATGGTGTAGCTCATTGGCATGGATAGAAGATTAGCTAACTAACAGGGAGCACAGATAAGGCATAAATGGCTCATTTCCTGGTTGGCAGGATATGCCAAATGGTGTGTCACAAAGATCAGTGCTGGGGCCTCAACTCTTTACAATTTATATAAATAATTTAGATGAAGGGACCAATGATATGGTTGCTAAATTTACTGATGACACAAAGGTATATAGGGAAGTAAGTTGTGAAGAGGACCTAAGGAGACTACAAATGGATACAGATAGGTGAGGTGAGTGGGCAAAGATATGGCAAATGGAGTACAATGTAGGAAAATGTAAGGTTATTCATTTTGGCAGGACAAATAAAAAAGAAGCTTATTATCTAAATGCTGAGACTTTGCAGAACTCTGAGATGCAGAGGGATCTGGGTGTACTAGTGTATGAATTGCAAAAGGTTAGTATGCAAGTACAGCAAGTAGTTAGGAAAGCTAATAGAATGTTATCAGTTATTGCGAGGGGAATTGAATACAAGACTAGGGAGGTTATGCTTCAGTTGTACAGGGCACTGGTGAGACCACATCTGGACTACAGTGTACAGTACTGGTGTCCTTATTTAAGGAAAGCTGTAAAAGCATTTAAAGCAGTTTAGAGAAGATTTACTAGATAATACCTGGAAGGGGCAGGTTACCTTATGAGGAAAGGCTGGACAGGCTAGGATTGTATCCACTGGAGTTTAGAAGAGTAAGAGGCGGCTTGATTGAAACATATGAGATCCTGAGGGGATGGAAAGGATATCTCCTCTTGTGGGAGAATCTAGAGCTCAGGGTCACTGTTTCAAAATAAGGGGTCACCCATTTAGGATAGAGATGAAGAAAAAATTTTCCTCTTAGAGGGTTGTGAGGCTTTGGAATTCTCTCCCTCAAAAGGTGGTTGAGGCAGAATGCTTGGATATCTTTAAGGCAGAGGTAGATAGATTCTTGATAAACAAGGCGGTGGAAAGCTATTGGGGGTTACAGGATTATCAGGTTAAAATCAGATCAACGACAATCTTATTGAATGTGGGAACAGGCTTGAGGGGCCTGCTCCTAATTCGTATGTATTAAAGCTGCCCAGTGGTCAAAGAAATTGAGGAAGGATAGTGCTCATGATCACAGTCACAGAAGATGTCATTTGTGAATTTGAATGGGGGCATTTAGTGCTGTGTCAGGGGTAGAAATTTATTTTACTCACAAAATGGCCTAGAGTTTCTGCACTCTTGCACTGATTTCTTTCAGTGCCATTTACCCAAACCAGTACAAAAGATGACTGGGTTTTAAGTACAAGTTACATTTAGTGCAACTGGAGTTTCTGCAATCTTTTGTACTAACTGAACAAATGTTGCACTAGAAGGCAGTAGTGCGCATAAAACAGGCGATGCTCTCGGGATGAATTTATGGGACTTACTGTGAATTGCTTTCAGTTACAGGCCTATAAGGGGGCTCTAAAAATAAAGTTGGTTCTTTTCGACACAAGGGCACTAACAGGAATATTTTAAGAGCTTTTGAAAGTATATATTTTTACTATGAAGCTGACTGCTGTACCCGAACTAACTTTGTGAACAGTTCTGCATATTCTTTAAAAGTCATTTAAAATCAAGTCCCTCGCGGGTGGTGGGTTGACATGGCATAAAAACTTATTGTTTTGTGATGAAGCGATTTTCAGCTGTGGAGGTGCATTTCATAAACCAGATGAGCACATCAGGGGAGATAGGAAAGGAACTAATGAATTTTACAAGTTCAGGACTGGGACAGGGAGAGCCTTCGAGGAGATTTGGCCCGGGGTCCTAGGGGGAGGGAAGGGAGGGAAATGGCAGAGATACCTGATCCATTGGTCTCAATCTTGCTGACAAAGAAGCCCATGAGCTTCTTGCACTTCTTGTTATTCATATAAGCATGGAATCTGTTTCTCCCCAAGTCAAGGGGAGTGGTCAGGAGCCACACGGTTGCACAGATTGGCCTGGAGAGCTGGAGCAATCGAGTCACTTTATTACATGGACAACTTGTGCTTATCTTGCAGGTTGGAGCATAGGAGCATAGCAAATAGAAGCAAGAATAGGTCATTCAGCCCTTCGAGCCTGCTCCGTCATTCAATATGATCATGGCTGATCCCTAACTCAACGCCGAACTGCTGGTCTCTCTCTACATATCACCTGACACCTTTAGAGTCTAGAAATCTATTTCTTTTTTAAATATATTCAGTGACTTGGCCTCCACAGACCTCTGTGGTTGAGAATCCATAGGTTCACCACCCTCTGAGTGAAGAAGTTTCTCTTCATCTCAGTCCTAAATGGCCTAACCTGTATCCTGAGACTGTCACCCCTTTTTCTAGACCCCCCAGCCAGAGGAAACATCATCCCTGTATCCAGTCTGTCCATCCCTGTCTGAATTTTATACATTTTAATGAGATTCCCACCCATTCTTCTAAACTTCAGTGAATACAGGCCTAGTCAATCCAACCACTCCTCACACAACAATCCTGCCATCCCAGGAATCAGTCTGGTGAACCTTCGCTGCACTCCCTCTATGGCGAGTATATCCTTTCTTAGGTAAGGAGACTAAAACTGCACACAGTACTCCAGGTGTAGTCTCAGCAAGGCCCTGTACAGCTGCAGTAAGATCCTGTACTCAAGTCCTCTCGCAATGAAGGCCAACATACCATTTGCCTTAACTGCTTGCTGCACCTGTATGCTTGCTTTCAGTGATTGGTGTACAAGGATGCCCAGATCCCTTTGTACACCAACATTTCCCTATCTATCACTATTTAAATAATACTCAGCCATTCTGCTTTTCTTACCAAAGTGCCCAATCTGTCTAAATCTCCTTGAAGCCTGTTAACATCCTCCTCACCACTCACATTCCCACCAAGTTTTGTGTCGTCAGCAAACTTGGAAATATTACATTTGGTTCCCTCATCCAAATCATTGATATATATTGTGAATAGCTGGAGCTCAAGCACTGATTCCTGCAGTGTCCCACTAGTTACCACCGGCCACTCTGAGAAAGACCTGTTTATTCCTACTCTCTGTTTCCTGTCTGCTAACCAATTCTCAATCCATGCCAATATATTACCCCCAATCCCATGTGCTTTAATTATACACACTAACCTCTTATGTGGGACTTTATCAAAAGCTTTCAGAAAATCCAAATACACCACATCCACTGGTTCTCCCTTATCTATTCTGTTAGTTAATTTCTCAAAACACTCCAGTAGATTTGTCAAACTTATTTTATCTTTCATAAATCCATGTTGACTTTGTCTAATCCCATTGATATTTTCTAAGTGTCCTGTTATCACATCCTTTATAATAGACTCTCGCATTTTCCCTGCTACTGATGGTAGGCTAACCAGCGCGTAACTCCCTGTTTTCTCCCCCCACTCCCCTCCTTGTTTAAATAATGAATTACAATTGCCACTCTCCAATCTGCTGGGACTGTTCCACAATCTACAGAATTTTAGAAGATGACAACTAACGCATCCATTATCTCCATGGCCACCTCCTTTAGTAGTCTGGGATGTAGATTATCAGGCCCTGGGGATTTATTGATTTTCAGTCCCATTAATTTCTCCAGCACTATTTTTTTAGTAATACTAATTTCCTTCAATGCCTCCTTCTCATTACACCTTTGGTTCCCTAATGTTTCTGGGAAGTTATTTGTGTCTTTATCCGTGAAGACATAACTAAAGTAGTTGTTTAATTGTTCTGCCATTTCCTTGTTCTCTATTATAAATTCTCCCATTTCAGATTGTAAGGGACCTACATTTGTCTTCACTAATCTTCCTCTTTTTACATACTTATAGGAGCTTTTACAATTCATCTTGCAAGTTCACTCTATTTTTTTCCTCTTAATCAATCTCCTGGTCCCCCGCCATTTCCACCAACTCCAGCATGATGCCACCACCAAACACATCTTCCCTTCATCACCACCCCACCCCCCCCACCCCCGGCGGCATTCCGCAGGGATTGTTCCCTATGGGACATCCCGGTCCACTCCTCCATCATCCCCACACCTCAACCGCCTCCCACGGCATCTTCCCATGCAACCATAGAAGGTGCAACACCTGCCCCTTTACTTCCCCCCTCCTCACCGTCCAAAGGCCCAAATACTACTTTCAAGTGAAGCAGCACTTCACTTGCACTTCCCTCAATTTAGTCTACTGCATTCGCTACTCCCAATGCGGTCTCCTCTACATTGAAGAGACCAAATGCAGACTGGGTGACTGCTTTGTGGAACACCTTCGGTCTGTCTGGCAATCTCTTCTGTGCCTCCACCTATCACTGGCCCTCTATCCAGCTCTACCCGTCCCAACCCCTTAAACAGCTTATATTTCATCTCACTTTATTTTTCCTCAGATCTGATGACCCAGACCTCCCTGTCGCTTGCCATTTCAACACACTACCCTGCTCTCATGCCCACATGTCTGTCCTTGGCCTGCTGCAATGTTCCAGTGAAGCTCAACACAAACTGGAGGAACAGCACCTCATCTTCCGACTAGGCACTTTACAGCCTGCCGGACTTAATATTGAGTTCAACAACTTCAGATCATGAACTCCCTTCTCCAACCCCACCCGCTTTCTGATCCCTTTTTTTCTAATTATTTATATTTTTTAAATATATTTTTCTTTTCCCACCTATTTCCATTATTTTAAAATGTATCCCGATCTATTGTTTCATCTCCACCTTTTAGCCTATTTCGAGCCCTTCCCCCCACCCCACCCCCACTAGGGCTATCTGTAACTTGCTCGTCCTGCTTTCAACCCTTAATGTCACAATTAGCACATTTCTTAGCTAATATCCATCAACACCCCTTTGTCCTTTTGTTTATGACATCATTGGCAATCTCTTCTGTGCCTCCACCTATCACTGGCCCTCTATCCAGCTCTACCCGTCCCAACCCCTTAAACAGCTTATATTTCACCTCACTTTATTTTTCCTCAGATCTGATGAAGAGCCATATGGACTCGAAATGTTGACTGTTTTCCTCTCCGCAGATGCTGTCAAACCTGCTGAGTTTTTCCAGCTGTTTTTATTTTTGTTCCTGGTCCTCCTTTGCTGAATTTTAAACTGCTCCCAATCCTCAGGTTTGCTACTTTTTCTAGCAGCTTTATATGTCTCCTTACTATCCTTAATTTTTTTGTTAGCCATGGTTGGGCCAGTTTTCCTGTTGTATTTTTGCACCAGAAAAGAATGTATAACTGTTGCAATGTATACATTTGTTCCTTAAATATTAGTAATTGTCTATCCATCATCATGCCTTTTAATGAAGTTCCCCAATCTACCTTGGCCAACCCACGCCTTATACCTTGGTAGTTTCCTTTGTTTAGATTTAGGACCCTAGTTTCAGATAGGATTACTCCACTTTCCATCCTAATGAAGAATTCTATTATGTTATGTTCACTCTTCCCTAAAGGATCCCGCACAACAAGATTATTAATTAACCCCTTCTCATTACACAATACCAAATCTAGGATAGCCTGTTCCCTTGTTGATTCCTTGACACACTGATCTGAAAAAAACCCATCTCGAACATACTCCAGGAATTCATCCGCCATAGTATTATTGCTAATTTGGTTTGCCCAGTCTATATGTAGATTAAAGTCACCCATGATTAATGTAGCATCCTTGTTACATGCATCTCTAATTTCCTGTTTTGAGGCCTATAGACAACCCCCACTAATGTTTTCCACCCCTCGTTGCTTCCTAACTCCAACCTGACTGATCCTACATCTAGATTTTCTGAGCCAATATCCTCTCTCACTATTGCACTGATTTCATCGTTAACTAAAAACGCCACCCCATCTCCTTTTCCTTTTTGCTTGTCCTTCCTATATATTGAGTACACTTGGATATTCAGTTCCCAGCCTTGGTTACCTTGTGGCCATGCCTCTGTAATCACAACCATGTCATACCCGTTAACATCTAGTAGTGCTGTTAATTTATCTACCTTATTGCGAATGATCTGTGCATTCAGATGCAGCACCTTTAGACTCGTATTTTTAACACCTTTGCACATCTTTTTCTCTGCTATGGTTCTATTTGCTACTAGGCCTTGTTTCCTCTGCCTTCCACTTTTGCTTTCTACTTTTCTGCCTTTCATTCTTATCTTTGTTTCCCTCTCTTGTGTCTCCCCGCTCAGGTTCCCATCCCTCTGCCACTCTAGTTTAAACACTCCCCCACAGTACCAGGGAATACCCCTGTGAGGATATTGGTCCCGGTCCTGCTGGGGTGCAACCCATTCAGCTCAAACAGGTCCCATCTTCCCCAGAATCAGTTCTAATGCCTCAGTAAATAAATTCCTCCCTCCTAGAACATCTCTCGTGCCATGAATTCATCTGGTCTGTTCTCCTATTCCTGATCTCACTAGCACACGGCGCTGGGAGTAATTCTGAGATCTTTTGTGGTCCTCCCTTTTAATTTATTTCCTAGCTCCCTTTTTCTGCTTCCAGGACCTCATCCCTCTTTTTATCTATGTCGTTGGTATCGATATGAGCCATGACCTCTGGCTATTCACCCTCCCCTTTCAGAATGTCCAGCAGCCGCTCAGTGACATCCTTGACCCTGGCACCAGGGAGCCAACATCCCATTCTGGTGTCATGTTTGCGGCTGCAGAAACATCTATCTGTTCCCCTTACGATATAATCCTCTATCACTATTGCTCTGCCACTCTTTTTCCTTCCAACCTCTGCGCAGCTGAGCCAATCGTGGTGCCACGGAATTGGCTTTTACTGTATTTCCGTGAGAAACCATCTCCCCAGCAGTACCCAAAATGGAAACACTGTTGGAGAGGGAGATGGACTGAGGGGACACCTGCACCATATACCTACTGCTTTTACTCTGTCTGGCGGTCACCTATTCACTTTCTGCCTTTGCAATCTTTAACTGTGGTGTGACCACCTCATTGTATGTGCTATCCACGAAAAACTCATCCTTGTGGATACTCTACTGTGATTCCAGCTGCAAATCTAGCTCTGAAACATGGATTCCAAGTAGCTGCAGCTGGAGACACTTCCTGCACATGTGGTCAGCCTGGAGACTGGAAGAGTCCCTGACTTTTCGCATCGCAATGAGAAGCATTCCATGTGGCCAAGCTGCCCTGCTCTGACTTATCCTTAAATTACTCCCTTTACTTTTACTTTCTCTAGCTTAGAGAATATCAAGAACAGCAGAAATACTCACCAGGTCCTACTTACCAAGGACGCCACTCTTCCCTCTGAGGAAAGGTAGAAGATGAGAGGATCATCTCCTTCCCTCTCCACTGAACTCCCTCACTCACCAAACTCCAACTTAAGCCTTCTAATGCAGCCCAAAGCAACATTCCAGTGCAGCCAAGGCAGCACTGTAGATGGGCTGTTTTTATGCTCTCTGAATCTAGCTTCTGGAAACTTATTTAAGCCAGTTATTTAATTAACTAGCTGCAGCTGCAAGCAGAGCCTGCATAACCCTTATTTTAAAGCTGGACTAAAACACACCTTCTTACAACCCAAAGAGCCAACTTGTAGTTAATTGCTAAATTAAAGAAAGACTAGACCAGGACATTATCCAAGTATTCAGGGTCTGAAAACCAGGTTGTATTATTGGTATGTCATCTTGTCATTTGAGTTAACACTGTGGAACAGTTATATAAAATCTAATACTGTTACTCATCAATTTAATAAAGCTTGTTATTATAAAAAATAATTCAAGCAGGAACCATGAGTAGAGTTGCTGTCACCAAACTAACAACCCTTTGTTACAATGGTAACCATGAAGGAAAATCTCTAATACTTTAAAATTATTTGAACAGTTTTCTTGCATTCTTTTGCTTACCATTTTCCTGCTTCATTCAGGTCAGTGGGGAGTTTAGGACTAGGGGAGGTTTGTCTAAAAATTATGCCAGACAAATACTTCTACCAACACTTAGGGTGGTGGAAGTTCATAACTCTCTTCCATTTTTAGCTATTTAGTTGTAATCAGAGGACACTATTAATGGATTCTCTTCCCATTCCCACACAGTTACCTATGGTGTATCCCAAGATTAATTTCTGAGCCACTCCTAGATGCTACTCTATGGCGACATCATCTGAAAACACATGAGTTTTCATATGTACACTAGCACCCAGGTTTACCTCACCACTATCTCTCACAAACCCACCACTGTTTCTAAATTACCAGACTGCTTGCCCAACATCAAGTCCTGTATGAAGAGAAATTTCCTCCAATTAAGTATTGGGAAGACTGAAATCAATGCCTTTGGTCCCTGCCACAAAGTCTGCTCCCACGCCACTGGGTCCATTCCTTTCTGAGGCTGAGCCTGACTGCTCACAACCTCAGTGTCATATGTGACCCCCTAGATGAGTTTTAAATCACGTAACTGCACCCTCATTAAGACCACCTTTTTCCACCTCCAGAATATCACCTGACTTTGCCCCATCTCAGCTCTTCTGCTGCTGAAACCACCATTCATGCCTAGTTACCTCCAGACATGAATATTCTAATGCACTCCTGACCAACCTCTCACATTCTACCTTCCATAAACTTGAGGCCATCCAAACTCTGCTCCCCATGTACTAACTTGCACCAAATTGCCTTCTTCCATCACCACTGTGCCCACTGACCTACACTCGCTCCTGGTTAAGCAATGCCTCAATTTTATGATTTTAATTCTTGTTTTCAAATCCTTCCATGAGCTCACCCCTCACTATCTCTGTATTCTCCTCCAGCCCTACAACCTCTATGATATCTGCAATCCTCTATTTCTGGCCTCATGTGTGTCCCCAATTATAATTAGCCCCTATTGATGGCCTTGCCTTCAGTTGCCTAGATACTAAACTCTGAAATACTCTCCCTTCATCTCTCCACCTCTGTACCTTGCTTATCTCCTTTAGGACACTCCTTAAAAGCTACTCTTTGACCAAGCTTTTGATCATCTGCCCTAACATCTCCTTACATGGCTTTGTGAATAATACTTTGCTTTATAATATTCCTGTGAAACACTTTGGAATGTTTTATTCTATTAAAGGTGCTATGTAAGTTGTTGTGTACTGTAATGCAACCTTAGTCTTTGCCTATATAATATGCAAGCATGTTTAGTTGAGACGCAATCTGAGGGGTTTCCTCATTTATACTTTTGGTATTTGCCTCTGTACCAAAAGCTATATTTATGGTATAGTCAGTGCTTATGCCAATCTCTTTATCAATGGTATACAATGGCTTAGCAACTAGCCTCTTTGCAATGTTTGAACCTCTTTCTCAACCTGGGTATTTATCAACCTGTGTCCTTGGGTGAAGTTTTCCATTTATAAGACTAAGTGCGGTGGTGGATGGTTTTGGTAGCACCCACCCCGCTGGCCAGAATGGCAGGAACTTGCGCCCGATTCTGTGCTTGGAAGAGCATTAATTATGCAAATACACGTGTTGGTCTGAATCTCTGGTGGGTCAGGAGCTGATTCATCTGCCTACCATCAGCTGGTGGGTTCGAAGGTCCTGGCGCCATATTTAAACACCAGTCCAATACACAATCTCACTCTCTCCAGCCCACCAGAGGTGGCTGGCAGCCAGAAAAGGAAGGCCCAGAACCTTAAGAAGAAGGTAGCACCCTACTTCATGCAACAGGCCTTGATCAGAGGGGTGCAGGCGCAGAGGCACGTGCTCTATCAAAGGGATGGCTGCAGGAAGCACAGCAGTCTCACCTCTCCGGCCTGGGAGGCTGTTGCAGAGCAAGTCAGCGTGGCTGGCAACCATGCCCGACATGCCATCCTTCAACTCCCTCCAATATCAAGCTCTCATCATGGCATCATGCACTCAAACAGCTACTCTCTTCAGGGATCTCACACAACCATTAGCAGGAGACACATGTCAACACTCATTCTCTCACTCAGACTTTCACATCACCACCATCCCATCCATCATGTTACTCACACTCCATCCTCTGGCCCTTCTGGGGAGGACTCGCCACACACACAGGGGACATGCAGCTCACCCAACCTCTGCTCCATCCCTTCTCATCACATGCCTTTCTTTCTTCTTCATACAGGCCAAACTGGCGCACAACAGGAGTGAGAGTGCACAGACCAGGGGAGGGACGGCCAACATCCTCGCCCTCAGTGAATTCGAGAAGCCTGCATCTGAGCTGTCTAGGGAGGACAGGGGTCTCTCCTGTAGGGAAGGGGAGATTGGCCTATCCCAGAAAACCAGTATGGATCACAGCTCCATCATCTCATCAAATCCTGACAATCACAGTGAGTCACATGCAGTCTTATCTAGCTCATGCTCATTAACTGAAACTCTATTCTCTATTTTCTAGGCACCAGCAGATTGAGGCCCTCAAGCCAGTCCAGCACCAGTGTGAGACCCCAGATCTCATCAGAGGATAAAGCTCTGGAAGAACCGTCACGCTGCTCATACACAGCCTCCACCAGCTCAGAGACACACACGTCGGTGGGGCACAGGTGTAGATTCGGCTCGGCCTCACTTTCTGGGGAACACCTCACTGACATGTACCCGCTGCAGTGAGAGGCAGAGACAGCCCAGGTCTCTGGCACTCGGAGGGCTGCTGGAGACCAGCCACTCACTCGGTCCGAGACAGATGATGAGCTTCCGGAAGCAGCCACGAACTCAATGCTGGAGATGCAATGACAGGTGGCATTCAGCCCTGCACTCCATGGCCACACACTCTGGTGGGCACCATCAATATGTAGGTGACATTGAGATGAGGCACCTTTACCACCCTCTGGGTGCACCATCTCCTGTAGGAGTCAGGCTGGATCCTCAGGCACCCACAGGCAGGATGAGCCTCAGCCGGACACCCTGGGGCCTCCTCTCATGACACTTCAAGGATGTACAACCACTCACAGCCCCCTCTGCCTGTGACCCCACCCACTCCAGCTTCTCAGGCCGCCGATGCCACTTCTGACCCTGAGCAGTTGACCCTTATCAGACCGGGGCCACCAGAGGACGTCTGCCAAGTTCATCACAGACATCAGGACATAGCAGTCAGCAGGCTGCCTCCACCTCTGCTGCGGATATCGGCGCTGCACCCAGGCGCAGCGGTAGAGTTAGGAAAGTTCAGAAACATTGGTGCCACTTTTGGGTCATGGAGTGCTAGACATGTAAATAAATTGTACTTTTCTGACTACTTTGATGGTTATGTGAATTTTCTTGGGAACTCAAGGCGTTGTGATTTTGTACTTTGGAGTCCTCTCATTTCAAGGTTTAGCCTTCCTCCCACTCAGTGATAATGTTCCAGTGTGAGATTCGCATTCTTTTGATGTCAACTTCAGTTGAACTAGTCTCCGCACCCCTTGTGTGATGTCAAGCAGATGTCTTTAAGTCTTTATTGGAAGTGTTTGATGTAAGCATTTCTAACATTTCTTTCTCAAGGAACCGCATTGAGTGAGGGCAGCTCATCAGCATTGATATTCTAGTGGCTTTTGTGTGTCCTCAGTGGTAGTGACAGAAGAAAAGACATGCACAGGAGGAGGAGATCCCTAGGCATGTCCACATCTCAGTCGCAGCAATGTTTGCATCATTAGATGGCAGCGAAGGCTTCAAGTCTTCTCTCGCATCGCTCTTGTTCCAAAGTGGACTCTCAGTTCCCAGAGTGAGCTCACTCACAGGGGCCCATGGACCAAAGCAAAGATCATGGCCTGGTGATTCATGGGGTAAGTGTGAATACAGGACTTGTTCTCTCTGCAAGTGGGTGGACATCTCCTGAGATGGAAGAACATGGGCTGTGACCATATTCCCTCACTTAACTTTACTCTTCCTGGAATCTGTTAGCCATTAACGTATTGTCATGATAGTGAAGGAAAAACATCGAATTACATCTGGAAATATTGGACTTTAAAAAATAAGATCTGAGTTTTTAAAAATGCACACAAGTCACTGGCTGGAATGCTGCAGGGATCTCTCTAAGACGTAATGGAACCCCACCCTTTTGCCAGACGAAGCACTTTTAAAGACATCCAGAAACTAATTGCTCCCTCTGGTAGAGACAATGGGACATAACGGGAGATGAGTATCACCTCATCAAGAAATCCTGTGAGCAATGTCCAGACAGATTAGTGAATTTGCTTCCCACTCGGAATCTACAAAGAAAGGGTTGAAATTGAGCTGATAAGCTGCCTCAATGTCTGTTGGTGGGTGTTCTGAGAGAGAGCAAGTGCTGGAAGTTTGACTCAGAAGTAACAGCCACACACAGTACCCCTGCAAATCGATATTTTGCAGGTATCCTGATGTCTCTCCCTCTCTACCAAATTCAACCCTACTGGAGATTCGAAACCGACTATTCATCTACTGGAGTCAACTCGACTGGAATCTCAAATCACAATGGCCACAGCACTCAGTTAACTACTCCCCACGAGCCACAGACTGTTCTGAATACCTTTTTTTAATATAAATAAATTCAATTACTTAAAGCTAAATTCTTACTTTTAACCTGTATGATTGTATATGCATGTATTTTATCCTTTCTTGCCTTTAGTCGTTAATAAACTTACTCTTACATTTAACTCAAGATCAGATTGGCTCTTTCAAAACCAGAACAATTGGGTCTGGGAAAAAGGTTCCACGAAGATCCCTTTTAGATTAAATCTTGTTGCGACCAACAGAAGGGGAAGGCTGAATAAAGGCAAGGAGCCAGTTCATTCCTCTTCACCCGGTGCACAACAGTTTAGGGGTGTCCCAGTCAGACGGTGACAAATTGAGGGGTCTCACCTGGATCAACAACTTTGGGGAACCTCACAGTATATCGGGCATGTCCCCCTCGTCTTCCTTCCTCCATGGCGCGATCACGCCTCCTGAGGTTCCTGGGCCTCCGGATCTTCATCCTCTGATGAGCTGTCATCCTCCCCCATTTCATCCTCTGGCAGAGGTTCACCTCTTTGCATTGCCAGGTTGTGAAGGGCAACACACTGTGGTGATGCAGGAAACCCTGTCTGGACTATATTGTACTCAGCCACCTGAGTGGTCCAAGCATCCGAAGTGCATCTTCAGAATCCCTTTGTTATGCCCTATAAGGGAACATGTGGAGCTGTGAGCAACGTTTTACCTCTGATGGACTCTGAGGGTGATGCACTGTTGTCATCAGCCAGTGTTTCAGTGGGCAGCCTTTATCCCCAAGCAGCTATCCTGGCAGACATAATGGCCCTGCGAAAATCTTAGCCACCTGGGAGACTCAGGATGTAGGAGTCACGGCAACTCCCAAACGTGCAGTACGTGCTTCTGGTGATCACCCACTAGTTGTACATTGATGGAGTGATAGCCCTTGTGGTTTATAAACATTAGGGCCTGCTGCCATGGAGTCTGTATAGTCACATGGGTGCAGTCTATTGCACCCTGCACTCTTGAGAAGCCTGAGATGGCGGTAAAACCAGTGAATCTCATAGCCTGGCTACCTTATTCCAGATCAAACCTGACATAATGATGGGCCTTCCTGTAAAGGGCATCTATGAGTCCATTATGCATCGATGTGTTGCAGACTGAGAGATGCCACACAGACTGCCTGTTGATCCTTGGAAAGAGCCAGAGGGCAAAAAATTGAGTGCTGCAGTCACCTTCAAAGCCACTAGCAGGGGATAACCGCCAACTCCACATGGCATCAGGTCTTCATGAAGAATGTGGCATATGTGATGTACCAGAGCTCAGGACAAGTGTAGACGCGCATGACATTGCCTCTCACTCATTCGTAAACAGGACACTCTTTTACAATAAACCCTAGTTCTGGCAAGTCACCGCAACTGTCTGGGTCTCTCCTCCTGACCCTCCCTGTCACGCTCTGGTTCCGCTTGGCCATATCCCTCCTGCTGGAACTGCGCACGGAGTCGCCTCTCCCTCCTTCGCCTCCGCCATTGCATTAGGGCCCTGACAAAGACAGCATTGAGCCCTGGATCCATATCTGCTTTTGCCTTCCCTCTGAAGGGAAACATTAAAGACATTAATGATTCAAGGGCAAGAAAGTAAAGCCCTGAAGATGACATGTTTGGAAACTGTAAGTGCCAATGGTTTTTCCTGCCATTCTTGCATAGTGGCTGATGCTGCTTTGTCCCTGAGACACTAGCACACACACATTGAGGTGACCAAGGTGGCTTCGCAGATATGTAAATCTTGAGCCCTGTGTAGGATGCTAAAGTTTCAATGAGATGATTGACCCAACCTAGCTCTGTGCTTCAATCTCCGATGTGGCATTTTAATGGCCAGTCAGTTACTCATGGTCAATGAGTGCCCTTTGGCCAATTTGGAGTGTCAAATCTGGTGAACGTGTGGCAGGCCTTCATTGATTGAATGCCATGTATGATACAGCTGTGCCTCCTTCATTAGTGCCTACATTCACAAATTCTACATTCCTTGGTGTTACCCTTGAGATGAAGCGACTGTGATGTGAAACCTGAGATAAAAGCAAAATACTGCAGTTGCTGGAAATCTAGAACAAAAACAAAAATACCTGGAAAAACTCAGCAGGTCTGACAGCATCTGCGGAGAGGGATACAGTTGACGTTTCGAGAATATATGACCCTTCGTCAGAACCACGACATATAGAAATGAGATGAAATATAAGCTGGTAGAGGGGGATGGGACAGGTAGAGCTCGATAGGGGGCCACGGATGTGAAACCAATGAGCTCTGAGTAGTCCTTTAACAGTGCTAATGAAACCATTAGCTTTCGGTGGCTTTCATCGCAATGAGGTCTTCCTCCTTTCTTTCTAAACAGACTCCTGCTCACTGATGCGACAAATGGAGGTTACAGGCCAGCCCCAGAAAGGCCCCCCTCGTGTTTGTCCTTCCCCCTGACTGCCATTCCACAACCTTCCCTCCCCGTTGACCCCCTGGTGTTTGTCAACCTCACCCATGCCTCACAATTCACCCACGATTGAAGTGATTTGAAAGTGGATGCCTGCACGAGTACCACAGCACAGTGGTGTTTTTCACCACAATGTAGACAAAGAGCAGGAGCAGACCAATCCTACAGCCCCAGCAGAGTGGCGTTCATCACAACAGGATCGACACAGCGCTATGGCAGGTAGGCTCTGTATGTTCCACTCACCTTGAAGTTACCAGCGAGCTGAAGTCCGACTTATGCACGCCACTCCTTTTCAAACAGGTTTGAGGCTGATGTGGTTTCCCACCCTGACCTGACATAAGATTGGAAGACCTGGCAAGATTCCGGCGAGCAGCTATTGTAATGAGCATTCATGAGATGCTAATGAATGCAAATGGGGTTCACACCACCAGTTGGCAGGATAACCGACCCACCATAAACCCACCTGTGGGAGAACTGCAGGCTGTTTATACGCTGGCGGGTTTCCAACGTTTTACCAGCTGCTGGATTCTCCGCTCCTGTCCACCACAAAACCTGTCACGGGGCGGGGTGAAGAAATTCTACCCTTTGCGTTATCAAATATATGCTGTTCACATATAGAAACAGGTTTCAAGTTCCCCATAGCATTCACTCTAAGGTTAAAAATGCTAAGGGAAAGGGTGTTGGATCCATTTAAATCATCTTAAATCAACTTAAAACATTCCAGCACATTAGTTTTTGCGAGTTGATTTATTCCTGTTCTCTCTTTCTTAGTTGGTTGTTCTTATATTTATTTGTTTTTTCTTTGATGGATCATTTTCATAGCTGTTAGATTTTCTTTCACCATAGTTTCCCTATAAATTCAATTTGAGAAGTTATTTATGAGTATAATACTTGAGCCTGTCAAAAGATGGAATAGCGAACAGTTTATATGTATGACATTTTGAAGTGTGATGGAAGTATTGGAAACCAGACTTTAATATTGGTAGAAACTTTTATATTGGCTAGCCTTTTGACTAACAGGATTCTTTCCTGGAAAGGTCAGATTGCATTGGAGCATGGAAGATTATAAGAAGATGATTGGAAGTAATATAAAAAAAATCCATGCAGGAGTTTCCAGTCAAAATGATTGATGGATCCACTGAACAGTTCAGCATGTACCCAGTTTAATACACTATTCTACTGCAAGGTGTAGGAACATTTAACTCTCACTGAGGTTACAAAAATAAAAGACAACAAATATGTTCTTGTTGATTATCTAAAAACCAAAATGCAAGCCCATCAGTTTGTGTTATGTTTGACAGCATAATGGAAGCTCTTTGAAAATTTAGCTTCATCGTAAACACCAAGGAAAGTTGCTCGAAACCCTTTCTCACTGCACTCACTGAACCACTGTTTTCCTCGTTTTTGTGTGTGGCGGTAAATCCTAGTTTTTGTCAGCTTTATTAAGCCTCTAGGTAGGCCACAAGCAATAATGCAAGAAATTAAGGGTGTTATCTTGTCAAAGTCCATCTTTCAGATACCAAGGTAACTATAAATTGAACTGTTATAAGTCTTTCATTTGTAGCAGGTCTATATTAATGCAATAAGAATGCAATATGCAACAAGAATCTAATCATTGGTGAACTTAAAATACAGAAATGAACATATAGAATATCTTACTAAAGGACTGTCTGTCTGCAGTTATAGTTAAATATCTGAACCACTATTCTTTGAACACATTATATTATGGTCTTGCACAGATATGAGCTGGAATTTTTTGTAAGCAAGAAGTCCAGGACAGCATTAGATTAACAGAAGAGGCATACATGTTGCCAAAAAGAGTAGAGTGCCCGAAAATTGGGAGGGCTTTAAGAATCAGCAAAGGATGACAAAGTAATTGATAAAAAGGGAGAAATTAGAATATGAAAGTGGATTAGCAAGAGTTATAAAAACAGGTTGTAAGGTCATTTAAAAGAATATAACAATGGAGAGATTAGCGAAAAGTGGGTGTAGTATGACGGTCTGGCACATATAGGTTAATGTGGGACTAAGTACAGTACCTCCCACACAGCAATGTAAGAAAGCACGTGACCTGCACCCAGGTTAGTGTGGTGTTGGACAGAAGCACTTGCAGAACTAAGCATGAAGAAAGATCAGAGCTGGTACCTTATATTGTATATTTGTAAATAGTTCTAAGAGTTAATAAGGATTTACAGTTAACCTGCTAAAGACTACAAAGACTTTATCAAACCTATCAAGATGTAACCAACAACAACCACAACATTGTGTCAGCAGAGGGATAAAAGCACAGAACTTTGCTAAAATGCAGAGACAAACTGAAATGCTGGAAGACAGAATAATTCAACAAAGCATTCTGAGCCTAAAAGAAGCTCGAAAAGCAGAGGCGCAGACAATAAATCAGCATGAAAGAGCTCCAAAGAAAGTTGGAAGCTGAAGGTAGAGATTTAAAATTCCTAACTGCAGCAGAAGAGAAAACTCCATTCAATCTCCTTTGGAAGTCCAGCTTCAGAGTGCAGAGTGAAGGGTTCTCAAAATTCCCACATTCTTCATATCATCAACAAGGATATGACTTTTGGACTTTTATGGCAGAGGACCCAACTCCTGCAGACAGGAGGCAGCCCATGAAGGCCTGGGGCTGGACATGCCCTGGTTTGTTGAGTGCAGTGTGGATTGTTGCCTGTAACCAGACAATGAGAGGAGACAGAATATGCATTCTTCCCTTTAAAACAATCAACCCAGAGAAAGACCTCATCTTACACGAAACTAAAGCCCATCTTGCATAAATAATTGCTACTAACTACTAAGGCAGCAATCAATGCAATTATGCAAACCCACCAATACTCCACATATACAATGGCTTTCAATTCAAGACTAGTTATGGGGACAGGAAGACAATGATATACATCATGCAAGCCCATTAAAAACAACAAGACAACAATAACCTGAAGAAGCCCACCAAAATCAGACAAAGAACTAACCCTGGTTTGGATTGAGATAAGAAATTCGAAAAACAGTATAACTGGGCCACCAGTTACGAAGGGGGTGGGGGGAGGGGTGAGCAGTTTTGGAGTGGTTGAAGCGGAGTTTAAGCAGGGAGAGGAAGCTGAGCCAAGCGGAGGGAGGAGATCTGGAGGTTTGCTGGCCCGCAGGCAACATCACAGTGAGGGCCACGGGGCGGCAGGCTCAACCGAAGACAACAAGGCCGTAACCGCTGCCGTCCACAAAGATCGACCACCCACAACCGGGCCCTCCACCCAACTGAAGAACCTTCGCAGATTCCACAGACCAGGACCGTGTGGGGACAGCAGGCCCCAGAGGACACAAAGAGCGTACTCCAAAACTGCAACCGGCTTACCTGGCTGGATTTCGAACTGTCAAGGAACCCTGGTTGGTGAGCATGATCCCTGACCTCTCCTAGTTCAATTTAGTTAGGTTTTGGGAGTGGCACAAGGGTAAGGGGATTAGTAGCATGATTTTCCCTCATTATGCTGTGTGTTCCCCTTTCTTAACTAAGTGTACTTTGTAGGTCTGTATAATCTCAGTGTAATCCTAATGTTATAAGTTATTTGTGACTTCAATAAACCCAGTTTTTTTTTTTCTTGCATCAAAACCAGTTGTCTGCTGCACTTTGTCACAACCCCCAAATAAGTCCAAGGTCTAGAACCCAAGGAGTGGGAGTGATTCGGACCGCTCAATAGTCAGAGATGAAGCTGACACACACCACCACCCCCTGCAAGAGTCAGCAAACTTGCAGGGGTGAGCTAAATCTTTTAAAATTCCAGGAAGTCCTGGGAAACCTTTAAAGTAATTCACTGACAGAAGTGCAGTTTGAAATAAATCTGTCACTAAAACTCAATTCCCGAGTTACAGCCTGAACAGGTGGCATCTGAGCTCATCCAAAAAAAGGGGAAATAATTAATTAAATAATTCAGGGACATCATGACTGTTCAGCTCAATAAAAAACAAGCAGAAGTTCAAGTTCGAAAGACCTGTGAGTCAAAAGCAAAACTTAAATGCTGTACAAGCAAAATCTGTCCAAATCTGTATGAGAAAAAGCTGGTCCAGGCAGCTAGCATTAATTTTTTTTAAAGTTGAGCGTTATCGCCATTGTAGTGGAGCCCACCAAAACTGGCAATCGAGGGAAATCCATTTGTCTCTGAGTGAACGGCGACACCATCTTGAAACCCAGAAAGCTCTTAAAGCAGAATATACACTTTAAAAAGTTAAACATGCATCAGAATTCCATACTTCCAAATTAATTCGGACTAAGCTAAGGCCCAGATCAATCACAAAATTGGAGAGAAATATTCTTAAGACACCGCATCGCTTCACGTTTAAATTAAAAGTCAGAAGATGAGCAGGTGCACAAACTGCTTTACTTGGTAGGCCCGATTATGGACGACATTATTATAAGACAGGAACTTAATGAATCATCTGCAAAATTCGAAAAAGCACTAAAATCATTCGCCATTTATTTTAGTTTAAGAAGCAATAAAATATTAAAAAGAGCTAATTTCATTACAAGGATCCAAAATCCAGGGGAACCAGTTGATGCATTTATCAATGATCTGTACAGGATGGCAGAAGGTTATGAATATGGAGACTTAAAACCCGAACTCATTGAAAACAGGAAATAATGGTAGGAATAGCAGACGTCACACTTTCTGACCTTATACTGGCAAATGAGGATCTAACCTTGGAAAAGGCAACCCAGCTATTTAGGCAAAATATCCATGAGCAGCACAGAGCCATTTTAAGGGAAGAAAATAAACCGTGGTGCAAAAGCTAACCTGCAGTTCAGCTAGTTAAGCAACAAAGACACAGGGACACTCCAGGCCAGGAAAAGCAATACTCGAACCAGCCAGTGGAACGACCATGCCAGCATTATTAAGCAAAGCACTCCCACAGGCAAGATCAATGTCCTGCAATTTTAGCCCAATGCTTTCAGTGCAATAGGGCAAAAACTCTGAAATGCACAGAGGGCCCAAAGATTATCCATGAGCTCGAGACTGTTAAGCCTGGAAGACACACAGTGGTTTTTGGATGAGGTCAAGGATCTGGTTTCTCATTTTGGAATGCAGACATTTCAGTCAATGGTCATTTCACAAATTTTAAATAAGACACAGGAGGCAGCGTAACAGTCCCGTTGGACAAAGACCCAGCGGCTGACACCGCCCAGGGCACCCTATACAGAGCAGGAGGCTTAAAGATCACAGTGAAAGGCACTATGCAGGTGACATTGAGATACAAGAATAAAATAATCCGTGAGACACACTTTGTGTTCCACAATCAGGTCTGCTCATTACTAAACTGCAAAGCCTGTGTTGAACTTAACTTCTTACAGAAGATTGATGAGGGCAGCCAGCAAGGGCCTGCCTCCAAGTACAAATGTGAATTCCCAAAGTACTTCACTGGACTGAGGCGACTGAAAAACGTACACAGGATCAGACTGAGAAGGGATGCTAAACCAGTGTGCCTATTCACACTGCGTAAGATCCCCCGCCCACTCTAATATCAGGTGTAGCAGCAGCTGGACAAAACGACAAACATAGGAGTCACCTCCCCAGACACACAACCAACTGCACAATGTTCGGGATGGTCCCAAAGCCAAATGGGTCCATTGTACCTGCGTGACCTGACACAGCTCAATAAAGGGTGCAGGCAGGTGGGATTAGAAAGGGCACCTTGGTGTCCTTGGGCTGGCATGGACAAGATGGGCCGAATGGCCTCCTTCTGTGCTGTAACTTTTTTATGGTTCTAAAGCTATAGCTGGAGGGACACATCCCATGTCCTCAGTGGATAAAGTCCTGACTAAACTCTCAAAGAGCACGGTGCTTCCAAGACGGGATGCAAACAGTGGCTTTTGGAGCTCCCGCTTGACGAAGGAAGCAACTCCAGGCTACTGACAACATTCTGGCAGATTCTATTTTAAGTGCCTGTCACCTGGAATCATGCCAGCACCAGGAATATTCCAACCTACGATATCGGCCATTTTGCATGGCCCGCAGGGGGTCACTTACCACACGGACAGTGCATTGGTTCATGGTGCAATGGCGGAGGGATATGACAAGAGACCCACAGAGCTCCTGCTGGAAGCAGGGCTCACGCTGAATGGCAAACGTGAGTTTTCCAAAACATCAATTCAATTCCTGTGCCACAGTGTCGGCAGTGATGTTCGCAAGCCATGGCCATCCCAGCTGAGATCGTGACCAATAGCGGCCCACAGTTTTCAAATGAGTACGTCGCTGACTCCACCATCACATCCGGCTTCCACCACTGCACCAATTCCCCAAGATACACACAGTCAAATGGGGAGGCTAAAAGAGGTGTCTGTACAGTTAAAAGCCCTCCTAAAAAAGAACAAGGGCTTCTCCACAGCACTGCTCACATACGGGGCCATCCCTTTACAATGCGCCCTGTCCCCATCCGAATACCTGACAGGCAGGAAACTCCGTACACAAATTCCAATCCTGCCGAAAAATCTCATGCCAAGGTTGGTAACCAAGGATTACCTGGACATCCAAGCAAGACAGCAGTCTTACAGGCAGAAGCAACCTTCCACCTACAAGTGAAGGTACCGCACCAGGCACTTGCCACAATTATAGACAGCTGACACGGTCTGGATTAAAGACCTCAAGGGTAAAGGTACCATCATTAGAAAGAAAGAGGACCAACCTCATTCCTACCTGGATGGCACCACAGAGGGTACAATCAGGAGAAACAGGAGGAGTCTCCTCCTCATCCCTAGACTGCCCATCCTACTGTGCAATGGAGAGATGTCAAGGAAAATACCCATATGCGAGTGCAACCTCTAAACCCACAGGAAGAACCAGCAGTGACAGAGTCTACCACTCCTCCGACAGTAGGGTGAACAAGGTATGGAAAAGCTGTAAGGCCTCCAGACCGCCTGAACCTTTGAATTCAAGAACTTGAAAAGCGAGGATGGGGGGGTAGTGATATTGTAGTCATGACAATGTAAATGTATGATAGTAATAACAATGTAAGATATAAGGTGAACTATAATCACTGAAAATGTTTTGAATAAAGACTTGGGGGAAAGTGTAGTATAAAGATCCGGCACATATATGGTTAATGTGGGACTGAGTACAGTACCACCCACACAGTGATGTAAAAGAGCGCATGACCCACACCCAGAGTCAGTGTGGTGTTGGACAGAGCCACATGCAGACCTACGCAGGGAGACAACTCCTAGCTTGTACCCTTCACTGCAGGGATGGAGAAGCTGTTTCTTATCACAGGCCATTCACACATAGACAAAATCAGTACCGGACCACACACGCATAAAAATCAACAGTGTGAGTGGAGCTTTAGCACATAAAACTGCATTGCCAACTTATAATCTTTTGGTTTGAGCTCTTCCCATAGAACAGCAACCATAGTCAAAGATAATGACACGCACAGTGAAATCTACTGGCTGGCCTTGCAATCTCCTGCACTGACTTACCGTCCCTCCTCACAACCATCCCTAACTGGGGGGGGGGGATCTTGGAGGCAGCCTCTTAGTTGGATACCTCCCATAAAATTACCCGGGAGCAGCCCAGCTAAGAGACCACGGAGCTAAGGGTCTAATGAAAGTGAGGGATTTAAAGTAATTAATATGAGTAAAGAATAAGCACTAGGTAAATGAATGAGACTAAAAGCTAACAAACCCCCCTGGACCTGATGGCTTACATCCTCAGATTTTGAAAGGGGTGGTTGCGGTGATGGTAGATTCGATGGTTTTAATCTTCCAGAATTCCCCAGTTTCTAGAATGGACCCTGTGGATTGGAAGGTAGAAACATAACCCTTATTTTTTAAGGGAGGAAAAAAAGAAATCAAGGAATTAGGGGCCAGTTAGCCTGACATCAGTATTAGAAAAAGTGAGCACTTGGGAAATCATTAGATGATTATGTAGAATCAATGCAGTTTTATGAAATGGAAATTGACAGATCAGTTAGAGGTTTTTGAGGATGTAGCTTGCACAATTGATTTAGGGAACAAGTAGATGTAGTATTCTGGATTTTTAGGATCCACTCGATAAATTGCCTCACAAGGGGTTGTTTTACAAGATTAGTCTCATGGGATTGGGGGTAATATTGGCAAGGAACAAGGATTTATTAATAGGCAGAAAGCAGTGAGTAAGGATAAAGAGGACACTTTGGGCTGGCAGGCTGTAACTAGTGGGATCTCAGAAGGTTTAGTGCTTGAGGGAACCAAAAGATATAGTATTTTGGATTTTCAGAACAACCTTGGTAAGTTGCCTCACAAGTAGTTGTTATACAAGATTAGGCTCACGAAGGTAGGCATTCGATAATAAGATAAGACCCCATGGTGTTGGGGGTAGTATGTTAGCATGGATAGAGGATTGGCTAACTACGAGGAGACAGAGGGCAGAATTTTCCCAGAATTGTACCAACTGCAAATTGGAGTTCTTTCCGCCAAGGAGAATGATGGGTTTTCACGCTGTATCTCCCCAAGCCCACCTCATTATTTATGCATCCTCGGGAAACACGCCATTTCCAAAGCAGGCGGGCACCCATTCACCCACTCACCATCACCCCACTGCTGCATCATGCTGGCCGCCATCTCTAAAAGGCAGCCGCCAGCAAAGTGCTCATCGCCACCAGCTCACCACTGCTGCCCAGGAGACATGGCCAGCAAAGGCCAAATGACTGCAGCCCCCCGCCCCCCACTGCTTCAATGATGGATCCCTCGAGTGACTAATGGATGCTGTGGAAGCCCGACGGGATGTGCTCTACCCTCGCTCTGGCCACAGGATGGGTAGCAACGCCACCAACCCGGCTTAGGAGACGGTAGCAGTGGGGTTCAGCGTGAACGCCCTGCAGAGAGGGACAGCTACTCAGTGCTGGAAAAGGATGAATGATTTCCTCCATTCTGCCAGGGTAAGTCACTCTTTTCATCACTCCCAACTCACGCACTCACAAACCCACCACACATCCACAAGGCCTTCACTCACTGCCAGTGCAAGGGACATCACCATTCACTCTCTCACACACACCTTCATAGTCCTCATCCCATCCATGGGACCACTCACCACCCACACAGGCCAGGCATACTTATCATCTGGCCCAGCAGGCATCCTGATACACTCTCCCCATCTCTATCCACGCAGGACAAACTGGATCACAACGGAAGGGAAAGGTCGCAGACAGATGGAGGGATGCTGGAGATCAAAGTTCTGACGGAATTCGAAAATGGAGCCATCCAGCTGGCCGGTGATGACTGGGACCGGTCCTGTGCTGACAGTGAGGTCAGCGCTGTTGTACCAAGTGAGGATCCAGCAGTGTTAGATCCATCAGACAACCATGCTGTGAGTGATGTGTCCCCTTTCACAGGCCACTGCCATGCACTAAATATCTCCCCTTGCTTTCACAGGCACATCTGTCAAACAGCCGACAGAGTCCATGACCCAGGGCCTCCCAATCAAGCCCCGAAGAAACCTCTGAAGAGGAATTCGGAGGCGCCCTCCCTGAAGTCCCATCACAGCGCTCACCCACACCCTCCACCAGCGCAGAGACACACACCTCGGTGGGGCCTAACTTTAGAGTAGCCCCGGTATCACAATCTGGTGAGCACATCTCACTTTCTGATCCACTGCAGGCAAAGGCAGAGACTTCCCAGGTCCCCAGCAGTCAGAACATTGCTGAATCCGAGTCAGATGATGAGCCTCTGGCCTCGGTCATGTCACAGTTGCTGGAGCTGCAAATACAAGCTAGGGAACAACAGGAAGGGATGTCTGCTGCACTCCTCAGATTGCAAGGCACAATGGAAGAGTCCAACTGTCTTCAGGCTGAGGTGATAGCGCCAGCACTGCAACGCACCGAGGTCCACACTGGCAGGATTGCGGCCGCCATGGAGACCTTGGTCCAGGACGTCACTCCTGCACTACTGCACGGGCTCAACTCCATCGCTGATGCCATAGTTGGCCTCCAACAGTGTGTTCGTGAGAGCGGTGCTGGGCAGCACGATCTCAATCCAGCTACCACTTCCACTCATGGAGTCAGCCAGGGGCCCTCGGGCACCCATAGGGAGGAGAATCAGCAGGTGCATGCTCCGGGGCCATCTACCCAAGTGACTCTGGGAGTGACCGGCCCATCTGACTCCCCTCTTCCTGTAACCTCCGCAGCCCCAGCTTCACAGGCCAAGGAGGGTGCCACTGCCACACAGAGGGACCCCAAATGCAGGCCAGGCCCCTCCAAGTATCGGCCCTCCAGAGGACACCTGCAAAAGTCATCACAGACAGGGCGTCACAGTCAGCAGGCTGCCTCCACCTGCGCTGTGCGTCTCTGGGGAGCACCAAGATGTAGTGGCAGGGTTAGGAAAGTTAGGTAAAAGTAGTTGCACAGCCTGGGCACAGGTGTTGATAACTTGTACGTACTCTTCACTATTGTCAATAAACTCCTCAGAATTCCTGTGGCTCCTTGTTCTGAGGAGCAGTGTTCTTGTCACTCAGATGTGAAACCTTTCTGTACAAGATAAAAGGCAAGTGTCTCAGTCCAGGGCCTTTCCCTGTGCTCTGTGCAGCCTTCAGACCACAGTGATGGTCCGGCCTCACACTCCCTGGAAACATTACTGATGCCTGCACCTCGATGGTGCTGGTCATCGCTGCCAGAATGTCGTGGGCAGGTGCAGCAGAGTTCTTTCATTCTCTCTGTGTGCTCTCAGCACCTTTAAGGTGGGGCTGGCCCCCATCACACCAGCATCTGTGACCAGTGATGCTGGGCACCAGCTCCTGAAGGGCTGAGGTGCTGAAGGTGGACACAGCATCAGATGCATCTAAAATTTCATGGCTGCACCTCTGTGATGGCCCTAATCATGGAGCGCAAGTGATCTGCCCTTGGCCAGACAGGAGTCAAATATTCTCAGAGGTTATGTGAAGATCTATGGAGTGTCCTTACTGCATGTTGTCATCATCCTCCTGTGATCGAGTGACTATTAGGGTCTCCACTGCATCTCCATGACAGGAGCATTCTCACAGAGGGTATTGGTGCTACCATAAGACAGACTGGAGTCAAACATTCAAAACTGCGATGTGAGGATCTACGGGGACAACTCGCTGCATGTCATCATCATCCTCCACAAATCTGGCAGCTATGAGGGCCTCCCGAGTGCGCCTGCCTCATCTCACCAGTGTGAGAGCCTAATCGCTGTCGTCGTCATCACTGAGGACCCCATCACCCTCATCCCCGTTGGCATCCTCCTCATCGGAGGAGACCTCCAGCTCCTCCATCTCCTCCTCAGTCAGCTCGTCTCCCCATTGCAGCCAGGTTGTAAAGGGTGCAGTAGACAATGACGATGTGTGACACTCTCTGTGGACTGTATCACAGGGCTCCACCAGACCGGTCCAGGCACCAGAACCACACCTTCAGCTCCACCAAGTTGTGAGCTGCAGCATGAGCCCCATTATAGCTTCGCTCTGCTGCAGTTTGAGGCTGCCGCACTGGTGTCATCAGCTACTGCCTCTGTGGGTAGCCCTTGTCCCCGAGGAACCAACCCTGCAGCTTCTGTGGACCCTGGAAGACTGCAGGGATCTGCGAGTGACTCAGGATGTAGGCATCGTGCACACTCCCTGGAAACCATGCGCACACCTGCAGGATGTGCTTCTGGTGGTCACATACCAACTGCAAGTTCAGTGAGTGGAAGCCCTTGTGATTGATGGAGTCCACTGAGTGTAGCGAAGGAGACCTGAGTACCACATGAGTGCAGTCAATCGCATCCTGTACCTGTGGGAATCCTGAGATCAGGGTGAATCCAATAGCCCTTGCACCCTGGCTGTCCCAGTCCTGGGCGAAATGCACAAAGTTGTTGTCATGGAGAAGATGGCACCTGTGACCTCATGGATGCATTTGTGGGTGGCAGATTGTGAAATCCCACAGATGTCACCTGTGGAGCCCTGAAAGGAGCCACTGGCATAGAAATTGAGCCCCATGGTCACTTTCACAGCCAGTGGCAGTGGATGCCCTCCATGTCCTCTTGGCACCAAGTCCTGCAGTAAGTGGCAGATGTGAGTCACCAGATCCCTGGATATGAGCAGTCATCGGTGACGCTGGTTCTCAGTCATCTGCAGGAATGGCAGGCTGTGTATATATACTCTGGGTATCGCTAGGCACTGACCAGCCACGTCTCACTGTCACTCCTGGGCAGCGTGTGTGGGAGCCCCTGTTGCTCCTTCTTCATGAGGTTACTTCTCCTGCCTTTGCACGGCCAGGAGCCTCAGTCACTCACTCCTGTGTCTTCTATCGTCTCTGTCGGCCTTCAGACATACAGCTAGGCCACCAGGATCCATGATCCTGACGCGGTCCTCCCGCTGCATGAAAGAGAGAGAGAAGTGGTTATCATGGCTGTACTTAGCACCTTCCCTGGCCCTGTGTGATCGACCCTCAATGCTTCCCAGAGAACGCTGGTCACCCCTCGGATGGCCAGAGATGAGTGTGCTGCATGGCTGCCCTGTCAACCTGTGACATGGGGGACACTGGTCCAAACCAGGATGCTGAGATTGCAAGGGGCTGTGAGCACCTCCAGCAGTGACTGCTACATGGCCAGTGTTGGCAAGGAGATTGTACAATCCGCAGTCCAATAATGTGGTGGCGGACTGCATATAGGCGCTGGGGATTGGAGGGTGGGGAGGGGGTAAGATATGGAGCGTTTGGTGGCCCTTGTATGGGCGAGCGGGCTAGGAGCCTGACCCCAATCATATAATTGTGGCTGCGCCTGATCTGTCTCAGTTGCAGAGACATGGTCAGCTTATACAGGTGCCCCTAATGTGCAGCCACTTCCCTCACTTACCCTGCCCCCCAGCTCGATTGCCTGTTAGCGGGATGCAGTGCCGGGGCAGCACTTGACCCCCCCCACCCCACCCCCTACCTCAGCAGTCACCCGTGGGGCCAGGCATCAGTTTCCCCTGCCCCCTGGTGCCCCTGAGGCCTGTAAACAACAGACAAGCTGTGGAGAACACTGCTGCTCACTCACCTCATGTCCCCCAAAGTGAAGGCCGCCAAGTGCATGTTGCCTGCGTGCTGTTATGAAACACGTCAGCGTGCCTTCCCACCGACATAGTTGGACCATGCGGCGGGGTTCCAAGGGCCTGGTGGGTTGGCCTTTTAATTATATGCTCATGCATTAGCTCCCCACCGACCGATGGCGGGAAACGCGGCTCACCATCAGTGGGCTGAGCGGATGATCGCGACCTGCCTTCATGCCGTCGTGAAGCAGGTTGTGCCGAATTTTGCATGCCCACCACCTCTCACGCCCTCCGCCAGCAGGCTTGGAAATTTCCACCCAGAAAGTTGGAATAAGGGGGGAGTTTTCAGGATGTCAACCTGTAACTGGTGGAACACCACAGTTGCTCAGTGCTGGGGCCACAATTACTTGCAATATATAGTAATGACTTAGATGAGGGAAGGGAATGTACTATTGCCAAGCTTGTGGATGATAAAAAAAAATAGGTGGGAAGGCAAGTGGTGAGGGTGACACAAAGAGCCTACAGAGGCATATAGACAGGTTAAGTAAGTGGGCAAAAATTAGGCAGATGGAATATAATGTGGGAAAATGTGAGGTTATGCATTTTTGGCAGGAAGAATAGAGGAGCTGAATATTATTTACATGGAGAAAGACTGCAGAAAGCTGCAGCACAGAGGGGATTGGGAGTCCTCGTGCATGAATCCCAAAAAGCTAACATACATTCAGCAGCTAATAGAGAAGGCAAGTGGAATGTTGACCTTTATTTTAAAGGGAATGGGTATAAAAATAGGGAAATCTTGCTAAAACTATACAAGGCACTAGTTATATCACATCTAGAATACTGTGAACAGTTTTGGTCCCCTTATCTAAGGAAAGATAAACTGGCATTGGAGGCCGTCCAGAGAAGGTTCACTAGGTTGATCCCAGGTATTTTCTTATGAGGAGACGTTGAGTAGGTTGGACCTGTACTCATTGGAGTTTAGGAGAATGAAAGGCGATCTTGGTGAAACTTATAAGACTCTTAAGGGATTGACAGACCGATGCTGAGAGGTAGTTTCCCTTTGCGGGAGAGTTTAGGACCAGCAGCTATAATCTGTGAGTAAGGGGTCACCCATGTAAAACAGAGATGAGGAGGAATTTCTTCTCTCATTGGGTAGTGAATCTATGAAATTCTTTACTGCAGTGGGCTGTAGAGGCTAGGTCATTAAATATATTCAAGGCTGAGATGGACAGATTTTTAATCAATAAGGGGAATCAAGAATTATGAAGTAAGGGCAGGAAAGTGGAGTTGATCATTAGCAGATCAGCCATGATCTCAATCAATGGCAGAGCAGACTCAATGGCTGAATGGCCTACTTCTGCTCCTACATCTTATGGCCTTATGGTTTTATGGTGTAGCAAGCGATTAGAAAGGCAATTGGCATGTTAGCGTTTACTGGAAGGGCGTAGGGTATAAGAGTAAGGATGTTTTGGTACAATTACATAGGGCTTTGGTGAGATCACACCTGGACTACTGTGTACAGTTTTGGTCTCCTTACCTAAGGCAGTTTATATATGGCTTGGAGAGTGTACAACAAAGATTGATTCCTGACATCAGCAGAAACAAAGTAGAATGGGCCCATCTTCTCTGGGGTTTAGTAGAATAAGAGGGGTGATTTCACTGGAATGTATAAAAATATAAAGGGTTTGGCAGTATAGATACTGAGAGGCTGTTTCTTCTGGCTAGAAACTCTAGAACTAGGGTAAGAGACTTTGGATAAGGGGTTAGCCAGAATATTGAACACTCTGTGGAGAGTAGTGTAGGACTTCTCTAGAGCAGTCCAGGATGTTAAAGTGTTCCTTAAGCATCCAAATTGTCTGATTGATGTCACTTTGTTTGGCAGCATGACTTTGGTTATATGCATGGTGCACACTTGTTGCATGGGTTGTGCACTAGAGTGTTGAGCCAGGTGGTCAGTGGATAACCCTTGTCACCCCATAACCATCCATTAGTCTACCTGGTGTCTCAAAGGCAAATGGCACAGCAGACTGTCACAAAATGAAGGCATCATGACTGCTGCCAAAGTACCAGGCATTGATCTACATGATTGGCTGAATATGGACACTGACGGAGTGTAATTCCTTCCAATTGTGGTACATCTCAGAATTTAGATGCGGCCTCCATAAAGTGATGTGTGTGCAGTCAATGGCCCCCTGCACCATGGGGAAACCTACATTCTAGACAAAGCCACGTGTTCATTTTGCCTGCTTCACTCTGACGAGAGACAATACCACACATTCAACTTCCTTGGGATACAGAGCTTCATTGTGCTTCCTTCTACCACAGTGGAAGGTAAATTGGGAGATGTTGCAAATACTGCCTGCTGGAAGAAGCCCGATGTATAAAAATTTACAGCCTCAGTCGCCCTCACAGCTACAGGCCCTGTAATGCTTCAGTTCAGGCTGCAACAGCTGGTAGATTTCAGCAAGGGTATTCTTGGTGAAGCAGTGATGTTTAACACACAGTTCTTCACTGAGGTGAAGAGAATAAGAGAATTGCTCCCTGAAGAGCCTTGGTGGGTATGGGCTCCTGCTGAGTGCCCTTCTCTTCCTCCCCTTCAAGCAACTTTCCCTCTTTTGCTCATTCTCCATGTTATGTTGCAGTCCAAGGGGATTAGAAACCATTGCACATGCCTGGGAGGAAGTGAACTGATGAAAGCCCTTGACATCAGGGCCAGGCCTACACTATGCGCCAAGCCACTCCTGCAGTTTTCAGGAACTTTAAGCAGCAGTACAAACTACCAAAGACTGCGGCAGAGCACCCACTTGACTTCTGTAGCTCACCACTGGTATTTAAATGAGGTCTGGACCTCAAACTGGTCCAGGCCTCACACCAGCAAGAATGAGCAGGGGCAGAGCTTGAAAACATCAACTAGCTCTCTGTAGAAAACTTGAACAAGTACATTCCAGGTATTAACAAGTTGTAAGCAAGCACTTCAAAGGCTTATCATTTTCTTGCCACTTGGGTTATTTGTACATCAGCATGTTATGAAGTGGAAGAAATTATCTTGGTGTGAAAATAATAAAGTTTGAAGGGTACTTACAAAAAGTTTAGATTGCCTCACCAATTTTCACACTGCACCTATTTGTATCTTAAGGAAAATATCGAACTGCCCTTCAGAAATCTCTATTCTTCAAATTACATTTCAGCAGTCCAAAAGAAAGAAATGAAATCAAGCCAGATCACTGCCGTGTTATTGGAAAAGATTGATGTGCTTTCATATGTAATATATCAACAAATGTCTCATGTACCCCAAAAAAGCACTGACATGGCAAAGAACACAAACTAGGGGAAGAATCAATAATGCAAATTCAGGAGGTTTGTTTAGAAGCATACAGAAGAAGGTGGTAAGGTGTAAGCATTCCACTTACAGAATAATCTTCAGTACATGTTCAGCATGAAAATGGTCAACTGGAATACAGTGGTGTTCTATAAAAATATGTCTAGATACATAACCAAGACAGTGGTTAGAATGTGGAATGGGGTAGGAGCTGATTGGTGAGTCACTGTTGAGTATTTAAGTCTTAAGTTTATTTTTATTAATTTAGTTAATAGTCTAATAAATAGAGTAATGGCAGGACACCCAATCCTGTGGAATTTGCATCCTGTTCCACATGGGAGTTTCAGGATGCTTCTCGTGTCTTGGATAACTGCATGTGCAGGAGGTATCTTCAGCTGGAGGAATTTGAGCCAAGTGTTCTTGGAGCTTGAGCAACAAAAGCTGTTACCATGATGCATTTGCAAGGCTGAGAGCTACATGGACAGCACATTTCTAGAAGTAGTCACCTCACAGCTTAACACTGAGTAAGCAGAGAGGGATTGGGAACCACCAGACACTGAAGCAGGACCTAGCAGATAATGCTGGACTCCCTTGAGAGCACCCTGCTCTCCAACTTAAGCTGCCTCAGGAAGATGAAGAGTTTTAAAAATTAGAAATAAAAATTTTTAAAATGTTATAAAATATGTCTCCTCATGTGACTCTGTCATGAGTAGGGACATGTTATAAATGAAAAATAAACATTTTTATTTTATTTTTGTTTGATTTTGGAAACCTCATCCCACCCGTGGATGAGGTTTCCAAAAAAATGCAAAGACCGCTTGGCCTTTTCGCCTGCCTGCTAACCGTAAGGTTGGACAGGCAGCAAAAAGTTTGAGTTAATTAATACTTTAGTGGCCTTACTAGGCCTTCTAATTGTCAGTGGGTGTGCTGCCTATTCCTGCATGTACCCGCTGACTGAACTATCTCATGACTGTGCTTTGACACTGGTATGCTCGCCTGACGTCATTGCACGTATTTCACGCTCGAGAGGGTCAGGCACGTGCCTGCCCGCCAAGGTGAAAATTCTGCCCATGGTGTTGCTTATATAATGGAAACCTAGCTCAATAAAGGGTAGGACTGGGTACTAAATATCCCTGGATATAAAGTGTTTGGGAAGGGAAGAAGTGAAGAAAGGAGGATGGGGTGGCACTATTAAGGAGGATATTACAGTGCTGGAGAGGGAGGATGTCCTAGAGGGGTAAAGAACAGAATCTATTTAGTTGGAGTTAAGAAACAATAGAGCTACCAATACGGTACTGGTTGTGTTCGATAGTCCACCAACTAGTGGGAAAGGTATAGAGGAGCAAATTTTCAAGGGAACAACAGAAAGGTTTAAAAACTATAGTGTTGTCATAATGAGGACTTCACATCTCCTAAATAGACTAGGATAAATATAGTGTAAATGGGAGAGAAGGGGAAGAGTTTTTCAACTGTATTCAGGAGAATTTTCTTTATCAGTAAACTTCCAACCCTATGAGGAAGGAGGCATTGCTGGATCTAGTTCTGGGGAATGAGTTGGGTCAAGTGTCAGAAGGGGGACATTAAGGAACAGTATCATTGTATCATAAGGTATAGGCTAGTTATAGAAAAGTTATAGGGAGCAATCTAGAGTAAAAATACTTGATTGAGGGGGGAACATTTTCAGTGGAATAAGAACACATCTCTCCAAAATAAATTGGACTCAAATATTTTCTGGCAAAACAGGAGTATTGGGCTGCCTTTATAAGGAGATAGTTCAGGTATAGTTCAATTACATTCCGGGCCGTAGAATGACCAAAGCCAGAGTTTCCTGGATGATAAAAAAGATAGAAAGCGAGATGATGCAGAAAAATGGGGCTTACGACAGATGTCATGTTGATAAATCAAGTGAGAACCAAGCTGAATACAATAAGTTCAGAGGGGAAGTGAAAAAGGAAGTAAGAAAGGAGAAGAAAGAGTATAAGAAGAGACTGGCAGCTAACACAAAAAGGCACCAGATGTCTCCAATAGGCATAGATAAAGTAAAAGCATAGTAAGAGGAGGGGTGGAAGTGATTAGGGATCAAAAAGGGGATTCATGTGTGATACATAGAAGGCATGGCTGTGTTACTAAAATGGTTACAGCACAGAAGGAGGCCATTTGCCCCATCATGTCCACGTAAGAAGAACTCAGCTTTACCAAGGAAGAAGGTGCTTCCAAAGCCATAGTGAAAAAAATAGTTAAGATAGTGGATGGGTTAAAAATTGACATAGAGTTTATATTACAAAGGTCTGTAGCACTCAAAGTTGAGAGGCAATATAAAATAAAGTGTATAATTCAAATGAAGGTGCAAGAACAAAGAGACATGTGAATATATATGCATATGCCTTTGAAGGGAGGAAGACAGATTGAGAATGTGGCTAAAAAGGCAAACAGGTTCCTTGGTTTTATGAATAGGGGCATAGAGTACAAAAGCAAAGTAACTTTGATGAACCTTTATAAAACACTGGTTAGGTCTGAGCTGGAATATTGTATCCAATTCTAGGTACCACACTTTAGGAAGGATATGAACACTTTAAAGAGGGTGCAGAAAAGATTTGCAGGATTTGTTCTGGGGATTAGGAACTTTAATTAAGTGGATAGATTGGAGAAATTTGAGAGGAGATTTTATAGAGGTCTTCAAAGTCATGAGGGGTCTAGACAGAGTAGATAGAGAAAAACTGTTCCCCTTGTCGGAAGGGTTGAGAACCAGAGGATACCACTTTCAGATGATTGGCAAAATAATCAATGGCCGTATGAAGAAGAAATTCTTTACACAGCAAATGGTTAGGATTTGGAATGCACTGCCTTTGAGTGTGGTGGAGGTAGTTTCAATTCTGGCTTTCAAAAAGGAATTGGATAAGAGAAAAACATTGCAGGGTAAGGGAAAATGGCTGGGGAGAGGGATTAGCTGACTTGCTACAAGGACACAATGGGACAATAGGCTCGCTCTGTGTTGTAACCATTTTAGGATTCTATGAGGAGCTTGCTACTACAAGATGTAGTTGAGGGACTTAGCTTGGATGCATTTAGGGGAAAGCTAGATAACACATGAGGGTGTAAGGAATAGAAGAATATGTCGATAGGATTAGATGAAGAAGGATGGGAGTGGGCAGAGCTTAAACACTGGCATGGATCATTTGGGCTAAATAGCCTGTTTCTGTAATGTAAATAATAGAATGTAAAGTTAACAAACTCAAGTTAGATGATAAAGACCTTTGGCGAACATAGATTTATCCCGACCTCGGACATCAGAAACAAGACTGGAGGAGAATCTGGATGGAATCCCTACAAGTCAAAGAAAATAAAAGGTCAGTTCCATTTTTGCACTGAAGCAATGTTCTAAGACCTATGCTCTGTCATTATTCTTTAAAGTCTGTAATATCTCCGGTGTAAAAACAAGAGGAAAACCCACTACCAAGTAGAAAATAATTCAGTTTACAATAAGCAATTTGGAAGAGGTCAGAAACAGTATTCCAAGTTGCTAAACTGAAATGTTATAGCATAGGTTGTTTATTGTGTACTGATTCCTCATCTCTATTATGGCAGTCTATTGCTCTGAGGAAGACCTTTGAAAATTCCATGACTACTTTTAATGCTTTGTGGTATAAATAGGTAGATATTATGAGGGTTTTATTTCAAAGAAGCCCTTATGTAAAAACAGCTGTCGTTCACTTTCAAAAATTCAAGAAGTGTGTTCAGTAGTTAAAGATGTTGCTGCATTAGTTTTATTATCAATGTTAGTCACAGTCAGTAAATTTTGGATTAGTTCCAAAGACATGAACTGGTAGCCACCTGGAAAATTACATGAGCATTAATAAATGATATGGAAAGATTATTAACTAATCAAGGACCAAATATCTACAACCTATACAAGGACATTTTTGATGGTAATGGAGTCGTGGAAGAATCAATAATGAATTGGATAATCTATTTCATCTTAATTTCCTCCATAATTTTGTCAATAATATGAGAGGCTGCTGCAAATGAATAGAACTGCAGTAGCAATGGCGCAATGTCATTTTTCTGTTTACATTAATGGATTGAAATCAGTCCTTACTGCACCTGTTTTCCAAGCAGAACACCAGGGCCAGAAATGACCAACTTTTTAGGTTATGCCGTGTACCACGAGGACCCCAGAAATCCACCCAATGCCAAATTAGCTTCAGGCAACTTTCAGGCATCCAGCTGTCTTAAATGGGTATTAGGCTCCTTGTATATGGTTAAAAAGGGGTAAAAGCTTCACTAAGGACCCCTTAGTAACGTTCATCACAATCAGTGGAGAACAAGCAAGGGCTTGGTCCATTCTGATCTCAGTAGAATTGCTGCTGTTTCACATATTTGAAATACCTTTCCTTGAAAACAAGAACAGCAGGAATGCAATAAAGGGCAAGAATGTGTTGGAATATAATACAACCTGCTTTTAAGAGGTACATTCCCGCTTCTATTTTTAATGACCTAATGATTGTCAAATGGGATCTGAAGGCCTGGCCGGGAATTGCGCCCAGAAAGTTAACAGACTTCCCATTTCCAGTGAAATCTGGTGGGAAACCAGCCAATCAAATATTAATGAGGCCAGGGAAAGAAAAGACTCCAGACCTAATAGTCTAGGTCAGCATTTTTCATGTCACATGCCAGAAACTTGTTGTATGTTAGACTTGATCTCCTCTCAACCCTCTATCACATGAGCCCTGGATTGGCTGCAACGTCAGGCCACAATTCTAGGCCCTTTAAAAATTAACATTCAGCCTCTTGAACCTGCTCTGCCATTTAGTAAGATCATGGCTGATCTGATCATAACCTGAAATCTGCATCCCGTCTACCCCTGATAATTTATCACCCCCTTGCTTATCAAGAATTTATCCACTTCTGCCTTAAAAATATTCAAAGACTCTGCTTCCACCACCTTTTCAGGAAGAGAGTTCCAAAGACTCACTACCCTCTGAGTGAAAAAAAATTGCATTATCTCTGTTTTAAATGGGCGACCCCTTATTTTTAAACTTTGACCCCTGGTTCTAGGTTCTTCCACAAGATGAAACAACCTCTCCACATCCACCCTGTCAAGACCCTTCAGGATCTTATATGTTTCAATCAAGTTGCCTCATAATCTTCTAAATTCCAACGGATACAAGCCTAGTCTGTCCAACCTTTCCTCATAAACCAACCCACCACGCCAGGTATTAGTCTGGTAAACCTTCTCTAAACTGTTTCCAATGCATTTGCATCCTTCCTTAAATAAGGTGACCAATACTGTACACAGTACTCCAAATGTGGTTTCACTAGTGCCCTGTACAACTGATGCATAAGCCTCCCTACTTTTGTATTCAATTTCCTTTGCAATAAATTATAACATTCTATTCGCTTTCCTAACTAGTTGCTGTACTTGCATACTAGCTTTTTGTGACTTGTGCATTAAGACACCCAGATCCCTCACCTCAGAGCTCTGCATTCTCTCATTATTTAATTAATATGCTCCTTTTTTATCATTCCTGCCAAAATGGACAATTTCACATTTTCCCACATTATACTCCATTTGCCAGATGTTTGACCACTCACTTAACCTATCTATATTTGTTTGTAGCCTCCTTATGTCCTCTTCACAACTTTCTTTCCTACCTATCTTTGCGTCATCAGTGAATTTGGCAACCTTCCCTTCAAAATCCTTTCATCCAAGTCATTTATATAAATTGTAAACAGTTGAGGCCCCAGCACTGATCCCTGAGGCACGCCACTTGTTACATTCTGCCAACCTGAAAAAAGACCCATTTATGCCTACTCTCTACTTCCTGTTAGCCAGCTAATCTTCTATCCATGCCCCTTATGTTACCCCCTATACCATTAGCTGTTATTTTCCACAATAACCTTTGATGTGGCACTTTATCAAATGCCTTCTGGAAATCTAAGTACAGTACATCCACTGGTTTCCCTTTATCCATAGCACATGTTACTTCCCCAAAGAACTCCAATAAGTTGCTAAACACGACTTCCCTTTCACAAAACCTTGTTGACTCTGCCTGACGGCCTTGAGCTTTTCCAAGTGCCCTGCTATAACTTCTTTAACAATAGCTTCTAACATTTTCCCTATGATATTTGTAAAGCTGTAGTTTCCTGCTCTCTGTCTCCCTCCCTTTTTGAATAATAGAGTTACATTTGCAATCTTCCAATCTAATGGGACCTTCCCCGAATCTAGGGAGTTTTGGAAAATTAAAACCAATGCATCAGGTATCTCACCAGACATTTCTTTTAAGACCCTAGGATGAAGCCCATCAGGACCCGGGCTCTTCTCAGCCCTCAGCTCCAAAAGTTTACTCAGTACCACTTCTCTGGTGACAGAAATTTTCCTGACTTCCTCCCCACTTCCATTTCCTGGTTTATAGCTGCTTCTGCGATGGTAACTGTATTCTCTATACTGAAAATGGATGCAAAATACCTGTTCAATTCATCCGCCATTTCTTTATTTTCTATTATCAATTCTCCAGACTCACTTTCTATAGAACCAATGCTCAGTTTGTTAACCCTTTTCTTTTTAAAATATTTATAAAAACTCTTACCATCTGTTTTTATATTTCTGGCTAGCTTTCTCTCGTATCTAATTTCCCCCTCCTTATTAGTCTTTTAGAGGAAAACTGCTGTGGGATACAGGACAATAGGCACATTTTTTACATAAATACTGGATGAGTACTTTGAACTTCACTGTTTAAGTTAAAATATATAGCAGAAGCAAGGTGCAGCAGCTCAGTTCAGTACAAAAGAATGTATATCAAGCTCAGCTCCATAAAAGCCAGATTTGTTTTGTTGAACGGAGTGAAGGTTCATCAGGTATATAATTACTGAAAAGGCAGAACAGCCATCAATGCTGTTCCACTGTCATAATACACAGATCACACCTCACATGCCAGGAATGGGGAGGCAGGGTGCCACATGTCATGAAATAACATTTTCACACTAAATAAACAAGGCCCAAATTAGTTGATGATCCTTGGCCCTCATACATCCACCCGGACAGATGCAGCTTCTACCCTTATTACGTTGTAAATGAAAAATCAACATTCCTTGAAATGTGGTAATGTTATGTTACAAAGGCTAAGGAGCAAAGTAGATAGATAGACTGAGTTTCTACTTCAGTTCGATCCCATATTGATTCTTTTCTAGCTGCAAGGTAGGAGCAAAAAGGCTTTTAATGACAGGAGTAGAACTGCAGTGGAGATGCTGTCTTCAGCTGCAGTATCACATCTGCAAAGATTTAACAGTACATTGCTTTACTGCTGCCCTAACTGCCTTAGCAACCCACTGAGGAGCAGCATCTTTATTAGTATTCTGTTTGCATTCCTTAACAGAAAACAGACAACTTTTACCATTTTCGCAATATGCCAATAATCAATTGTAAATGTTTTAAAGAAGTATATAGTGTTTTCCTAGCTACTAATGGCCATAGAGATGTCAAAAATGATCAGCATTGTCAGGTTATGGCTGATAGAGAAGAGTTAATAGGGGAAGCCAGCCTTCCTCGTATTATACAGAGGGTGGAATTTTCTGGCAGGTGTGAGGGGGCAATATGGCGGGAAGGCCAAAAATCGGTTTCACGCCATCGTGAAATACGTTTGCAACTGTCCGCTCCGCCCATCAATGGTGGGCCACGTTTCCCGCTGCCGGATGTCAGGAACTTCATTGTATCTGCATATCGTGATAAGCCCAGCTCGCTGGAATAATCCCCCCATGCTGGATCATCCGAGCATGTCGGCATGATTGCATGCCAATGTGTTTCAGAACAGCATATATAAGGCGTTCCGCTGGCGAGCTGCAGTTCAAAGGGACCTCGGACGACAGTGCACAGCAATGTTGTGAAGCACTTGTGAGGGTCACCTGCTGGACCTCAAGGTTGAGGCGCCATGCATTCAGGTGAAGGCACAGGCAAGTCACTTTTTCCCAGCTGGCTGACAGTGTGGTGCTATGGTAAGGCCTGCCCAGCAGTTGAGGCCAGTTAGGGTTACGGGAGGCAAGGGCTGCTCTGTGGTTGGTGTTAGTGGACAAACACATGGTGGGGGGGGATGGTGAGAAAGGAAACGGCCACGCATTAGGGAAACCTTATAGAAAGCGACCATTCCTCTGCAGCTGAGACAGTTCGGGAGCAGTCACATTGACATACTTGGAGTTGAGCCTCTAGCTTATCTGCCCACTCAAACATCACAGAGGCTTGAAACTGCCACCAGATGCTCCAGAGGTCTCACTCCTCAGACACAGACTGCAAACTAATGAGCGTTTTAGTGCACTGTAGAACAGATGGACAACTGGGCAAGTTGTACAGTCTCCTTGCGAAAGGTGGCCATGGATCAGTCACTGGTGGAGGTGCTCACAGCCTCTTGCAATGTCATCATTCAGGTTTGGATCAGTCTCCCCCATGGTTCAAGCTAACAGTGCAGCCTTGCAGTGCGGGCTAGGAGAATGCCTGCGCCTGAGCTGAGAGCACAGCATGCAGTCCAATGGGCAAAGCGACTGCCATTCGGTCCGGTGGAGTGGGGCGGAGCTGAGTGGGGTTTCGGGCAGCCATGCAGCGCACTAAACTCTGGCCATCCAAGTGGTTGCCAAGCACTCTGCAGGGTGCTTTAAGGGGCCTTCAGACTTAACTGAGAGGTTCTTAGAACACTCATGCTGACCCACGTTTCTCTCTCTTTCATCCTGCAGGAGGAGTACATCAGGATCATGGGGCCTGGTGACCTAGCTGTTTGCCTAATGGCTTACAGAGGCCAGAGACAAAGGAGAAGAGAGTGTCAGAGATGGCTGGCTGGGCAGAGGGAGGAGCAGCACCCTCAGGAAGAGGGGGTTGTTGGGGCTCCTGCTCACGCCGCTGAAGAACCACAGCGAGCCATTGCTGGTCAGCGCCTAGCTAGACCCAGGGTTTATAGGCGGCACCTTTCATTTCTGCAGATGACCAAGAAACAGTGTCGCCGAACACTGCACATGCCTGGGAACTGGGCAGTCACACCTGCCACCTGCTGCAGGATTTGGCGCTACAGGGACATGGAGGGCATCCACTGCCAGTGGCTGTGAAAGTGACAGCACCACTCAATTTTTATGCCAGTGGCTCCTCTCCGGGCTCCATAGGTTGACCTCTGTGGGATATCACAAGCTTCTACCAACAAATGCATCCATGAGGTAACGGATGCCATCTTCGTGAAGGCATTCAAGGCTTTGTGCATTTCACTCGGGACTGGGACAGCCAGGATGCAAGTGTGCAATTTGAGCCAATCTGTGATTTTCCACTGGTGCAAGGTACCATCGACTGCACTTGTGTGGTGCTCAGATTTCCATGGTAACAAGCGGTCAACTATGTCAACCGCAAGGGCATCCACTTGCTAAATGCTCAGCTGGTGTGCGACCACCACATGTGCATGATTCCCAGCCAGTGTACATCACTCTTACATCCTTAGCAGGTCTCAGATCCCTGATGTCTTCCAGGGTCCACAGAGGCTGCAGGGGTGGCTCCTTGGGGACAAGGGCTACCCACAGAGGACGTGACTGATGACACCCATACAGAGGCCTCAGACTGCAGCAGAGCGACTCTATAATTAGGCTCATGCAGCAGCTCGCAACTTGGTGGAGCTGACCACCGAGGTGCTGAAGATGAGGTTCTGGTGCCTGAACCAGTCTGGTGGAGCCCTGCAATATGGCCTACAGAGGGTGCCATGCATCATCGTCACCTGCTGCGCCCTTTACAACCTGGTGCTGCAATGGGGGAGGACCTGGCTAAGGAGGAAATGGAGAAGCTGCATGACTACTCCGATGAGGAGGATGTTGACGGGGATGCGGGTAAGCAGGTCCTCGAAGGTGAGGGTGCTAGCGATGAGGCCCTCGCACAGGCCAGATGTGGAAGGTGCAATCACGAGGCCCGCATAGCTGCTAGCTTCGTGGAGGATGACGACGACATGCAGTGGGGAGAGGCCATAGACCCTGACATTTCATCCGAAAATGCTTGAATCCAGTCTGGCTGATGGCAGCGCATGTACCCTCTGTGATCAGGCTCCTGCCATGGAGATGCAGCGGAAGCCATAATAGTCGTTAGATTCCAGGAGGATGATGACAACATGCAGTGAGAGAACACTCCATAGATCTTCACATAACATCTGTGAATGTCTGACTCCTGTCTGGCTGAGGGCAGCTCGCTTGCACTCTGTGATCAGGGTCATATCACGGAGATGCAGCTGTGAAACTTTAAAAGCATCTGATTCTTTGTTCCCCATCACCTGAGCCCTCCAGGAGCCCAGCATCATAGATGCTGAAGAGATGGGAGCCAGCCCCATTTCATAGGTGCTGAGAGCACACAGAGAAAATGACGGAACTCTGTGACACCTGCCCACGAGATTCTAGCAGCAATGACCAGCACCGTTCGGGTGCAGGCATCCAGGGAGTATGGTGAATGACCATCACTTTGGTCTGAAGGTTACAAACTGCACAGGGAAGAGACCCTGGACTGAGACACCTGCCTTTATCTTGTGCAGAAAGGATTCACATCTGAGTGACACGGATACTGCTCCTCAGAACAAGGAGCCACAGGCAGGGAGACATTCTTGGGATAAAAGCAAAATACTGCAGATGCTGGAAATCTGAAACAAAAGTAGAAAATGCTGGAAAAACTCAGCAGGTCTAACAGCATCTGTGGAGAGAAAAACAGAGTTAACGTTTCAAGTCCATATAAAAACTCTGTAGTTAACTCTTTTTTTCTCTCCACAGATGCTGTTAGACCTGCTGAGATTTTCCAGCATTCTCTACTTTTGTTTCAGGCATTCTTGGGAGTTTATTTACAACAGTGAACATTATGTACATGCAATTAACATCCGTGCCCAGGCTGTGCAACTATATCTTCTTAACCTTCCTAACACTGCCACTAAATCTTGGTGCTTTCCGACACCCACTCTGGAGGTGGATTTAGCCTGCAGCTTGCTATGCCTTGCCTGTAATGACCTTGACACTGTCCTAGAACATAAGGACATAAGAAATAGGAACACTTGGCCCCACAAGCCTGCTCTGCGATTCTGTAAAATCATGGCTGATCTTCTTGTGTTTCAATTTCCACATTCTCATCTAACCCTGATAACCTGTGATTCCCTTCCCTAGCAAGAATCTACCTACTTCTGCCTTAAAAATATTCAATGACCCCGCTTCCATCACATTCTGAGCCTGAGAATTCCAAACTTGCACAATCCTCTGACAGAAAAAAATTCTCCTCATCTCTGGCTTAAAAGAGCGACCCCTAATTTTAAAACAGTGCCCCCTAGTTCTAGGCCCACCCACAAGAGGAAACATTCTTTCTACATCCACCTTGTCAAGGCTGTTCAGGATCTTGTATACTTCAATCAAAGCACCCCTCACTCTTATAAACTCCAGTGGAAACAAGCCTAGTCTGTCCAACCTTTCCTCATAAGATAACCCACTCATTCTAGGAATCAATCTAGTAAGCCTCCTCTGAACCGCCTCCAATGCATTTACATCTTTCCTGAAATAAGGAGGCCAAAACTGCACACAGTATTCGAGGTGTGGTCTCACCAATGCCCTGTATAACTGAAGCATAACATCCTTACTTTTATGTTCAATCTCTCTCATAATAAAGGACAGCATTCCATTAGCCTTCTTAATTACTTGCTGTACCTGTACACTAACTTTTTGTGACTCATATACGAGAACACCTAGATCCCTCTGCACCTCAGAATTATGCAGCTGTTCTTCACTTAAGTAATACTCTGCTTTTTGTGCTTCCTGCCAAAGTGAACAACTTCACATTTTCCCCCATTAAATTCCATTTGCCAAATCTTTTCCCACACACTCAACCTATCTATATCCATCTGCAACCTCTTCATGTCTTCTTCACAACATACTTTCCTACCTATCTTTTTGTCATCTGCAAATTTAGCTACTATGTCTTCACTCCCCTCATCTAAGTCATTGATGTAAATCATGAAAAGTTGAGGCCCCAGTGCAGTCCCTGTGGGACTCTACACATCACATCCTGCCAAACAGAAGATGACCCATTTATGCATACTCTCTGCTTTCTGTCAACCAGCCAATCTTCTATCCATGTTAATATTTTAACTATTACACCATGCGCTTTTATTTTTCATAATAATCTTTGATGTAGCACCTTATCAAATGCCTTCTGGAAATCCAAGTACAGCACGTCTACAGGCTCCCCTTTATCCACTGCGCATGTTACTCCTTCAAAAATCTCCAATAAATTGGTTAAACATGATTTTCCTTTCACAAAACCATGATGACTTTTACCTATCGCCTTGAGCTCTTCTAAGTGCCCAGCTATAACCTCCTTAATGCTCAATTCTAATAACTTCCCCACAACAGACATTAAGCTAATTGGCCTATAGGTTACTGTTTTATGCCTCCCTCCCTTCTTGAATAGAGGGGTTATACTTGCTACTTTCCAATCTGATGGAACCTTTCCAGAATCTAGCGAATTTTGGAAAAGTAACACCAGTAAGACCCTAGGATGTAGCCCATTGGGACCCGGAGACTTGCCAGCCTGCAGCTACATCAATTTGCTCAGTATCATTTCCCTAGTGATTTCAATTTCACCAAGTTCCTTTCTCCGGTTGACCTCCTGATTTGCAGCTATTACTGGAATGCTTTTTTGGATCCTCTATAGAGAACACTGAAGCAAAATATTTGTTCATTTTTCTGCCATTTCCTTATTATCTACTATTAACTCCCCACTGTCACTCTCTACAAGACCAACACTCGCCTTACTTACTCTAATCCTTTTTAAATACCTGTAGAAACTCTTATCTGTTTTTACGTTTCTAGCTAGCTTCCTGATTTGGTGGCGATTACTGAGACATGGTTACACAGAGAACAGGTTTGGGATTTGAACATCCAAGGGTAATCAGTGTTTCGGAAGGATAGGCAGGAAAGAAAAGGAGGTGGTGTAGCTTTGTTAGTAAAAGAAGAGATCAGTGCTATAGTGAGGAATGATGTAGGCACTGGAGAGCAAGACATAGAGTCAGTCTGGGTAGATATAAGAAATAGCAAGGGAAAGAAGTCCCTGGTGGGAGTAATCTACAGGTCTCCAAACAGTAGTTCAGCAGTAGGGGACAGCATATTCCAGGAAATACTGGGAGCATGTAAGAGAGGCACAGCAATAATCATGGGTGATTTTAATATGCATATAGACTGGATTAATCAAATTGGCAAGGGTAGCCTTGAGGGAGTATTCATAGAGTATATTAGAGATCATGATAGAATTTCAAGTTCAGTTTGAGAACGAGAAATTTGAGTCCCGCACTAGTGTTCTGGAGTTAAACAAAGGTAATTACATAGGTATGAGGGTAGATTTGGCCCTAGTGGACTGGGCAGGAAGACTACAAGGCAGGACAGTTGATGAACAGTGGCAGATATTTAAGGAGATATTCATTTCCTCCCAAGTAAAATATATCCCAATGAGGAAGAAAAATGGTGAGAGGAGGAAAAAGCATCCATGGCTAAGCAAGGAAGTTAAAGATAACTTAAAGGCAAAATCTACAGCATACTAAATTGCAAAGGTCAGTGGCAGGCTGGAAGATTGGGGAACTTTTAAAGATCAACAAAGGGTTACTGAAAAAATAATAAAAAGAGCAAAGGTAAATTATGAAAGAAAACTAGCGCAAAATGTAAAAACTGATAGCAAAAGCTTCTACAAGAATATGAAAGGAAAGAGAGTAGCTAAAGTGAATGTTGGTTCCTTGGAGGACGAGATTGGGGCGATAATAGTGGGGAACACAGAAATGGCAGAGATGCTTAATCAATATATTGCTTCAGTTTTCACAGTGGAGGACAGTAGTACCACTCCAGTAGTAACAGGTAGTGCAGAGGATATAGAGAAGGAGGAACTTAGAACAATCACCATCACTAGAGAAAAAGCACTGAGCAAACTATTGGGATTAAAGGGTGACAAGTCCCCAGGGTCTTAAAGGAAGTGGTAGCGGAGATAGTGGATGCATTGGCTATACTATTTCAAAATTCCCTGGATTCTAGAAAGGTTCCAGTGGATTGGAAAAACGCTAATATAATGCCCTTATTCAAAAAAGGGGGGGAGGCAGAAAGAAGGAAACTATAGACCAGTTAGTTTACCGTCTGTCATTGGGAAATTGTTGGAATCCATTATTAAGGAAGTAGTCATGGGGCATTTGGAAAGTCAAAATGCAATCCATCAGAAACAGCATGATTTTATGAAGAGTAAATCGTGTCTGCCTATTTTGCTAGAGTTCTTTGAAGGTATGACAAGCAAAGTGGATAATGGGGATCCTGTAGATGTAGTATATCTGGACTTCCAGAAGGCCTTTGATAAGGTGCCTCACAAAAGATTAATACACAGGATAAGATCACACGGAGTTAGGGGTAATGTATTTGCTTGGATAGAGGTTTGGCTAACCAACAGAAAGCAGAGAGTTGGGATAAAAGGGTCTTTTTCTGTATGGCAAGCTGTAACTAGTGGAGTGACACAGAGTTCGGTGCTTGGGGCCCAACTATTTCGAATCTATATTAATGACTTGGATTCAGGGATAGAAGGTGCCGTAGCTAAATTTGCAGATGACACCAAAATAGGTGGGAAAGTAAGTTGCAATAAAGAAATAAGAAATTTACAAATGGATATGGACAGGTTAGGTGAATGGGCCAAAATTTGGAAGATGGAGTTTAACGTGGATAAGTGTGAGGTTATCCATTTTGGTCGGAAGAATAAAAAGGTGACTTATTATTTAAATGGAGGGAAACCTCAGAATGCTTCAGTGCAGAAGGATTTGGGTGTCCTCATTCATGAATCGCTGAAAGCTAGTATGCAGGTACAGCAGGTAATAAGGAAGGCAAATGGAATTTTGGCATTTATTGCTAAAGGAATAGAGTATAAAAATAGGGATGTGTTGTTGCAACTGTACAAGGCATTGGTGAAACCGCACCTGGAGTACTGCACAGTTTTGATCCCCTTACTGGAGGCGGTTCAGAGGAGGTTCACCAGATTGGTTCCAGAGATGTGGGACTTGTCTTATGAGGAGAGATTGAGCAGTTTAGGCCTATACTCGCTAGAGTTTAGAAGGATGAGAGGAGACTAATTGAGGTCTATAAGATGTTAAAGGAGATGGACAAAGTAGACGTGGAGTGGATGTTTCCCCTTGTGGGGCATTCTAGAACAAGAGGCCATAGTTTTAGGCTAAGAAGTGGTAGATTTAAATCAGAGATGAGGAGGAATTACTTTTCTCAAAGGAGCGTGAATCTGTGGAATTCACTACCTCAGAGTGCAGTGGATGCCGAGACCCTGAATAAATTTAAGGGGGAGATAGACATATTTTTAATTAGTAATGGATTGAAAGGTTATGGGGAGAGGGCAGGAAATTGGAGTTGAGGCCGAAGTGAGATCAGCCATGATCGTAATGAATGGCAGGGCAGGCTCGAGGGGGCTGAATTGTCTACTCCTGCTCCTAGTTCTTATGTTCTTCTCTTAGTTCTTATGTTCTTATGTTCCTCTCATACTCTAATTTCTTTTTCCTGATTAACCTCTCAGTCCTTCTCTGCCACTATTTGTATTCTGTCCAATCATCTGTCCTGCCATTCATCTTTGTATTCTGTCCAATCATCTGTCCTGCCATTCATCTTTGCGGAGTTGCGGAGTTGATTTTTCCTTAAGTTTGATGCTTTCATTAACTAGTGGTGAGTCCTCTTTATAGCAGGAATGTACTTATTCTGAATAGTCTGAAATATCCCCCTAAACATCTGCCACAGCTCCTCTATTGACCTATCATCTAGTCTAATTTCCCACCTCACTGCAGCAAGCTCAGCTTTCACCCCTACAGAGTTGTCTTAGACCCACTCTTCTCCCTTTCAAACTGGATGTAAAAATCAATCATATTGTGCTCGCTGCTACCTAGGGGTGCCTTTACTCTGAGGTCATTAATTAATTCTGCCACATTACACAATACCAAGTCTAATATAACCTGCTCACTGGTTGCTTCCAGAACATGCTGCTCTAAGAAACTATCTCAAAAGCATTCTAAGAACTCCTCATCCAGGCTATGACTGCCAGTCTGATTTTTCCACTTTATCTGTAGATTAAAATCACCCATGATTATTGTCAACCCTTTATCACAAGCACACAATATTTTTTCTTGAATACTTTGTCCTGCACTGTGGCTGCTGTTGGGGGTCCTGTAGACAACTCCCACCAATGAGCAGGCAATATAGCCATCTGGACTCTCGCTTTTTGCTGCAGAGGACAGTGCCAATCCCCTTCACGGTACTATCCCCTGCTACCACTACACTCCTTTTTGCTCCATCCACTTGAACGGCTTCCTGTGCCATGTCCGCTGGAGAGCTGAGACCTGGAGGACTGAGCCTTCTTTAGGAATCTTGCTGAGTGGCAGTGGCAACATTCTCAGCCTGTGGAGCTGGAGCAGTTGGGGTCACAAGAAGAAAGGTTTTGGGTGGGCTGGACCATCCCAGAGTCACCTGGGTGGATGGCTCCATGGTGTGTACCTGCTGATACTCCTTATGGGTGCCCAAGGGCCCCTGGCTGACTCTTTGAGAAAAAGGGGATGCTGGAGTGATATCGAGCTGCCCTGCACCCATCTAGCATTGACACTGTTGGGGACCAACTATGGCATCAGCGATGTAGTTCAGCCCACACAGCAGGGTCAGGCCAATGCTCTGGACTATGATCTCCATGGTGGCTGCCATCCTACCAGTGTTGACCACAGTGCATTGCCAAGCTGGCCCTATCAATTCAGCCTGATGGTGGACAGACTCCTTCATTACGCCTCACAATCTGAGGAATGCATCCATTCCTGATATTCCCAGGCTTGCCTTTGCAGCTCCAGCAACTGAGATATGACCAAATCCAGAAGTTCATCATCTGACTTAGACTCAGTAGATTTCTGGCCTCCAGCAGTCCTCCGAGTGCTGGATACCTGGAAAGTCCCTGCCGCTGCCTGCTATGGATCAGACAGTGTGATGTGCTCACCAGATTTTGATCCAGAAACTACTCTAGAACTAGGTCCCACGAAGGTGTGTGTCTCTTCACTGGTGGAGACCATAAGACCATAAGACATAGGAGTGGAATTAGGCCATTCGGCCCATCGAATCTGCTCCACCATTCAATGAGATCATGGCTGATCTAATAATCCTCACTCCGTTTTCCTGCCTTTTCCCCATAACCTTTGATTCCCTTACTACTTAAAAATCTGTCTATTTCAGCTTTGAATATACTTAACAACCCAGCCTCTGCAGCCTTCTGCAGTAAAAAAATTAGATATATATGATATATAGAAATATATGTGATATATTAAACAGAGCAGTGGCCGTGGCCTCATGGTGTGGCATTTGAAGATGAACTCACTCAACTTAACATCTTGTGTGTGATCATTGATCATTCTTCCCAGCATCCAGGTTCTTGTAGCTATACTCCCGGCATTGACTTCAGGAGTCAGGGCAAGGAAGAAAGATAGTGCAGGTGCCAGTTCACCAGACAGTGAGTTCACTCCTAGTTCTGCTGCAGAGGACTCAGGTGAAGGCTCCTGAACACATCTCCTGCACCCCTCTGTAGACATGGAACAACTTTCCTCCATTCCACTTCCTCCATTAAGACCTTCAGTACAGTGTCTGAAAACCTTGGTGCATGCTTTCTACCACATTCAATTATTCTTCAATTTCGATAGCACAGATTCAGCTCATTATAGGCCACCACCACTTACTGCAGCAACAATGCACTTCTCCTTCAAGAGGTGCAGGTTGCCTTTAAGTAGCGCTGACCACCTGCAACATATGACCCTTGCTGATATGTGTAGACAATGAATATCATGGGTAGTGCTGGCTGCATGGAAAATGACACTGGAGAAGTTGTAGTGGGGAACAAAGAAATGGCGGAGGAACTGAATAGGTACTTTGCGTCAATCTTCACGGTGGAAGACACAAGTAACATCCCCAAAGTTCAAGAGAGTCGGGGTGCAGGGGGGGTGGGGGCAGAGGTGAGTATGGTGGCTATTACCAAAGAGAAGGTGCTAGGAAAACTGTAAGGTCTGAAGGTGGATAAATCACCTGGACCAGATGGATTACACCCCAGCGCTCTGAAGGAGATAGCTGAAGAGATAGTGGAGGCGTTAGTGGTGATCTTTTAAGAATCAGTGGAGCCAGGGAGGGTCCCAGAGGACTGGAAAATTGCTGATGTAACCCCCCTGTTTAAGAAGGGAGTGAGGCAAAAGACGGGAAATTACAGGCTGATTAGCCTGACCTCGGTTGTTGGTAAGATTTTAGAGTCCATTATTAAGGATGAGATTTCAGAATACTTGGAAGTGCATGGTAAAATAGGTCAAAGTCAGCATGGTTTCATCAAGGGGAGGTCATGCCTGACAAACCTGTTAGAGTTCTTTGAGGTGGTAACGAGTAGGTTAGACAAAGGAGAGCCAGAAGGCCTTTGACAAGGTGCCGCACAGGAGGCTACTCAGTAAGATAAGAGCCCATGGTGTTAGAGGCAAGGTACTAGCATGGATAGAAGATTGGCTGTCTGGCAGGAGGCAGAGAGTAGGGATAAGGGGGTCCTTCTCAGGATGGTGGCGGGTGACTAGTGGAGTTCCGCAGGGATCAGTGTTGGGACCACAACTTTTCACTTTATACAGTAATGATCTAGATGAAGGAACTGAGGGCATCCTGGTTAAGTTTGCAGATGATACAAAGATAGGTGGAGGGACAGGTAGTATTGAGGAGGCGAAGAGGCTGCAGAAGGATTTGGACAGGTTAGGAGAATGGGCAAAGAAGTGGCAGATGGAATACAATGTGGGCAAGTGTGAGGTTATGCACTTTGGTAGGAAGAATAGAGGTATAGACTATTTTCTAAATGGGGAGAGAATTCAGAAATCTGGAGTAAGGGATTTGGGAGTCCTAGTCCAGGATTTTCTTAAGGTTAACTTGCAGGTTGAGTCGGTAGTTAGGAAGGCAAATGCAATGTTGGCATTTATTTCGAGAGGACTAGAATATAAAAGCAGAGATGTGCTGCTGAGGCTTTATAAGACTCTGGTCAGACCACATTTAGAATATTGTGAGTAATTTTGGGCCCCGTATCTCAGGAAGGCTGTTCTGGCCCTGGAGAGGGTCCAGAGGAGGTTCACGAGAATGATCCCAGGAATGAAAGGCTTAACATATGAGGAACATTTGAGGACTCTGGGTCTATACTCGATGGAGTTTAGAAGGATGAGGGGGGATCTGATTGAAACTTACAGAATACTGAAAGGCCTGGATAGAGTGGACGTGGGGAAGATGTTTCCATTAGTAGGAGAGACTAGGACCCGAGGGCACATCCTCAGAGTAAAGGGAAGACCTTTTAGAACAGAGATGAGGAGAAACTTCTTTAGCCAGAGAGTGGTGAATCTATGGAATTCATTACCACAGAAGGCTGTGGAGGCCAGGTCATTGAGTGTATTTAAGACCGAGATAGATAGGTTCTTGATTGGTAAGAGGATCGAAGGTTACGGGAAGAAAGCGGGAGAATGGAGTTGATAAACTTATCAACCATGATTGAATGGCGGAGCAGACTTGATGGGCCGAATGGTCTGATTTCTGCTCGTATGTCTTATGATCTTATGGTCTTATGCAGATGGTAATCATTTTAAACAGCATGAATTTAACATACCAACTGCATTGCAATGAAAAGGCATGGGTTACTTGTTCACAGCAGTTCCCTTGACTGATATCAGATCTTATCCAACTTCTCTCCAAAATATTTAAGGACCACATATCTCACTTTTTTACATTCAATATAGATCCTTTTAATTACATTCTTCAAACTTAAACAATGAGAATTAAGGAACACAAGTTGGCACACAGTCGCAGATCATGTGTCTTATTCACCTACAATTTACTGTACAGAATAGGCTGAGAGGTCCATTCAGTTCTCTCTTGCTAGCAAAAGAATGGCTATCATCAATTAAGTGAACTTAAGTGCAGGTCTAAATCATCACTCACTGGTAGAAGAACTTAAGAAGGATATTAACTTGCCACCAAGGCCTCAGTCATAAGTAGAAGTATATAATAAGTAATTTGGAGAGGTGACTAACAGTATGGCCCTGATTTTAATTCTTTCTGCTCGGCAGAAATACTTCGATGTCTCTGCCTTGCCCTGTGTAATGAGCAGGCGAGCAGGACACTTGCAGAAAGGCAGCAGGATCCTTCTTTAAATAGACGGATCAGGTCCAAACATGTCATGGTGACCTGGTCTGTGATATTAGTCAGAGGCCTGAGTGGTGTCAGCTTCATTATCAGGCCACACCTGCTGGGAGTTGGATCATGGGCACAAGAGGCCAAGGCAAGAAAGCAATTAAATTTAATTTTAGATTTCATTATGGGCTAAAAAGAGCAGGGGTAGCTCCTCTAGGCCTCAGAAGGAAACCATGGGACTCTGGCCCTTACCCGTAGCTCCCTCTCTCCCCAGGGTTGTTTCCTAAGCCATCGTCCCCCATCTTTTGCCACTACCTGACAGCTGGAACCACAGCCACAGGTGGCAGAACTCCTTCTCCAACCACAAGCCAGGCAGTGAACTTGACCAGGTTCAGGGGTGTCATCAAGGAAACTTTGTTAAAGTTGACCAGGCCTCCAAGTCCCTCGTCCCATATTAGCCACATGCTTTTGAGTCTTGCATGCACCATACCTGCACTCCCTTCCCTAGCCCCATTCCAATCAGGAACTTGATGTGAGAACACAGAGACCCAGAGACAGGCTAAGGTTAAATAGGTGCTGTTGAGGTGGCACAGGATGTGACTAAACAACAATCATTTAGGCAAACTAAAACACTGCTGAAAGCAAACAAATGCCTTTATTTGAATTCTGCTTGCCATTTGATCAAATCGATGTTCTGAGAAAAATTTAAAGCAGTTCGAGCTAATTGTAGTAGAATATCAACTTAATGATATTGCTTAAAGCAAAAGTGTGCAAAAATGGATATGCATTCAGCATAACTGTAAGCACAGCAATGAACTCACGCAGTACTCAGTCTTCTGATGACACTAAATTTCACTCTATGATTATATATCCATTTCTTTGTACACTAGTTTAAACACTTTTGTTAACCTGCTCCCTTGAAATGAATTCAGAGATATGTTAAAATGACACGCAGAGGCATTTCATATGGATGTGCTGAAGTATTTGTTGTAAAATCAATTGATAAATATTTCATTCCCTCAGATTTATTGCATTCCACCTACGCATAGATCCTTTAGACCCATTATTGCATTTCTGACTACACTCATTTCTTTGCCTAGTGGTTTCTTAAATGTTCTTGCCAATAATGTTCTCTGATACCAATTTCTGCAAAGCATTAGTGTTGTTGATGCCATTGATCTATTAACCTCTAATACACAGATAGAAATATTTACAGAATTACTAAAAAAATTGTAGCCATGGGTCATCACCCCGCCGTGGATTATATTTACCAGATGTTGAATTGGATGTGCCTTGCCTTTTCTTTAACTCTCTTCTACTCATGGGAATGAAAAATGGACAAAAATGTAACTAACTAATCAAGTTTATTATGATGACATTCTCTCCCCTCGACCTTTCGCTAAGAAGGACCAGAGCAGCAATATCTTGGGAACATTATCATCCTTGAAATTTCCTTCCAAGTCATCACCACCCTGAGTTGGACATTTCCTTCATTGTTATCCAGTCAGAACTAACACCACTATGGCAACATTATGTTTGCAGCAGTTCACTGAGAAGGTACCAGCATTTCAGGCAAGCTCTGATCTGTCCTATGTTCTCAGATAACCCAACCTGTTCATCCTCTCATACAGGACGAAACCCGTCCATGCTTTCTAGCAGGATCTGACCTTCCTGGGTTCTCATACAGGATCTGATCTATCCATGTTCTCATGTTGTTTGTCCTCTCTGAGTTCTGACAATTTAGAGATGGTGGAGGGGTTGACAGAGCCAGTGGTGCGGTAGACTTAGGGTGAAAACTGATGCTGTGTTTTCAGATGATGTCACAGAGAGGCAGCATGTAGATGAGAACTGGGAGGGAATCAAGGATAAATCCTTGAGGGCAACAGAGGTAACAGTATGGAAGTAAGAAGAGAAACAATTATAGGTGATTGGATATGATTGGCTAGATGAGCATGGATGCAGGTGAGCGCAGTACCACCCAGCTGGATGACAGTGGAAAGGCATTTGAGGAGGATGGCGTTGTCAACTGTGGCAAAGGCTGCAGACAGGTTGAAAAGGATGAGGACAGTTTTCAGTAGGGAAAAGAAGCCCCCTGCTATCTCTGTATTCTAGGATGATCCTGAAATAGTGAGCAGCTTTAGCAGAAAAGAGGAGAGCTCGATAGTGCTTAATGTGGTCCAGCCAGATCTGGCAATGGATGGCTAAGCCAGATGCCCACTATATTCATTCAAGTCTGTATCCCTGGGACTTAAGGGAGCAGAGATGAGGGCCTGGAGATTAGGGTGATCAGGGTGAGAGAGAGTAATGATTTTAATGGGGATTCGGGCATCAAAGATGGAGGTGATGGTTCTCGGTAAACGCAGAAATGTTGTGATGAATGGAGGGCCAAAGGTTGGTCAGAACCTGATCTCAGGATTCTCGGGAAGAGTTTTCCTGCCTGAGCACTGATATAGGATTGGCCTGGCTTGGCTCTAAGGCAGTACCTGCCCTGTCTGAGCACTGATACAGGACTCAACATTCCGTGTTTTCAAGCAAATCGTGACCAGACCTGAATTGATTATCAGCCTGAAATGCTGGGAAATCAGCTGATGCATGAGCTTTGCACTGCTGGTTAGTCTTATTGGAAAGAGCTTGTCCTGAAGATGCAAAGAGTGCTTTGCTTTGATGATGTAACTAACCTGTTGTCATTTCTCTCTTACAGTGGTTTTGGGGTGAGGTCTGTCTAAGGTTGGGGTCAGGTTGGCGATGGTTCTGCTGAGAATGCAATGGATCACATTATGTTCCATCTACAAACAGTCAGGGATTTGGTTGGGTTCCTCCTGACAGTGGATTGTTTCTAACATTAAAAGACTGCTAAAAAAAAAGCACCAGAAATCAGAAATAATGTGTAAGTTTGGCCATCAGCGATGTCTAAAGTATGAACGGTCAATTTAAACATTTTTGGGGCATTGGACAGTGATGGGGTCATCATATCTGAGATCTATTGTGTACATTTAATATAATTTATTCAAGTTATATTTATGTGAACAACAAATATTGCTGACTTCACTCATGTATACATGAAATTAGAAGAATTTGAGCCATTCACCCAAAATATATAATAAATTATGAATGCTTACACTGGTTTGAATAATTAAACTGATCACAGAACTGGAATTCATCTCAAAATAGTTTCCATTAGCAAGATGGTGTGCTGTGATCCTTTACTGCTTTTCTACAGCAGACTTAAACTTATTATTTTACATCTGATTCATGAAAGCAGCCCCTGGATTACAATTTCTTGAGATCCCAAGCTCCTGTCAAGACATCACCTGCATGAACGGGCTAATGAGGTTCTGTTGCCATGGTGTGTGTTCTGGAGCGTAATTTGCAGGAGACACCATGTGGAAAACATCTTGCAGAGCTTTTGAGGTGTATACCTCCAGACAATATGTAATCAATCCAGGAACCAAAGTTGAATTTTGAACATAGCAACTGTTTATTTTCAGCAAGTGGCCTTGTTACGTTGCGAGTTTTAGTATAGCAATGCTCCAAAAGGACAGAGGATTCTGTAACAGCATTGTGAGCTAGAATTAAATGTCATATCCTTGGAGACTCAAAAGTTAGCTCTGGAATTTGTCATCTCTCTCAGATAACCTTGGTAGAGATAATTGACTCGAGATCATGATGAATCAATTTTAGTCGCTGGCAAGTTATGCATGGGTGGGGGGGACAGGAGATGAGTGCAAAACCCACTTGCAGGCTCAGGTTTCAGTCCTGCGTTATTTCACCTCCTGAGCTTCATATGCATGTCAGTGAGCAGCTACCCGGCCCGGTAAGTGGCAGCTGGCTGGCAAGTGGGCACCACAGGTGGTCTCACTGGCAAAAAGGCATGGGAAGGGGTCTACCTAGAGGGAAAGGGAATGGGAAGTTATTGTCAGGTGCAGTGGGGGCCATGACTTTCATCATGAGACCCAGAAGAACATTCCTGTTCTTCCTGATGCCACAATTTCCACTTGGATTGGAAGGTTCCTTCATCCAGCCGACAGCTGCTGATCTGCCTTCACCTGGCAGGAAAAGTTGCAGAGATTTCCAGACTCAGCCTTGAGTTAAAATTAAACCTTGTTTCTTCGTTAAGGAAATGTCCCTAACTCCGCTGTAACCATCGATGTGTGCCAATCATGAGGTGTGCCAGTGCATTTAGATCTCTGACTAACTTATTCTCAACAAATAATGATGGTGCACACATTAATAAAGTGAAACCAATGTAATATGAAATATTTACGACTGAACTGTAATTTTGAAAAACACCCGTGCCATATGTACTCTCCGTACGTCTTATATCAATGGCAATGGAGTTGGCCAGGAAAGTAGTGGCTGCAATGCAGAGCCTCCCTGTTTGTCCAGGAGGTTCTTTCATAGCTCACCCATAGCTGCAGCATTGTTGACTGGTGGCAGGCTTCACTAGTGAAAAGCTCCTTCCACCATATACGAAATTGCACATGTCTCCGGTGCACAATCATGCGGGAAACAGGAAAAAGGAAGAGAGTGCACACGCCTTCGATTCTGACATCAGGAACGGAATGCCACTGATAAAATTCTACTCCTCACCCTCTCCTTACTCCTTGATTGGTGAGTTGATTGCTGTTCCCCCGGAAACCATTTTGGGATATTTAATTACATGAAAGGCATTGTATAAATATGTTGGGAGCCATAGGGCTACAAGCGCTAATTAAAATACCAATCCTACAACACGCATGAACTGTTTCGGCCATGCCATCTAAAGCAGGAGTTCAATACATTTTCTGGCTTTGGAAACATTTAGCAAGTAAAGTTGGTCACCTGATAAAGTTCCTGATTCAAATTTAAGGTATTCATATGGTATTGCGGTGATGATAATCCATGGTTACTATTCAATTTTATTTTTATAATTTCAATTAAGGTTTACCTTCGAAAGAATTAGCTTTGTTGGCATCATAATTCAGGAAACAATATTCAGGGTAATTGTTTCCTAACACGATAATGTTTTCCTTTAAATCTCTCATTACTGAATTAATCTTTGTTGACTAATTCCCCTCCTGTTACCCTTGTTGAGTTTAATATGTCACATGTTCCTCAATCTGAATAGAAAAATAAAATGAAATAAACTCATTATACCCAGGTTTGTAATACTAGGATTTATGGCAGAGAAAGCCTATATTGTTCCCAACTCTTATCTAATTAGATCATTAACCTGACCTGTTCATCTCTAACACTCAACAGCTCTAACTTATCTCAACAGTTCTAACTGCTGTGTTTTTACATACAATCCTGCATCGCAGTTTTCCTGATCTACCCTTTGAAAGAATTAATGAGCGGAATTTTACGCTCCTCAATCGGGAGATTTTCCCGCTTCACGGAGCGTATTATGTGGCGTGACGATGTTGGGCACTGTTTCCGACGTCATCAAAGTAGTTTCAGATAATACCATGTGTGGGTGGGTAAAAAAGTCAGGAACCCTCCCGCGTTTTTCAAATATCAATTTAAATGCCGATTGAGGGAATTAACAACCACTCTGACTGAAATAGTACAGTCAAAAGGCAATAATACGCCTTCAAAGTCAGATTCCTATCATGTGGAAAACCCATTTTTTTAAGTTGGTTGTACAGGTTTTTAAACTACAGCTGAGGGCAGACTCTCCGCCTTGCAGTTCAGACACCATTGGCTGCATGGAGCGCTCATTTCACAGGGCATAGAATTTTGGATAGTGTCTCCTCAGAAGGTAATACTGTCTCTTCAGAATGTCTCTCCTCTCACTGAGAGGGGTCTCCTGAAACCTCATTTAATATTCTGTCTGTAACCCAGGGGTGAGTGGTGTCAACTCTCAGACACAGATGGGGATTATGCTCTCAGTGCGAGCTGCAACTTCCAGTGAGGAGGATTAGGAGCAGGAGGAGAAGGGCAAGAGGACTAAGGGATCAGAGGGAGGCCCAGGAGGCTGTGGATCCGCAGGATGGGGTCAGAGTAACACCAAGACCTGATGGTCAGGAGGAGCCTTGAGAGCCTCATCGGAGGCACAGAAGGCATTATGCTGCACCTAGAGTATACAGGCAGCGATTCAGCTGCTTGAAAATGAATGAGACTCGATGCCGAAGATGACTGAGCCTCCAAGGGCAACTGCTGCATCCCTTTGAGAGATGCTGGCTACAGAGATTTCATCAAACTGCCTTGGGGGCCACCTGATGCCTGTCACCCTGAAGGTCATGTGGTGCGGAACCTCTCCATGACAGGGTCTTTTCAGGCAGCGTCCAGTGACCTGACAGGGTTAAGCCAGCCAGCTGCACACTATTGCACCAAGCTGTTTACGAATGCAATGTTCTGGAGAGTCGGCAGTTAAATAGTTTTTACCCATGATTCCCAAAGCCAGAACAAGAGAGCCTGAGGATTTGCTGTCATTGCTGATTTCCCAGGGTGCAGGGAGCCATCAATTGCACACACCCTATGTCATCAAGACTCCTGCAGGGGACAGCCCTGCACATTCATTATATTCTGCGACCACAAATGGCGAGTCATGCAGCTGTGTGCCTGATACTCGGGCAGCAGCCACAACGCCTATATTCTCTGGAATTCTCAAATTCTTGACCTTTTCACCAGCCTGGATTCATTGGAGGGTTGGCTTTTAGGCAATAAGTGCTACCCTCTTAAGAAATGGCTTATGACGCCTGTGAGTATCCCAAGATCCGAGGGAGAAAGGAGGTACGAGGAGAGACACGCCAGCACCAGGGCCATAGTTAAGCAGCCATCAGCCTCCTCAAAGTGTGTTTCTGATACCTGGACCGTTCAGTGGGGTGCATCACAGTACTCCCCCTCACTGGTGCCCCTGATAGTCATCGTCTGCTGTGTCCTCCATAACGTTGCAATACACTGAGGAGGATGAGGAAATGCCGGAATGGGACCAGACGTCTGAGGACCATAACGAGGATGAGGCCAGCGACCATGATGCTACTGGCCATGTCTGGGTGGATAACCGTGATACCAGGGACACCTGAATACAGCAACGGTTTCTGTAGGCCCACATACCACACCTAAGTAACAGGTTTCTTGAAATATATTCCTCCATTTCACACTTGCTAAGAAAAGGCACCAAAACACCAAACATCTTGGGCAGGGTTTTCTGGCCCCATCCACTGCCGGGATTGTCCAGTCCTGCCAAAAATCAATGGACTTTTGGCTGGGTCACCGGATCTTCTGCAGCAGGTCCCATCACTACTGGGACAGAAAATTCCTAGCCCCTGCCTTTTTTGCTAACCTCATTTAAACCACACTGACCACCTCTTATCACTCAGTCTGATACTTCTGCCATCTCACCAGAACCAGGCATCCCTCCAATCTCAGTACTGCCCATACTCCTGGTCTTCTCATCCTCCAGGAGGGACAACACTTGTTCCTTATATTGTGTCAGGATTTCCTTGTGTGGCACATGGCCTGTACAGGCTCGCTGACGGGCATTGTGGGCTCACCTCTTCTGAAAAGACTTGACACGGAGTTGGCATCAACAATCTCAGCCATGTGCCATGTCTCAACCCCATTATCAGGTCAGTACATGCCCGACTGAAGCCTATGCGCAGGTGTCAGAAGGTCCATCCTGCCAATTACCCACCACTTACATTTGTAATTGCTTGGAATGCACAATGGCATGTTTTGGGACAGCTGTGACATGCAACATTGGATGAGAAGGTAATCTGGATTACCTACTGCGCTTGCTTGCCAGACCTGCATCTCACTGGACCAATGTTGCTCATGTTGATTCCATACTCACCCTCACTGACCTTTTGAGGTCACTGAACCTTTTGTGGCACTGCGACCAGGTCCTCCTCACTACGCCCACACTGCACACCTCCTCGACCGCCTCCTCCCACGCAGCATGAGTCTGCCAGGGGTTCCTCCTCTTCCCACTGCTTGGAGTAAGTTGGCCATGACTCCCATTGGCTGTATGTTAGAGGGCACCAAGGGCAGCCCTGCCAAACCTGGGGGCAGCTTTGCCTCTTCTGGAGCACCTCACCCCACTTTATGATGCTGCAGCCATCTATGCATGGAAATATAATATCAATGTATAATACTCAGTGTCTAAAGCTGGCAGAGTTGCTGATTTATTAACATGTGGGTAAGGGTGAGGCTTCAGATGGCTGGCAGACATAAGCACTAAATGAAATTGACTCAGCTGGATAGACTGCAAAAGATGAAATTCCTCACTATAGAAAACTTTCTGCTCCCTTAGTATCACACGATGGGCCACCTGTCACTGTCCTGTGCCAGGGGAGCCCTGTAAAGGTCTGGCCGTGACTTGGGCCTGAATTTCGCACTTGGCATGCGCGCAAGTCAGCGGGAACAGAAGCGGATGTGGAATCCGCTCCCGGCTGCGGTTGTATTGCAAATGTGACATCACACTGGCTGGCCGATTAAGATCCGCCCAGCATGAAACACGTCTTCCCAATGGCCGGGAAGGGCTGGGCGGGGGCAGGAGCCTGTCCACGGGAGAATCTTTGGAGTCTGTCCAGGAAATCATTTCATTCGGACAATGGCCTCACCAGCGACAGGAAACGTCAGGCGGGAGGGCAAGTCAGATGGGCACTTAGCCCCCCGTTTCTCGGACGAGTGCCTGGTGGTCCTTGTGGAGGAGGTCGGTGTCAGGCGGGACAGTCTAATTCCCAGGGATGGCAGAAGGAGGCCATCGCACCTGACCAAAAAAGCCTGGGAGGAGGTGGCAGCCAAGGTCAGCAGCCACGATGTTGTGTGGCAGAAATGGGTCCAGTGCCGCAAAAGGTTCAACAACCTGCTGCGCTCAGAAAGGGTGGGTACCGAGTTGGCATGAATCAGCGTGGAGAAGTGTTAAGGGCTGGCTGTCTCCCCTGTGGCACTCAGGGGCATTAGAGTGCGAGTGCCAACTGTCACTGACCCCGGTGCTGGCCAAGGGAGTGAACCCTGGCTGCTTGGCCTGAGTGCCTTGCAGGTCGAGGGCCCTGACTCGGACGTGCCCTGCAAGGTATCCCAGAGTGGGGACTGGGGGTGAGGTTGTGGGTGGGGGTGGGGGAAGGGGGGTGGGAGGTGGTGGGGAGTGGCGACAGGGTCTGCCAGGCTGCATTGGCGCTAAAGGTAGAGGGTGGACGAATGCTCCTCTGTCATTTCTTGAGAAGAGAAGACATAACACACGCGAAAGAACTAAGGCAGGCAGAAGCCCCCCCCAAGCCCTCTTATTCTGATGACATATCAGATGGATGCGTTGGAGCTGGACTGCCACCACTCACCTCAGTCAGCCGGTCATGGAGAGGCAGGGTCTCTGGCGAAGGTAAGAGCATGGTGCACAAAGATGAGAGTGTCAGATTGTGCAGTCATCTAGTGTAGTCTCTTCACTGATGGGAGCCTCAAACCTGGAGTCCCCGTTGATCATTGAAAGATGATGGCACCATGATGCAGATCTCCCCCTCCACTGAGAGAGTGGTGACTCTCATGGAGAGGCTGCTCCAAGGACAGAATCAGGGGTCCCTGAGGTTGCACTCAGACCTACAAGCCCTCACACGGGCAATGACCTCAGGATGTCAGTGTCAGTGTGGGAAATGGATGTGGCACCCAGAATCCCAGCTAGGTGCCCGTCCATCAATGGTGAGCAGGGAGGTCCAGAGCGACCTCACGTAGGCGCATGACCTTCTTGTTGTCTCTGCAGGCTCCTCTCAGGGAGCTCTGGATGATGGCAGCAGCTCCTCGTCCTCTCTGCCAGTGACTGTCACATCTGTCAATGCTTTGATGACTGGGGAGATGCCAGCCGTGGCACTGGCCACTCCCTCCCAGGCGGGGCCAGTGCAGGCTCCAGTGGCCAGAGGACAGCTGCCAAGGTCATCAAGGCCAACAGGATAGCAGAGTCAGCAGGCTGGCTCCAATCCCACTGCAATTGAGGGTGGTGGGGTGGGTGGGGTTGATGTGGGCAACTAGTCTCAGCACTCGCAAACATAAGTTTAAGGCAACATGAGCACAAGAGGCACTGTTCATAGGTGATCTTCTGACCTGCCATGTTTTGTTAATATGTTCACTGGTGTGATCATTAGCATTATATTCAGTTATGTTCAATAGATGTGAGCGCCAACATGATATAAATTTTTCTTTTGCTTTATGGCCTGAATATGCTTCACTTATTCTGGAGGTGCAGGGCGCATCAGTATTTCATGCTGGACATGAGTGGCTGTAAACTTTATTGCATAGGCACTGAGTGGACTTTGGGGTTAAAGGAAAGGGTCATTTTGAACATCCAGGATGGAGACGACACCCCTGGCATGAGGTAGAAGCAGATTTCTGGCAGTCTAGCTGAAGAAGCATTTGATCAAGGCATCCCTGGTGTCCCAGCCTTCCTGAATAATCCAGAGGTCTGCCTCCACATCCTCAATAGTCTCCTCAGCGTGCTCCTCTTTTGAGTCACTACTGGATTCATCCTCTGTGGCCTGTGGATCTGCCTCAAGACCCTCTTCCTCCAGTGGGTCCCCCCTTGCCAGAGCCAGATTGTATAGAGTACAGCATGCAACCACTATCAGTGACACCCACTCTGGGGGAATATTGTACTGCTCCCCCTGAACGGTACAGGCATCGGAAGCATATCTTCCAAAGACCTATGGTCCTCTCTATCACCGCCCTTGTGGAGGCATGACTCCTATTAGAATACTGCTCTGCCTCTGTTCTTGGCTGGCAGAGAGGCGTCATGAGCCACCTTTTCAATGAATAGCCCTTGTCACCCAGCAGCCATCCATCCATTCGGGCTGGAGCACTGAAGAGCCTTGGCACCTGTGAGTGTCTAAGGATGTAAACGTCATGGGAGCTGCCAGGATACCTTGCACAGGCTTGCAGAATCTACGTCTTGTGATCACAAACTATCTGGATGTTCATGGAGTGGAAGCCCTTCCTGTTGACGACGGCACTGGACTCACCCACTGGCACCTTGATGGCCACATGTGTGCTGTCTATTGCACCCTGGATGTGGGGGAACCAGCAATTGCTGCAAGCCCTCTGGTTCGCTCTGCCTGGCTGGCCTCATCTGCACAGAAATGAATAAATGTCATTACCCACCTGAACAGAGCTTCTGTCACCAGCTTGACTCAACTGTGGACAGCTGATTAGGAGACTCCACAAAGATCCCCCACTGACCCCTGGAAAGAGCCGAAGGCAATGAAGTTCAGGGGCCACTGTGACCTTCAGCACCACTGGCATGGGGTGTCCACCCACAGAGTTGGAGGTGATCTTAGGCCCAATCATCTGACAAATGGGAGGTCATAGTCTCCCTGGAGAGGCAGAGCCTCCTTCGGCATTGCACCTTGGACATATTGAGGTAGCTGCATCGCCGCCTGTAAACGCTAGCAGCAGGACAGTGGTGTCTTCTGCGGCCCATTCAATCTTGGACTACCTGCTGGCCCTGCGCCCTTTGTGCCTGCACCTCTCCTCCCAAAGATCGCTCCCCTGGAAGCTGCATTGGGACACCTGGCCTCCTCTCCCTTCTGCCCCTCTCTTCCTCAGAGGAGGAGGTGCCACTACTGGAGATCAAAATCCCTATTATCAGGGTAACAGAAGGCTGTCTAGTACCTGGAAACACTCACACAATTAAAATGCTCTAGGGGCCTTGGAGACACCAATGAGTCCTGAAATGAAGCCTAGAAATGCTAAGGCTGAAGCTCAGAACAGAGATGAAGCTGTCAAGTTCAAATAAGTAACCAGCAGCAAACTATCTCCTGAACTCTTCACTACTCACAATGGCAATCACCCTTTGTATCCCTCCCTTGGATGAGGTTTTGTTAAAAGTGGGCTGCTCGTCTGCCCGTTTTGCCATGCGACGAGTGTGAAATCATAAAATCGGGATCACTTGCCTTTTCGCGGCCTTAAATAGCCCTTTAACGGCTGGCAGGTCCAGCTCTGACACCCGCGTGCACCTGCAGATGTGAAGATTGCTCACATGCAGAATGACGTCGGGACATTTGCCCAACGTCATCTTGCGCTATTTCATGTCCATTCGGGTCGGTGCGCACCTGCCCGCGAGACATAAAATTCTGGCCTTGGTTCCGGGTCACTGCCTCCAGCCTCAGACTGGACATCCCAGTCTCCAGCACACATTGGCCGGGATGAACATTTATAACCCGCTCTTGCCACTAACTGGAAGCAACTTGTGTATTATTGGGCAGGTGCTGACGGTGGGCCTGGAAGTCAGAAGGCCGCCGAAACCTGCCTTCCGTATTATCCAGCCCAATAAACTTAATAATTTAAATGGAAGGAAACTTAGTCCAAAATTATAGGTTTGATGAGAAAAATCCAATTGTTACCTTTAGTTTTGCTCATGGTTCCCTAATGATATCATTAAAATCTACCTTGTGACATCAGCATTTATATTATCTGTTCTTATTATTTATTTTTCCCTGTCATCGCTTGTGGGTCATTAATGTTAGGCTGGGATATTTCTGATACAACAGTCCTGCTGCAGTGTAAACACCCATCACTGTGATACAGCAGATTTACTGATGACCATTTTGAGATGATGCCCCATTGAACTGTGCTAAACGCAAGACATTTCGATGTAAGGAGATGCAGCCAAGGAACATTTTCTGTTCCTCTTTTCCCCGTGACAGTGAAAGCTTTGGTGGGCAGTGGAGGTCGCAGGCAGGGACCACCATTATCTGGTGGTTGCAGCCTGTACCATTTACAAGGTGGGCTGCAGCTACTCACCAAAGCTTGTACAGTAGCACCTTCCAAACCCACAATCTCCACGACTGAGAAGGACAACAGCAGGTGGTGCATAGGAACATTGTCACCTCCAGGTTTCCCTCCATGTCATGCACTATTCCCATAGTGGGTTAGTTTGCAAGACCCTCAAGCAAAAAAAAAAAGTTTTAAAAATCAAATCCTGGATTGGCATTCCTGCTCGAGGGTCATGTAGAGGTCATTCAGATGCGTGGCTTAACTGCTGCAATTGCCACCTGTGGAAATTTGGAACAAACGTGTGAAATACTTTGTCATGTTTGCGATTAGCAATTAGGTGCTACATAAACATATCTCTTTTTTTTCCACATATTTACTTTTACATAATCCTTCCCCACAGGTCCAAAAAGAGTGCATGCCAATTTTAGGGACTAAAAGAATTTGTTTAAACAAGAAATTTACTTATCAATTTGCAAGACAAAAAACATGATGTACTGCCAAAAATAAAGGGTAAATCCAACATGTTCAGTGAATTCCTCTCAGCATGAACAAGGAGACAAAGGAGATGTAGTAACTCCTACTGACTATCAGGGGTCACACGACTATTCTTGGAGGCTCCAACTAATGAGCCCTAAGTGTGGGTAATCCAGGGAGGAGGGGGGAGGGGGGGTGGTGTGGGTGCAGGGCTTCTTGGTGAGGACCTGGTTCAAACCTGTAGCATCTGAAAACCTTTGTGTAATAAAGTTATCTGTTTTTGGTTGTAACCTGTCCGGTACGTCAAGTCATTACATTTGGAGACGAGGGTAAATTAGCTCCGAGGCTGCACCTCGCCTTATTAACATGAGTACATCAATTCTTAAGGAAAAAGAAAAGACTACTCACTAGTCACAGAATCACACAGTGCAGAAGAGGCCCTTCAACCCATCGAATCTGTACCGACATGTGAGAAACACCTGACCTACCTACCTAATCCCATTTACCAGCACTTGGCCCATAGCCTTGAATGTTATGACATGCCAAGTGCTCATCCAGGTACTTTTTAAAGGATGTGAGGCACCCTCCCAGGCAGTGCATTTCAGACCGTCACCACCCTCTGGGTAAAAAAGTTTTTCCTCACATCCCCCCTAAACCTCCTGCCCCTCACTTTGAACTTATGTCCCCTTGTGACTGACCCTTCAACTAAGGGGAACAGCTGCTCCCTATCCACCCTGTCCATGCCCCTCATAATCTTGTACACCTCGATCAGGTCGCCCCTCAGTCTTCTCTGCTCCAATGAAAACAACCCAAGTTTATCAAAACTCTCTTCATAACTTAAATGTTTCATCCCAGGCAACATCCTAGTGAATATCCTCTGCACCCCCTCCAGTGCAATCACATCCTTCCTTTAATGTGGCGACCAGAACTACATACAGTACTCCAGCTGTGGCCTCACCAAGGTTCTATACAACTCCAAAATGACCTCCCTACTTTTGTAATCTATGCTCGTTTGATAAAGACAAGTGTCCCATCTGCCTTTTTCACCACCCAACTAACATGCCCCTCAGAGATCTATGGACACACACGCCAAGGTCCCTTTGTTCCTCAGAACTTGCCATGTCATGCTGTTCATTGAATACTTCCTTGTCAAATTACTCCTTCCAAAATGTATCTCCTCATACTTTTCAGGGTTAAATTCCACTTATCCACTTATATGCCATTTATCTGCCCATTTGACCATCCCGTCTATATCTTCCTGTAGCCCAAGACACTCAACCTCACTGTTATCCACGCAGCCAATCTTTGTGTCATCCACAAATTTACTAATCATACTCCCCACATAGTCATCTTATGTCATTTATATAAATGACAAACAATAGGGGACCCAGCACAGATCCCTGTGGTACGCCACTGGGCACTGGCTTCCAGTCACTAAAGCAGCCATCTGTCATCACTCTCTGTCTTCTACAACTAAATCAATTTTGAATCCACCTTACCAAATTACCCAGTATCCCATGTGCATTTGCCTTCTTTATAAGTCTCCCATGTGGGACCTTGTCAAAAGCTTTGCTGAAATCCAAATAAACCACATCAACTACACTACCCGCATCTACACAACTGGTCACCTCCTCAAAAGTCATGCCACTCTTCAGCAGAATCGATCCTTATGATGTGACTATGGAAGACTGGAGCCAGTATGTAGAGCGCCTTGGTTTTAATTTTGTAGCGAATTAAATTACAGCAGAGGAAAGGCAAAACAATCCACTTGAGTGTCTGTGGCAGCAAGACATAAATTCTCATCCGCAAACGCACCCAGTTCTAAGTCCTTTAATTAATTAGTGGACCTTGTGAAAACACATTTCCAGCCAAAGCCATCCACAATAATGCAGAGGTTTAAGTTTAATTCCAGAGTTAGGACTCCGGGAGTGTCCATTGCAACCCATGTAGCGAAGCTGAAGCAGTTGGCAGAACACTGCGACTTTGGAGACACACTCAATGATATGCTGTGGGACCGATTAGTTTGTGGAGTAAACAACGGCTCAATTAAAGACATACACTGGAGAATCTATACAGATAAAGGGCATTGCCACAGTACCTGTGTCCTATAGGCAACAGACAGCCCAGCTTCCAGTGATCATAGTGACAAGTGAAGGACCTAGTCTTCTGTGTTGAGATTGGTTACAAAAAAATCAAGCTCAACTGGTCTGAAATACTTCACTTGAGAACAGGAGGAGTTCCCAAATTGCTAAGGAATTATGACAGTGTATTTCAGAATGAGTTAGGAGAATTGAAGGATCTTCACATGCTGCAAGAATCCCTCAGGTCAGAATTGGTTCTTCTGGAAAACCATGAAGGGAAACAAAATGAATTTAGTCCCACTCTGGGCAAACTGAAGAAACAGTTGGCAGAGAAAACTCAACAATGTGCAATATTCCAGGAGGAAGCAAAGAGCTACAAGAAAGAGACTGAACAGCTGAAGAATCAGCTAAAATGAAAGAAAAGAGGCATTAAAAGGAAAAGTCATGGAACTTTCCAAGATGCAAGTGGATAATGAAGCCATGGGTGGATCAACTACTGAACTGAACCAAGTTAAGATTTCACCAGAGAGCTATTTGGCCCACTGTGAAATCAAAATGAAGGATAAGACAAAACTCTGCAGCAAACAGGAAAAGAAAAGGCAGAAATTTGATTAAAAGGCCAATTGGCTATGCTTCCAGAACCCTCATTGCAGCTACTCCCAACTAGAAAAGGAAGGATTATCAGTGGTATTCAAAGTAGGAGGAGGGGGTTAAAGTTGACAAAAATGTCAGCGTCTCTGGAATCCAATTCCAACTTTTGGGTTTAACTTAGGCGCGTTGGGCTGCATGGGTGTAACCCCCTGTGGAGAGGCAGGTTAGCAATTTGAATATGTAAATCACTGAATTGCAATGATATTTCAGCCAAAGTTCAAAGTTAACAGCACATGCACATATTTCTCAAGTTTCCCGAAACTCAACATTGAAAGCATGGCAAGGAGGGAATGGCAATTCATGAGACTCAGTCAGACAAATGCAGCAATAAATACTTGGTGCTCTCAGCTGCTTTCTTACCTCCCACTGGGAAAGGATTTGTTCAGAGTACTCATGGTGAGGTGGTGGGAGGGGGTCGCTTATGGACTTTGTAGATATTGAGATTCAACATCAGGATGGGTGATGCCTTGGCTGGCTTAGATTAGAGACTCAGACAAGGAGTAGGATAGCCATCATCAGCAGCAACAGCCAGCTGTGAGAGGCCCGTAGGTGTTCAATGCAATGCACAAGAGGGCAGCACAGAGGGAAACAACAGAGGAACAATACAGAGGGGAGAAGCAGAGAGGGGAGCAGCAGGAGGTGCTGAGTGCACAGGATGCACCATCCCTGTAACTGGATTTACAGACTGAGGCTCATTTTCCTTGATTTCTCATAAGCGCAGTGTTTCCTGGGGGCTCAGATTGTCACTTCAGGTGGTGGAAGACATCTGCGACCTCCTACAAAAAGACGCTCACTGCTGAACCTGGTGGTCACACGCTACCAGTACCTGTGGAATTAGACACCGCCCTTAATGTTTTAGCCTCTGGATCATCCCAGGGTCCTACTGATGGGTTGTTTACTAGGCCAATAATTATGTTAATTTTTCCTTGATGTCATGAGTCAGGTTTGTGTCTCCAGTTGGCTTCCCACAGGGACAAGGCACCATTGAACACACACACGTGGCAATTTGCACCCCCCCCCCCCCCCAGATCAACCGAGAGGACTCATAAACCACAAAGTTTTCTATTCAATCAAAGTGTGTTAAACCGGTATTTCTCAGGAAAATAATCCTTTGGGTCCTTGGACCAAAATGGAGTGACTTCTGCTTCAAATATGAAATCTCCATAATCCCTCATGTTCCCATTTACCCCTGTGGTAAATACATTGGGGGCATCGCGTGCCCGACCCGAGTGACAGTAAAATAGTGCGCAATGATGTCAGCCGAGCATCCCGATGTCATCACGCACTCTTGTGATATTTCACTCAGCAGGCACGCACGAGAGGCAGCAGCACACCCACCAACAATTAACAGGCCTATTAAGACCCTTAATCAATTATATAAATTGGATTTTTCGCTGCCCGTCCAACTGTTTGGTTGGTGGGCAGGCGAAAATGTCAAGTGGCCTTTGGATTTTTTATGAAACCACGGGCGGGATGAGGCTTCCCACAAGAGTTAAAAATAAAATAATAATCTTTAAGTCTCATTTATAACATGTCCCTGCTCATGTGACAGAGTCACATGTGGAGACATGTTTTTAACATTTTTAAATTCTTTATTTATGTTTATAACTTAAGAAAAAAATCTTCAGGTCCCTGAGGCAGCTCTGTGCCTTCAGGGAATTTTCTGTGTGCATACCAGCGCGCATACGCAAACATTCATGCCTGCCCTCCTCCTGCCCCCACTCCGGTAGCGCCCAGTGTTGCAGAGCACAGTTCACACAGGCTGGCCGTTCATTGCCCAGCCAGTGCGAAATCGCAGCTGGGGCCCTATCGCGGGTGGCGGTCAGTTTCGTTCTCAGGCCCACCCAACGAGGGAAAAATTCAGCCCTAGATGGTATCAGTTTCTCACAAGCTTCACTGCCTCATGCAGCATTCTCTGGAAAACTCTAGCCACCCTTACTAAAGCTACTGTTTTCAGTTTTAACCTCCAGAAAATTGCTTTCAAATGTCCAACTTTATGAATGTATGTTGGTCTTTTGATTCATTCCTAAACTCTTCACAATCCTTTTGACCGCATCGGAAAGCATCTGTCTTTTCATTTCAGCTACCTTCTCCACTATAATAAGAATCTTGTTTTTTTTTTCTCTCCAGCCCCCTTATATTTAATAAACATTGCTTTGCTGCCACCTAGGTGTTTGTGAGTACAATCATAGCAATCAATCAAAATAGCAGCTTCCCTTATATTAGAGGCTTTGTGGTCCTCTAGGGTGTATTCTAATTCCTGCTCAAATACTATTTTATACTAACACCTCTCTCACATTTTCAAAATTCTGTTCAATTTTCATTGAATACCAATGGTTAAAAAACATTTCTTTTTTGTAGCAAATTCTACATATGTTTCCTTCTGTCTTTTCCTCAGATTCTGAAATTTTAATCTATAGGTTTCTGAGATCAGTTTTGACATGTTAGGCACATCAGTCTTAATCATGTCTTAATTTGAAGGTGGTTCACCTGAAAGGCTTGAAAAAACACCCAATGCTTTCCCTATTAAAACACTTTGTAAAAGAATGGTCCATGTCTCTTGTGACCAAGCTAACTTTGTAGCAATTTTCTTAAAGCAGACAAGGTATCTTTCAACCTCTTCCTCGCTGGATTTAGACACTAGGAAAATATTCCTAGTTGGATCAAAACTAGAGGTTGAATTCAAATCCCTGTCCAGGTATTCCTTGTCCAGGTAAACAAGTTCCTTGCTTCTTTCTCTCTTTGATGCTCTCTGTTTCTTTCCTTTTCTCTTTCCTCCCCTTCTAACTTTTATCTTTGGAATTTAAGTTCATATTTCCACATTTCCTTTTTTTTATTTTTCCTCTCTGCCAAGTTCAAGCTTTTTCATTTCTCTTTATATTTCTTCTTTTTCTCTTTCCCTTTTGCTTTCTTCTTCCTCCCTTTCTAGTCTGAGCTTCTTCATTTCTTTTTCCCTTTCAAGTTGCTTCATTTACAGCTGAATCCTATCTAAATCAAGTAGCATTTTACCTAGGTTAACCTTTTCCTCCATGAGTTTCAAATGTTGAGCTAATACCTCAACTATCTCTGCTTTTGTAGCACCTACTTTTCTGCCACTGCTTTTGAATTAATGTTTGCTGATTGTTGTAAGGCACTCGGGATAAATGTTGCCTTTCAAGAAGAGCATCAGTGATTGATAAAGCCATTTCAACTTTTTCAATAAATACAGTAAAAGTCACTGTGAAATTTTGTTTGGCAAATCCCAGCATACCCATCCCATCTATGGATTCGAAACCCCACCAAGAGTCAACAATTTGTTATAGTTTCAGTGGAGATCAGTAACTTTTTAAGTAGAACTTCAAACTTGCAGTTATTAACTAAAAGAGTTACACCACAAGGTTTTGCATTTTAAGCCAAAGCCTTTACTGTACAAGAGCTAAACAAAGTGAGTACTGCCAACTTAGCACTGTATTTGCAATCAATTTAGGTTTGTTTACCAGCTTCTCAAGCTAGGTGTTTCAATTATCTTACATTTAAAAAAAAATGCAATTTCCAAACTAAATGTTATGTTCTTAAAACACATGAATCATAAAAATACATATGCATGACAGATATTAATTGTTACTCGCAAGGTAAGAATGTTGCAACTTAGCATAATGAGCATGATCATGTTTCACTCATAACTGAAATAAAGTCAGCACGGAATGAGTGTTGTATGACATGTGGGACAGTGATATTTAATTCTGTCACCAAGTAATGAGGAATTCCCAATCTTTCCATCTCCAAAGGTTAGGGGTGCTGAAAAGCCACTGATCTTGAGCACTTCCTCCTCGTCAGCTACCTGTGCAGAGCACCTCTAATCTCTTCCTTCTTCCCAAAGCTCTGTTCTCTCTGCCTCCAATGGAGGGGGGTGGCGGGGGGGGGGGAAGGCCTGTGAGTGACTAATAGTATGTGCTCACCCAATGGATGTGGTGCATATACTGAGAGTGATTATTAGGGAGCAACATCAAGTTGCATATGGATGAAGGTGAATATAGAGAGGTGAAGATATTGATGAAGATGTGAGGAAGTGCATAGAAAGAAAAATATTGTTGTGTTTGCAAGGTGAGTGGGTGTGAGGACTGATGTGATGAGGCAGGCTGGACAAGAAAGAGGAATGGGGGAAAGGTAATGCACGCAGCCATAATGTGTAACTATGTTCCCTTCTCTAACCAGCTTAGGTTATTAAAGCAATTCCTGCATTGAATCCAGGAGCTTGGCATAATGCCCCATCTGCTGACCTCCTGGGTCACCCCCAGCCAGACCTTCTTGGTGCCAACTCAGACTGTAACAGCTTAAAACTAATGTCTGTTTTCTATTCTAGTGGCAATTTTCACCTGAATTTATTACCACAATCATTATTAAGATTATTGCTCTTTTCTTTTAACAACTGTGTTCAAATAAAATGTTTCACTATTCATAAATAACAATTAAACCTTGGAATACATCAGGATCTATAGATTTCTGTTGGTTGTTATAACAACCAGAATCTTCAAGTACCATTTCCTTTGTTGTTGTCAATAAAACCTTAAGCAAATTAATATGTAGTTTAGAATTCTGTGGTGATTATGATTATTCATGTCTATCAAAGTATCTATTGTTCTTTTTGAATTTACCATTTAAGAACTTGAATTGCTTTTCTATCTTAAGTAAACTATAATTTTCACCCTACCCACCTGTTGGAAACCAAAATAGCTAACATTGCCGTGATGCTTATCCTCTGAAATCCTGTCCTCTTCTTGAAGGTTCTGATTTTAATTTGCTCTTCTGGGTAAGCAGGAAGGATTTGCCCAATTTGCAGGGTCCATCCTGAAGAATGCAACTCTAGCTGCAATGCCATTCCAAGCAGAGGTCACCACTCGCAGAAACCACTGTGACCACCCCAATAGGAAGAGGAATTAGAACCACAAGAGGCCCTAAAAGGCAGATTTAGTTACTGTCATGGTCATGATGCCCTCCAAAGCAGTCTCCTGCTACTTACCTATCATTCCTTTTATCCCCAACACTTACTGGTCTCCCACTTCTCACTGGTTTAGATTAGGAGATGGATTAATTCTGTGCAGGTGAGTCCCACAACAGCCCTTGTTCTGTGTTAAAATTAGTGCTTGTACAGTGTTTTAATAATTCAAAAGATATTGTATCAGCTGCGTCCATTTGACGGAAGACTGACAAAAGTCCAGAGTTTTGAGCCAACATGCACTTTCCCATGCCTTAAATATAGCCAATCCGTTGCAATCTCTTAACATAATCTCCCACTGTCACATCATTACCTTCCAGCATCTCACTGCCCAACCCATATCATCTCCCTACCCATTCAAGAGTCCTTAGAAGTAAATTACATTGGGCCACAATGTGTCAATCTAATTATGTCTGTCATTTAATTAGACATGTCTTTACACGTTTAGGTTTTGAATTTTTTTTTGTGTGACAATTGTCGAAAGTATGAGTTACAATGGCACAGTGAGGGAAACTGGGCATTTGGAACCTGAGAGAACAGGAGAAACAACTGTGTATCAATCAGACTGAAGAATTATGAAATTTTTCACACATGAGCTGAGGAGGAAGTGCAAATTAGATTGAGCGAACTCAAAGTCACATCAGATGCGGGAAGAAAAATAATAGAAAGATTGGATTACTGAGAGGGAAAAAGACAAAAGGGAAAAGTAAAAAAAAATTCTATAATTTAAGATCTCCAACAATTACACTCTATGGGCAGAATTTTACGGCCCTGTTGCAGCAGGGGTAGGACTGTAAAATGTGGCAAGCCACTCAAAAGCCCATTGGATTTGGCAGGACTGTAAAACCCTGCTGGCGTACAATTCCACCCCACAATTCTAACAGTTAATTTTCTGTGCCAAACAGGTTGGCTGGGAGTAATTAACATTAATCACAACAGTCAAAGGTACTTAAACTGAAATGCACTTGTTTAAATATTCTGTGGTGAGTCTAGTTCATATCAATTAAACTACTACAACTTCATGCTATTCAATACATTTCAATAAAGGCAGACAGCGAGATGTTGCTTTCATGAAACTTAATTTGGAGAGACACAAATCAGACAGAAACTTTTAGGTTTCTGTGTTTAACTGTGCATCTACCCTTGCCTGAATTTGCTGTAGCATTTGTGCATGAATAAGAGGAGTGCTATTAGCCACACAGTTATTTTGACAGGAAATTATGGCCCATTAACTGAAGAAAAGCTGATTCTAAGTGCTGGACTACAGTCAAATCCCAAGATGAGATAAATTGGCTAGCACATCTATTGATATCGCTGATGAGGGAATGATGCATCAATCATTCACTCATAAATGTCACAAACAGTAATTTCTTAGTTCACAGTTTAAATTTCTTTCTTATGTGCAGAATTTTATGGGTCGGCAAGCAGGGTGGGGCCCGCTTGCCGAAACGTAAAATGATGCACGGTGAAATCGGGCGGAACTCCCGACATCACCGTGCCCCATTTAAATTTTCAGGAAGACAGGAGCACAGCAAAATCAGCTGCGGGCTTGCCGACCTGTCAATGGCTAATTGAGGCCACTGACAGGGTCAATTAAGTAATTAGAGGACCTGCCCGTCCATCCTGAAGGTTGGCGGGCAGGCCAGGAGCCCCAGCGGCAACTAGAAAAAACATGAAACCTCATCCACGGGCGGGATGAGGTTTCATGTAGGCTTTAAAAAGTTTTAATAAAGGTTTTGTAAAAATTACGGACATGTCCCAACTCATGTGACATTGTCACATGAGGGGACATGTAAGGGAAATGTTATTTTTCTATTTTTATCTTTATTACATTTACAGCCGATCTCCCTGACGCTGCACTTAGCCTCAGGGAGATGAATGCACTCTTTCATGCGCATGCGCGAAAGAGCGCACTCTCGATTTTGGGAATCCCCCCCACCCCCCGCCCGCACAGGAAGTGCATAGCGTAAAATGGCGGCGCAGCCTCCTATCAGGGGCACCGATCGGAAGCGTGCTTGTACAAGCCCGCCCTTCAACTTGCCCCCGCAATGGGAGGAAAATTCAGCCCTATGAGTTTTAGCCTAGCCTGAGTTCCAGCCTCACATAGACGCATTGCTTGAATTTTTCAAGTTTCTTTCTTGATCACCATTGACCAGCTTTAATTTTGATACCAAAGCAAAAATGGTGGCACATTTCACCATGAAATGGAATGACATGTGTGCTTGGCTGGAGTTCTCTATATGGAAAATTATCAGCTTCATATCTGTGACAGCATAGGCAAGGACAGAGAGGAACATGTGCAATTATCTGCAGGAAGGAAGGAACCAGATTCTGTGAAAGCACAACATTCAGCTGCTCACACTTATTCCTGCAAACTAGATCATTGTTCATTTTGTTTTTTTTTAAATGACTGATATGCATAATGATTTTTATTACCAAAACAAGAAATAAATCTTTTTGACAAATTTAAAAGAACAATATAAGTAGAAATTACTAATAGTGATAATGACCAATGATGGTCATGCATTTATATGACATTTTGCAGTCTGCATTTTAATACAGGCATCAACCTGTCTCTTTTATGTGGGTGTTATGCATCAGGGGTTTCTGGCTGTGTGACCAAGGAAGGATCTTAGTATGGTACACCTTAACAAGGTTACCCTTCAGTTAGGTACAATTCAATTCACAGAGGATTGGAAATACCACAGTCAGCAGAAGATAGTAGGGGACATATTTATTAAAATGGTTGATATGGCTAGTTCTACTTCCAACATGTTTAATTAGACAGAACCATAATTATAATTTGGATGTTTAATTCTTATCTCAAAACTCCTTTTATCCATTTTAAGAGTAGTTGTGAAATCTCTTCTTTATTTGTTACATGCTTGAGGGGGGTAATTTGTAAAAAATAATCATAAATTCTTCGTTCTGGATATAAAAAAAATCTTCTCTTTTAATGTAATTTTTTACAACACTCCTTCTTTTCTCTGCATCATTGAATAGAGCCTTCTCTAGATGAAAATATTCAGAATTCAGTAAGAACCTCACTTCTAAGAATACAAATTTCACATCGCTATTCCTCTGCAGACTCTGTTTTGGATGATTATTTTGGGACCAGTGCAGATTTATGGGCTGAGGCAGCAAAACAGAAAGCTTTCAAACTAAATCCTTGTTAGTGCCAACAAGATCAAACATTAGTCTGCATGTCAGTAGCACAAAATCATACACTTTTGATTCCCTTGTGTGCAATATCTAAATCACTCAAGTCAGGTTTCTCATTAAAGCACAGATCCACAGTTTTTCAAAGATTCTTATTCATATTCTTACATTTGCAAAAACTCAAAGGGGGAAAAACACAGGTTAAACAGGGCTAAATGCTTATGAAAATAATTTAATAACCTTTCATGATGCCTTTTACAAACTTAGGATGAAAAATAATGGTTATTTATGTTTGTTGCCATCTTTAGCTATAACAGGAAAGAAATGACATGAAGTTATGAAGTACAGTTCTGAATATCAAATTGATCATCAGACCCATAGTCTGATTTTAGTTAAACTCCATTTAATGATTTTGATTATTACTGTTTTACTGAAGCTGTTCCATTTAACCATTCAAGTAATTATTATAATTAAAAATACCTGAATCCTGTCTCTTTTTCTCTCTCCCTGTCTTGTCATCCTTCCATGAATTAAAATATGCATGAGAGAGAAAGAGGATGCATTATGAAGATATGTGGGACGGTTTGATAAGTAAGGTGACCCAAGGGACCTGAGTGGTGATCAGCTTGACGAATTGAATATAATTCGCAGCCCACATATCTTCATTCTATTCCGCTTGTACCATACCTAATAAAACATAATTTAGTAAAAAGGTAAAGTATAGGGATAATGAGGCAGCATATTTGTTTTGGCTTGGATCTGAAGGTGCACAAAATTATGAGGGGAATAGATAGAGTGGAAAGAATAAAATTGTTTCCCTTGGTGGAGAATCCTAGAACCAGGGGACATAGATTCAAGATAAGTGGCAGAAGGTGTAGGGGGGACATGAGGAAGAACTTTTTTACACAGAAGGCAGTAGGTGTCTGGAATTCGCAGCCCAAGTTGGTGGTAGACGCAGAAACTCTAAACTCTTTTAAAAAAAGTACCTGGATCTGCACCTTAAGTGCTGTAAGCTGCATGGCTATGGGCCGGGTGCAGGAAGGTGGGATTTGAAAGGGCACCTGGGTGTCCTCGGGCTGGCATGGACAAGATAGGCCGAATGGCCTCCTTCTGTGCTGTAACTTTTCTATGGTTCTATGGTATTACTGTTGCACTGTTCTGTGATTATGTCTAGAAAATGTTTATACTGTGAATATTTTTTTTGCTTGACATCACAATAGCCATCAATAATTAAACACAACATGATCACCAAGAAACATGAAAAAAATGGAGATAAAATTGTTAAATGTTTAATATAAACCGCAATACCTGCTTCTGTGAAGAAGCACTTAAAAAGAAAATTATTTTTATCAAGGAGTTATGAGCAGCAAAGGATGAACATCTAAAATTAATTTCTTGTGCATATAGAGACTAAACTCTGATTTCACTGTCGATGACAAGAAATCCGTTTTGCAATTTGTCATTTTGCTTCCTCCAGTCTCTAAATCGGGACCAAATTTATCTTCTTTAGTGACTTCCACTGCAGGAATTTTGTTATGACCAGCCACAGATGACACAGGCATCACTCAACAATGTTGTTGTTTTTACAATCCATGGAGAAACTTCAAAGTAAGGACATTGGCATCACTATTACAAATCTGATGTCAAAACTTAAGGATGTGTAAACATCAATGTAATAGCTGATACAAAATCATTCTGTTTTTAGATATAAGCTGATGACATCCAACTCTACCTCACCACGACGTCTCTTGACTCCTCCACAATTGCTAAATTATTAGATTGCTTATCCAATGTCCAGCATTGGATAAGCAAAAACTACCTCCAATTAAATATTGGAAAGACTGAACCAATTATTCTGAGTCTGCTCCAAACTCTTTTCCCTGACTCCATCTTCAAGCTGGCAATAGTCTGAGATTAAATAAGTCTGTTTGCAACTTTGGTATTATATTTGGCCCCAAACTGGGCTTCCAACCACATATTCAAGCCATAATTATGGCCCTTTCCACTTTGTGACATCACCCAACTTCACCCCTGCCTCAGCTCATTTGCTGTTGAAAGCCTCATTCATGCCTTTGTTTCCTACATTACAACACTTCAAAAAAAGTACTTAATTGGCTGTAAAGCCCTTTTGAGACATTTGGTGGTCATGAAAAGAGCAATATAAACACTGGTTGTTCTTTCTTTTTGTTATCTCTAAGACTTGTCTATCCCAATGCACTCCTGGCTGGCCTCTGCACTCTACCCCCCGTAAACATGAGGTCATCCAAAATTCTTTTGTCCATGTCTTAACTTGCACCAAGTGCCCCTTCACTTATCACCCCTATACTTGCTGAACTATTTGAACTTCCAGTCAAGCAACATCTTGATTTTAAAATTCTCTGCCTTGTTTTCAAATCCTTCCAGAGTTTCATCCCTCCCTATCCCTGTAATCTCCTCCAGCTCCACAATCCTCTTCAGATAAATCTGCCCCAATCCTAGTATTTCTAACACCCTGATTTTCATCACTGCACCATTGGTAGATATCCCTCAGCTGCCTGGGCCTTCAGCTCTGGAAATCCCTCTCTAAATCTTCCTGTCTCTTGACCCAATTTTCCTCCTTTAAGACACTCTTTGGATAATATGTAACACAGACAACAGGGTCTTGACCTCCAGATGGAGGGCTGGCGAGAACCCCATGTCACCTTATTTCGGGAAGGCCCACCTATCGGGAGCTTCAGTGGACGGTGGCAGGCTTTCCCTGGGATCAAGGACCCCAGGGCCAGAAACCCCACCTTTGAGAGCTTCTGACTAACCAGAGGCCAGCAGCTGTACAGTGCAGGCAGCGCCCATGTGAGCATTGGTAACTGCCAGCAATGTACCCACTGGAGGTTGAGGATCGCTGAGGAACCCCAGACCAAAGGTGAGTGAGGGAAGGATGGGGTTCACGAGGGCAGGGGGGGGGGTCAGGTGAGGGGGTTGGGGTTGGCAGCGAGGGCCGGGGGTGGGTTTCAGTGGCTCCTTCTCCAAATGCAGGGTCCCTTGATCAGACACTGAGTACTTTGAATGAAGAATCCTCCCTAGAAGCCCACAAACAACCCCAACAGGGTTTGCTCTTTGGGTTTCCTGCCCCACTCACCATTGGCTGAATACTGTTCATGAGCCTTCCCATTATGGATTTAATCGGGGCAGAGGCAGCAAGGTGGCAGGGTCCTCACCCATCACCCTCATGCCCGATTAAATGTTCCCCATCTCCAAACTCACTTTGGCGAGAGGGCATTAAATCCTGCCCTTTAAAACCTACTTCTTTGGCTAAGTTTTTGGTCACCTGATCTAATATCTCCAAATATGTATGGTGTCAAATTTTATTGTATAATGCTCCTGTGAAGAACATTGGAACATTTTATCATATTCAAGGCTACAGAAATATTTTGTTGTTGTTCTTGTTGTTGAACACTCTACAATAATTCTTCACAGATCTCCATGTCTTCAAAGTTCTAAACTTTTCAATTAAAGGAGAAGTTTTCGAAGTGTTCCTGAAGGAAGTATTTGAGATTTTTTTTAAGTCTCACCAATGTCACAGTGATCTATTGTCAGGAAGAATGAAGCAGTAGATCTTGAGATAGCACAAAAGTAAAAATAAAATTATTAGAGCTGAAAGCCAACCCAAAAAGGCTCATTAAACCCATTGCCATAGCAACATCCGCTGAGAACGCTATCTCTTCAAAGAGATTTGAAGTCAAACTTTTTATCAGTGCAGAGTAAAGTCGGAACTGTTCATAATCCAGTTGATTTAAAAGCAACCTAAGGAACCAGGACTGTAGCCATTTTGTTTCACTGGGTAAATACACTTAAAGAAAAGGGAAATTGATATAACTAAAACAGAAAATTGTGAGAATTGCATAGCATCTGAAAAAAATTAAAGTCAGACTAGTGCTTTGAAGAGAAACTCTTTAAAGAACTGGCTTAAAATAGATAGAAAGTGAGAACAATGAGTCAATTACACCAACTTCTAGTAGAAGAAGGCAGTTTTCAGGTCAGTGGAAAGTGAAATTGAGAGAGCAAACTCGATCACGTTAGTTTCCAGCTAAGTGAGTTACGTTAAAATTATCCCATGCTTTCTGATAGACAGCAATGTAACTTATCACCAATGTAAATCCAAGATAATTCATCAGAAGTTAGTTGACATCATTCAAAAATCCATCAGTGGTCAATTTAAGACTCCCTTGTTAAGTCTTTCACCACCTGGTACAAATGGGAGGAAGGTAAAAAATGCCTTCTCTGGTCATTTAATGCATGAACATTGTATACAGGGTCTTACCATACCAATGCATTTATCTGCTTCCTAATATCTCATGGGTTATTTTAAGCCCAAAAATATATATAAAGATATTTTAAACTTGAAGTTGTAGGAGCTTTATAACTATTAAAAGGGAAGTCAGTACCTATAGATAGACTAGCTGAAGTGTTCAATATGTTTATGGCATAATAAGTAATTCATAATAACATATTGACCCCAACATTACTAAGGGATTAGTAATGGGTGTCTTCTATCAGGCTGACAAGTTTCTCAGGAATACACTCATCCTCAAGATATGCCATATCCCTTCTGGCCATATGCTACCGAAGGCCTGCTTAAAATCCATGAAGCTGTTGAAACAATGGATGCTGGGTTTAATAAATGCTCGTACTCCTGTCTTAAAACAAACAATTGGTGTAATGTGCTTCATCCTTGTTTAAACCTGCTTGTTCTTCATGCAGTAACTATTAATTCTCCTTGGGAGTGTCTTGGTGAACTGTATTCTGGATATATGCTCAGTAGGGTGATTTCTCTGTAATTGTTGCATTTGCTTTTCATTTTTGAAGATTGGTATGTTTCATACCCTTTCCCTTGTCTTCAGGTACTTGCTCTTCTTACAAATTTTGTTAAAAAGTCTTTACTACATCAAATAACTGTGTTGCAGCGAAGGAATTCGGTGTTAGTGAAAAACTGGAGTGAGAATGGAAGAAGAAGGAATCTGCCCTTGAGAAGATTGCCCAAGACCAAATGCGACACCAGAACAGGGATCAGCCATTGGCCTGATCTTGAGAAGTATGTATTAGAATGGACCCTCGAAAATTGACAGAAAAGTTACATCATCACCAGTAATGCACGGCGTATATGTGCTCTTAAATAGGCCGAATCAAAGCCTGAATCCTGCAAAGATTTCAGGCCAACAGCTAGTTGATATGGCCATTTTATGCATCAAAATGATCTAGTTTTGCAGCGGAAGGCCAAAAATGCTCAGAGACTACCAAAAGACCTCAATGCCAAAATTACCAGTTTCCAGCGATTCACCACCACACAGCCGTAAAAACATGAGTACCCAAATGCCACGTTGGCAACTCGGATCAATTGCTCTGAATTTTGATATGCCCAGCAACCGAACTGTGGAGTGGAAAGGTTTGGGAAGAGTTCTAGTTAAAATCACAGGACTGAAAAGATAAGGTGGTCGTACCAGCTTACGTAGCCAACGGAAGAAACCTAAAAGCCTGTTTAAAAGATCAGTTTACATGACAGATGACTAGGGACCTACATGAAGAATCGGTGCAGTTACTTGTGTTTGAGAATAGTTTTACATGTTTAGTGACGCAATTAATTTTCAACTGTAAAGCAATGCCAAATATCAAGTCCCCTGCAGGAGTTCTTGTGCATGGACATGATAGAGTTGGATGAATGAGGATGGATTGAAGTTGTGGATTGACAATGTGTGCAATAGGTGTGCCGGTGGCCATGAAGAATACAGCTTAATAATGTGGGACGTGTCCAGATCCCACACAATGAGATCAAGAAGTGCCTGCAAAGATATAACACTAATATTGCAGTTTTAACAGGAGGCCTAACATTCATAGTTCGCCTTTTGATGTGTGCCTCAACAAGCCATTTGAGGATCGCTTTCGTGCTGAATGAAATAGGTAGATGGCTGATGGAGAAAAAGCTTTCACAAAGAGTGGAAATGCGCTGCCCTGCTCAATATTTTGTGTTGTCTCATTATCAAACTGTGAAATGCTCTTAGTGCATCAAGTGTCATCAGATCGTTCATAAAAGGCACAATATCCAATTCAATGGATGGGGAGGGAAACTATTTGTCTTAAAGAGATGATTGTGAAACCAAAAGCACCAAATCTGATCTAGAGTGGAATTCTTACAATGATGCCATAGCCAAAGTGACTCAGAATGAATTTGATCAACTCTTTGTGGTAAAGACAATGGGCAGAATCAACCCAGGTGCGCACTAAGTGCGGTAGTGGGTGAGTAAAACGATGTTTTACCCACCAGCCACAATAGCGGCTTTTCACACCGTATCGTCTCAAACCTGCAGCATTAATTATGCATTCCCAGGAAACACATCGTTTCCATGGCGGACGGACACTCATTCACCGACTACGCCATCACCTCACTGCTTCATCACGCCGGGCGCCATATTTAAAGTCCCACCGTGTGCACACCTCTCAGATCTACCAGCCTACAACTGTTGCATGGAAGACAGGATGGCCCCAAAAGGCAAAAAGACTGCAACCCCCGGTTTAGAGATGCATCCCTCGAGTGTCTTTTGGACACCATGGAGGCCTGCTTTGATATCGTCTACCTCCGCTCTGGCCACAAAGGGGGCAGCAGCAGCACCAATCCAGCATGGGAGGCAGTGACAGCGGTGGCCAGCGACAGTGCCCTGCAAATGAGGACAGCCGCCAAGTGCCGCTACAGGATGAATGGTCTCATCCGTTCCGCCAAAGTATCTTACTCTTCTCATCACTCTCAACCCACAAACCCATTACACATCCTCAGGGATCTCACACCTCAAGGGACAACACCACTAACTCTCACACACATCCTCATATCTCCATCAGGCTCATATCCTCTGGAGCTTGGGTCCTCATTACATCCAAGTCTCCGTTCACCACACAAACATTCCATGCTGTGCCATATGTCCTGCTCACACTCTCTAAATCTGTTTCTATGCAGGAAACCTCAGCTGGAAGAGGTCTCAGACCTGTGGTGGAGTGGCTCACATTAGGCCCCTCACTCACTTTGAGGAGCGTGCCATCGCGCTGACTGGTGAGGACGTGGACTAGTCCTGCGGTGACGGTGATGTTGACAGCGAACACCCTCGTGAGGATCCTGCACCACATCATCCCTCTCTCAGTGCAAATGTGAGCGCTCTCTCTCCTGCTTTTGACTCTGCTGCCATGCACTAATTATCTCTACTTTGGTTCACAGGAAGCTCTGCCAAGCAACCGACACCCTCAGCCAGCCAGTCCCTCAGCTCCATCCAGGTCCTCACCTCCAGACAAGAGGACACCTCCTCCATTGAAGGGCTGGAAATAAGCAGCCTGGAAGGCCCAACATGGCGCTCACCCACACCCCCCACCAGAGCAGAGACACACACCTTGGTGGGACCTAGATCTAGAGCAGGCTCGGGTTCACAATCTGGTGGTCACTGCACGGACACATGTCCATGGCAGTAGGAGGCAGGCTCGTGCAAGCTCCACTTGGGAGGACTGCTCTGGAAGAGGCATCTGTGAGGTCTGACTCAGATGACGAGCTTCTGGATTTGGCCTCCCAACTCATCCCGGAGAGTCAGCGGAAGGCAGGGGAACATCATGCAGAGCAGTTGGAAGCCCTCGAGTCAGAAGAGTGCGTCTGCCTGCTCTCTGGTGAAGTGGTGCCTGCATGTGTGCGCGTATGGAGGACTCCATGGAAGGATGGCGGATGCCATGGAGACCCGAGTCCAGCAGAATGCAGAGATGACGCAGACCTGCACTCCATCGCGGGAGCCATGGGTGAGTTCCTGCAGTGGCAACACGAGAGGGAAACAGGGCACCTTCATGTCCCTCCAGGTTCTCCTTCACAAGGAGTCAGGCTGGGGCTCTTGGGCACCCAAAGGGAGGAGGAACAGTAGCTGGACACCCCTCTGAGTCTCCTTTGCCTGTGACCCCTCAACATCATCCTCTATCAGTACAGAGGGAGCAGCTGGCCAACGAGTGATTCTGGAGGGAGAAGTGTGTGTGTGGCAGGGCCTTTCAGAGCCTCGTGCGAGCACTCTCCGCCCACACAGATCCTTCATGTATTACACTCACCTCAACATCTTCAGCATTTTCAATGCTGCCTGCTGGGGTTCACTTTCAGTTGTCCATCTGATCTGACCTGTATCTCCACCCATCCACTGATCACACTGCCGTGCAGCACCTGATCTCGCCCACCATGGCTGTTGTTTCACTTTTGATTTGGACAGCATGGTCTAAATTTGCTTTTTCATGCGATCTCCCATCTTTTCCCTCCCCCAGTCACCCATTTCCTTTCCCCCATCACAGTTGACCCTCCTGGCATCACTGTCCACCTCCTCTCCATGACATACCAGCCACAACCCTTTTCCTTCGGGGTTGTCCAGGTGAATGTGCACGTTCCCTTCCTTCCCGAAGGTCCCACCCCCATTCCACATTCACCTCCCTGACCTCTTCCTTCCCACCCCGGCATCCGTGTCCGGTTCCAAGTCCCCAGCAATCACCCTCACTGTCCTTTCTACTGCTAGTCGAACCCTCACCCTCCCACCCTACCGCCTCACTCTGCTGTCGGTCATTCTCACCATTCCCTCATACCATACCCACCCTGGAGGCAATCATGGACTCATTAGACCCCTCCTTTGCACGTTCACGTGGACATTCTCCCCTCCGGACCCCTTACCCCCAGATCGCCTTCCCCCTGTAACCCACTCCCCTCTCGGAACCCTTTAGTCATGAATCATACGTAATCATTACCAAGAATGGCCTCTGAACCCCCCTCCCCGCCTTGGTCACTCCCTCTTCCTGGCTCCCTCAGACATCCTTACTTCTCCTGCCCCCTTAGTCCTTCCCTGGTCCCGAATCCTTCTTCCAACCTTCCTCTTCCTTTGGCCTCACTTCTTCCTCCAGCCTTACTCGTTCCCCCTTCCTGACTCCCTCAGACACCAGCAGCTCATCCTCCAGCTTTTCTCCTTCCCCCTTCCTGACTCCTTTCTCCACTCTTACTTTTTCCTCCACCATTACTCCCTCTCCTCTACTCCCTCTTTCATCCACACAGTCTCCCTCCCCTCTCCACACTCCTTCTTTTACCCTTACTCCCTTCCCTCTCAGCACTCCTTCCTCCACCCAGACTCCCTCCCCTCTCCGCACTCCTTCCACCATCCTTGCTCCCTCCCCACAGCACTTTCTTTCCTTCTCCGAACTCCTTCCCTTACACTTGCCACCCCTCTTACACATACCTCCCCAGTTGACATATTTTCCCCGCTACACCTTCCTACCCGTACTCCCTCCCCCCTCCCAACCTCACCCCCGACACCTACTTTTTCCTCCACTATTACTCCCTCTCCTCTACTCACTCCTTCATCCACCCAGACTGCCTCCCCTCTCCGCATTCCTTCCTCCACCCTTACTCCCTCCCCTCTCCGCACTCCTTCCTCCCACAGATCCCCTCCCCTCTCCACACTCCTTCATCCACCCGGACTCCCTCTCCTCTCTGCCCTCCCAACCTCACCTTCCCCAATACCTCTTGCTTTCTCAGTCGATCCTAGCCCTTCCTCCCCTACCCCCTTGACTATCATACATTGAGAGCATCAACAGTGAATTTCCGGCTTCTGTGAGCTGCTTCGCAGCAGAGCCATCACCATGAGAATCCACTCAACAGCCATGGATGTTCCTCCAGTGTCATTGCTGACAGGCTTCAGCATCTTCTGCTCATCAGACATCTGTGATGTGAACAAAGCGATAAGTCCGGCTTCTGCTCGTCACAATTGTCAAGACGTGTTCTGCGCCAGCGTGTTTTCCTGCCAATGTGGGCGGACGATCCAGCGTTGGTGGGGGGGTGAATCCGGTGGGCTGGCCTTATAATGAAATGCTGATGCATTACAACAAGATTCCCGACATCCGATGGTAGGGAACGCAGCCCACCATCGATGGGCTGAGCAGATGATCGCAAGCTGGTTTCATGACGTCATGAAACCGATTTTTGGTCTTCTTGCCATATTACCCAATAACACCACCGAGCACGCCCAATACCAGCAGGCTCAGACGATTCCACCCAATTAATTTGATCATTTTTAAACACTTTTATTGTGGTTAAAGCTATCTTTGTACAATTAATTAATTCAACAAACCATGCCACATTAATTTAAATGAATTACCAGTGTTGTGCTTTTTACTCACATTTCAAAATGGCGACCACCCATAGCCATACCAGCACACATTTTAGACTCAGTGTAAAAGTCAGCCATTTTTGCAGATTAAGGATTTTTGGAGACTTCAAAGATTGACTCATGCACAGTGATCTATATGGTACATTTCTATCTTTCCTCAGTTCTGCTGAAGGGTCAGCGGTCTGAAATGTGAACTCTGTTTCTTTTTCCACAGATGCTCCTTAGACCTTCTGAGTGTTTCCAGCATTTTCTATTTTCAGATCTGTAGCATCTGCGGTATTTGCTTTTGAATGTCAGTATATTTCTTTCCATCTAAAGAGAGCCCATCTTCCATGTATTTCTCCATCCAATGGGATGGCCCAGAATTATCTGATTTTCATTCCATTAAGGCAAGGATGGTGATTAATGGGAAAACATGGGATTCAAAAGTAAGTTTCTGTTGCGAGATTCACTCAGCAGAATGAACCAAGAGAGAAAAAAAACTGTAGCAATTCAAGAGTATTGATTACGAATGAACTCTGACATTAATGGCACCCTAAGGCAAGTATTCAATCTAACATAAGAGGTGGCAAATATTTAAAAAATAGCTCACTCTAGGTGCAATTTTATGCTTTTACTTTGCTCCATTGTCAATTTGAATGAACAGAAACTTAGATTTATATAGTGCCTTTGACATAATAAAAAGTTCCAAGGCACTTTGCAAGACATTATAAAACAAAATTTGAGGTTGAGCCACATAAGAACATAGGGGCAGGAGCACGCTCTGCTGTTCAATTAGATCATGACTGATCATCTACCTCAATGCCACTTTCCCATACTATCTCCAAATCCCTTGATGTCATTGGTCTCCAGAAATCTATCTATTTCTGTCTTGAACATTCTCAATGACTGAGCTTCCACAGCCCTCTGGAGTAGAGAATTCCAAAGATTCGCCACCCTCTGAGTGAAAAAAATCCTCCTCATCTCAGTCTTAAATGGCCTATCCTTATCCTGAGATTTTGCCTCCTGGTTTCAGACTCACCAACCAGGTCAACTTATCTACATCCATCCTGTCACACCCTGTAAGAATTTTGTAAGTTTCAATGAGGTTACCCTTCATTCTTCGAAACTCCAAGGAATACAGACCCAGTCTCCCCAATCTCTGCTCTTAAGACAATCCCGCCATCCCAGGGATTAACGTGGTGAACCTCCATTGCACTCTGTCTATGGCAAGTATATCCCTCTTTAGATAAGGGGACCAAAACTGTGCACAATACTCCAGGTGAGGCTTCACCAATACTGTATACAACTGCAGCAAGACATCCTTACTCCTGTACCAAATCCTCCTGCGATGAAGGCCAACATACCATTTGCCTTCCTCATTGGTTGTTACACCTGCATGCTAACTTTTAGTGACTCATGAACAAGGACGCCCAGATCCCTTTGGACACCGGTACTTCCCAACCTCTCACCATTTAAGAAATATTCTGCCTTTCTGTTTTTTTGTACCTAAGTGAATAACTTCACACTTATTCACATTTACTCGCATTATATGCCATCTGCCATGTTCTAGCATATTCACTTAGCCTGCCCAAATCCGCTTGAAGCCTCCTTGCATCCTCCCCACAGCTTATGTTCTCGCCCAGTTTGGTGTCATCAGCAAAGTTGGAAATATTACAATTGGTCCCCACATCAAAATCATTTACTTAGATTGTGAACAGCTGTAGATCAAGCACTGATCCTTACTGTACCCCACTAGTAACAGCCTACCATCCTGAGAATGCTCCATTTATTTCTACTCGCTGCTTTCTGTCTGTTAACCAATTATCAATCCATACTAGTGTATTTCTCTTAATCCCATGCGCTCTAATTTTATTTACTTACCTCCGGTTTGGGACCTTATCCAAAGCCTTCTGACAATCTAAATACATCACATCCACTAGTTCTCCTTCATCAATGCTACAAGTAATATCCTCAAAAACTCCAACAAGTTTGTCAGACATGATTTCCATTTCATAAATCCATGTTGACTCTGCCCAATTTTACCATTCCTTTCTAAATGTCCAGGTATCAAATTCTTTATAATAAATTTTAACATTTTCCCTACTCATTGACATCAAACTAACAGGTCTGTAGTTCCCCATTCCCCCTCTTCCTCCCTTCTTAAATAGTAGAGTTACATTTGCTGCTCCAGAATCTATAGAAAGATAACTGCTAATGCATTCAATAGCTCTCTAGCCACCTCCTTCAACTCTCTGGGTGAAGCTCATCTGGTCCAGATGTTTTTTCAACCTTCAAGCCAGTTAACTTTTCAAGTGCTGCCTCTTTACTAATACTAATTTCTTTTAGTGCCTCAGTTGCACAAGTCCCTTGGTCATCTAGTATTCCTGGGAGATCTTCTGCATCTTCTTCCGTGAAAGCAGATGCAAATTAGCTGATTAGTTTCTCCACCATTTCCCTGTTCTCCACTATAAATTCTCCTGTCCCCACCGGTAATGAGCACACATTTGTCCTCGCTAATCGTTAAGAAGATCACATAAGAAGATATTAGGGCAGGCGATCAAAAGCTTGGTCAAAAAGGTAGCTTTTCAGGAATGTCTTAAAGGAGGAAAGAGATAAAGAGAGGTGAATAGGTTTAGAAAGGGTTGTAGCTGAAGGGTATCCATCAATGGTGCAGCAGTTAAATTCGAGAATGTTTAAAACTCCAGCATTAGGAGTGCAGAGATCCTGGGGGTTTTGGGGCTGGAAGTGGTTGCAAGATAGGGAGTTATTTTGTAAAGCTAAAGTAAACTAACACTAGCCATGACATTCAGTCCCATCAAGGTTACAATTCAGCTGTGAAGAAGCCATTCTTGATGATGACTATGTGTGATTCATGATTCAACAATAAAAATATTAGAATTAAAACCTAACTTAATACTTCACTCTCTGCTATAACCATCAAGCTAGGGAACTAACCTGGTCCTGTAAGGAGTATAAAAAAGCACTTAGGTGCAGCACCAGGCATACCTAAAGATGAGGTGCCAACCCAATGAAGCTGTAACATAAGGCAACATGCATGCTGAACATCAGGTGCAACATGCAACAGATAAAATTAAGTGATTCCACAACCAATGGATCATATTAAACCTCTACAGTCCTATCACATTCACTCACCAAGGCTCCTTAGGCAGAAACTTCTAAACCCATGACTGCTACCATCTAGAAGGAAAAGGGCAGCAGACACATGGGAACACCATCAGCTGGAAGTTCCCCTCCAAGCCACTCACCATCCTGATTTGGAAATATATCACCCTTCCTTCGTTGCCAATGGGTCAAATCCTGGAACTCCCTTCCTAACAGCACTGTGGGTGTGCCTACACCACAGGAGCTGCAGAGGTTCAGGAAGGTGGCTTACCACCACCTTCTCAAGGGCAATTAGGCATGGGCAATAAATGCTGGCCTAGCCAGTGATGCCCACATCCCATGAATGAACAAAAAATATGCTCATAACAACTAATGGGAAAAGAGGTTCAGTGAACATTGCAATCCTCAACGATGGTGATGCCCAGCACATGACTGCAAAATACAAGGCTGAAGCATTTGCAACCATCTTGAATGACCATCTCCAACAAGATAGAGTCTAACCAAGACCCATTGACATTCAACGGAATTACCATTGCCAATTCTATGATTATCAACGTCCTGGGGATCACCAGTGGCTAAAAACTTAACCGGGCCAACCACATAAACACAATGGCTGTAAGAACAGGTCAAGATGAAGCAGACCGCTTAATTGACATCCGACCACTACCTTAAACATTCATTCCCTCCACTACTGACACAATGTGCTGCAGTGTGTACCATCTACAAGATGCATTGCCACCAAGATTCTTCACCAAAATCACCTTCCAAACTCGCAACTTCTATTGCCTAAAGATAAAGGGGCAACAGATGGCTGGGAGCACCACCATCTCCAAGTTCCCCTCCAAGTCACATACGATCCAGAACTGGAAATATATTACCACTCCTTCTTCTCAAAATCCTGGAACTCCCATCCTAACAGCACTGTTAGAATAACTTCACCATGTCCGCCACACTGGTTCAAGAAGGCAGCTCACCACCATCTTTATCAAGGGCAAAAAGGGATGGGCTAAAAATGCTGCCCTTGCCCGTAATGCCTACATCCCATGAATAAAAAAATTCAAGGGATGAGAAAATGTCACTTAATCCATAAATTTCTTATCATCCACGTGTCATCATGTCATGTACAATTCATTTTATCATTGACTCTAGTCATCCATGTCATCACTGGGACTGAAAGCTTTTGTACAATTTTCTTTATCACAATTTTTATGCCAGTGAGATCAGTTGGCACAAAAACCACTTGCACTTGGTGTTATGCTTCTATTCACATCAACAGGCCCCTGGCACGCCTGCTTGACACTGACTGTAGACAGTTGTTTCCACAGGCTTGGGATTAGCAGTAGTTGCAGAACTGTACCATCTGCCATTCAGACACCAACCTCCAACACATCCCTCAATTGTTTTGGCCTGCTCCCTTCCATCTGCAATAAGAACAAATTTATGCCGAAAATAAAACAATTCATGTATTGTACAACAGAGCCCAGATCCTGCCTCTTCTTTCCTACTCAATAACAACAGTGTGATTTGGCTTTCATCGTAATATTGGATTCTGCAAAGTCTAGGATGTCAATGGTGGCAGCTTGCAAATGTGACAGCTTGAAGACAAAGGAAACCCTCTTCAGCCATGACTAATGGTGTCTTCGATCCAACTATGAGCATAATCAAAGAACAAATCTGACACCACTCATGAACAGGATAAATACAGAGGTGCTACCTTCAAATATCACTTCCGATGCCCTGCCTCAAAATTCTCCCAATCTGATCCCTCAGCATGTTGAAGGTGAACAAGAGTTCCTGCTGTAGCCTAGAGTCTGCAGCCCTGATAGCAGGAGACTCAGCATTCTTGGGAGACACTGTATTTGGGATCTATGTAGTTAGCCCCTGCAGATTCTCCGGGAGTGTTCATGCAGTCTCTAAAAACAGCAGAGCAGAAAGACCTTATTGTGCAGCTACGCACCTAGGAACAGTAGAAGATCCACACTCAAAAGTCTTGTAAGATATTTTGAATAGACTCAAATGATACCTGCAGAAGGTTGTCTTCAACCGTCAAACTCCATTTATAAGTGCATTCTATGAGGTTCAATGTGTAAGCTCCTCAATCTGAAAAGGGATATAAGCTGGTCCTTTGGCTAACTGGTTTCCATGTCTCCTTGGCTTCACTACTGTAGCTGATAATTTATGGGGTATGCCTCATTTGACTCAAAGTTTTAACTATTGAATAAATCCCCAATTGTGAATTATCTAATAATTCATTTTCATCAAGCAAGACAGAACACTTCAGATGGTAAGTTAAAAAGATTTATTGGCAATTAAAAGGTAGAAAGGTAACAAGTTAAAAAGATGGAAGACAAAGTCTCAATTAACAGTAAAAGGAAAAAACTTAACAACTAAACAAACTTCTCACTGCGTCCTTGATTGATCAGTCCAAAGGCGTGGAGTGATGATAACCCTCTGGTCCGTAGAACACTTAGTACATGGATAACGTGCTAACAACATGGTTTCTCAAAACCTTCATTTTATAGCTTCAACTCATATTTTCTTATCTCGACTTAGCCTAATTGTCAAACAATAGTTGGGTAACAACTGTCTGCTGATTTATAATTGATTCCTGACACATGTGAGCAACTCCGCATACAGTAATACAATGGGGCCACTCAGTATGTTCTGGCATCTGATTTTTGTATAATACTTAAATAATACCTCATTCTTTACCCATCTTAATGTAGCTCCCTAAGGTCATGAAGGCTTCAACTTAGCACACCTTATCGTTCCAGACTAGCTTGAGAATCATCATTTTAGATTTCTCATAATGTACAACTAGTATATTTAAAATTAAAATCATGTGCTGATTATGTGTTATTATAAAACATAAAACATTACAGACTCTCTGTTACAGGTTATATTACCAGCCTTTACCAATGCATCTACTAATTAATTATTTATATCATTCCTGGCTGGTTTCCAATCATGTACTAACTGACTAGCTTTAAAATGCCTCCTGGGAAACGGCTTCTGACCAGGTTAGTTTACTATATTAATGTTGTAATCTGATATGTAATATACCTTTAAGACAAGTATTGTAATGTAAGGTCACATGATCTTAATATCCAATAACAGAGTAGCCCAGGCTACCTCTATGTGAGAAAGTCTTGAGTTAGACACTGATGTGTGAAGACAGAGTTTAATGTTGTGAGCACACAAGTGTAGCTGCTGAGCTTCGTTTATAAATAAACAGCATATATTTATTCTAACCATGATCTCCTGATGTCCTCTGTCTCTATATCAACTCAGTCACCCTGAAACAAGGGTGTAACTCAGATCCTTTAGCCCCTACAAACCAAGGGCACTGGATCCAACAATTAAATAACGTATTGAATCAGACTAAAAAATGGTCAGGTCACACTAAATTTATTGATTTTAAAACTACCAAAGCTACTTACAACTAAATGTATGAAACCTGGTCATATTTAGCACCTAATTCATCCCTGCTGGGTGTAGCATTGCACCTGCTTATCGCAGGTGCTATGACTGATGCAGGTTACGGTGAGGTGCCACTATCTGTCTTCTAGTGTAACCCAGCTTGCTAGGGAATTCAAACGATATCTGCAAATGACTTCTAAGGCTGCTTACATAGCGGTGTCATGTATGTTTTCAGAGAGAGGGAAACAAACTTCCAGTGGGGCCCTCCTGATCATCCACCATAACTTCAGCTGAAGACCCGGGGAAATCCCACACAAACAACATAAATATCTCTCTTGGGTTTTTGCAGATCTCCAGACCAGGGATACTCAAGAGAACCCCTGCTGAAGTTTACTCTCCTGGTATTCTGAGACAAGTGAAAACTTTGCAAGAGAAGAAAGAATTATACTTATCCTCAGTTTAGGGGTTGCCTCCAGCTTCACCACACTTCGAGTTATCAATACACTGTGTCTACTACAGCCTCTTTGGAGACCTAAGATTTGGGATCTTTCCTCCCATGCAGGTTTTCTGCCTTCTGCCATTCAGAAACCGAGATATCGTATGAAGGAGGTGAAAGTATCTTCAGCATCTCGGGGCTGGATTTTATAAGACCATAAGACATAGGAGCAGAAGTAGACCATTCGGCCCATCGAGTCTGCACCGCCATTCAATGAGACCATAGCTGATCTGATAATCCTCAACTCCACTTTCCTGCCTTTTCCCCATTATCCTTGACCCCCTTCCTGATTAAAAATCTATCTATCTCTTGAATAGACCTAATGACCCAACCTCTACAGCCCTCCATGGTAAAGAATTCCACAGATTCACGACCCACCGAGAGAAGAAATTCCTCCTCATCTCTGTTTTAAACAGGCCCCGGTGGTCATTGAGGTCCTGCCACCGCTCGCCCCCTCCTGCTGCTTTCAGGAGCTGTGATTCACATTGGTTGAGCCTTAATTGGCCCGCCCCATCATGCTGAAAATTCTCCCCTATGTTATGTTTTAAATTATGTTCACCTGTTGATGGGTTTGAAGGCAGGTTTCATGTAAAATCCAGTAGGCACTGTTCCCACCACCTACCCAGCCACCAGTGTTCCGTCTCATTGTTTCCATCTGTGTACGGGATAAGTTTTGTTATGTGCACTGCTATCAAGGCAATGTGCGGATGTGTGCCATCAGTAGAAATTGAAATCCTATATATAATATGTTTCTTTAAAAGCTACTATAGGCATGGAAGAAGAAGAAGATTAAAACAAGGGATAATTAACACGGTGCACTGCATAAGATGTTTATTCAACATGAAATCAAATTACATCAGAAAAGAGCGTGTGAAACTTTCTAAATTATATTTTTGAATCATTTCTCTCTTTTTAGTGAGCAGGCTTGATCCTGGGAGATGACTGGGACTGATTACTCTGCAGGTTTCAGTAACATATCGGCCACTTGTCTCTTTGAGACAGCAGTTCGCTTTGCTCTCAAATTCAGCACCATGCTCCTGATCTCCACGTTCTGACACAATCACAGTTTGGTGCTCAGGATTTTGCTGCAGCCCCTACCCCGAGCATCCTGCTTCCCAACACGAACAGCCTCCCAATGCCCCCTGGCAGCAACCTGTAAGCTCCCTTCACACCTCTCTCAGTTAGTCTTTCCTCCTAGTCTGACAGTTTCATTATAAGATAGGAGCACGTTGGGCAGCCGGCGAGCGGGCCCCGCCCCCAAATCGCCGAGGGGAAAATCCTGGCCTAAAGTATCTTTCTACTTATGTCATTGAATGATGTTGATAATTGCGATGCTGACCCGCATCAATTGAACCTACTTTGCTGCGTGTTTAAAAGTGAGTTGGATGATTCAACATCCTGAGGGCAGGATTTTAGGGTCAGAATTTTACCATTCCCTTCTGGCAATTTGCAGAAGACCTGGTGGGGGGGGGGAGTGCTTAAAATTCCATGGGTGGCGCTCCCATGGTGGGGTGTGGTGGGGGGTGGAGGGGGGAGTGCAAACAAGGCCGCAGGCCCACTCGGCCTCAATTTTGAGGCTGGCAGGAGGTTCGGGGAAGGGGTGAAGACCAGCAGGTCATCCTGCTTAGGTCTTGGGTGGGAAGTTTGGAGGCACTTCCCATCACCATCAATCTCAGGTTCCTCTAGGAGTCTTGAGGACAAGCGAAATCCCCAGTTACCACAGAACCAAAGTTAGGGTGTGATTTGTCGGCAGCCTGGCCACAGCCACCAGCTGTGCCTTGCCCCGAAGTCTCTGCCATTGATGATGGAGCTTGGCTGTGGCAGGGTTTTCATCTTCCCCTTCTTCTGAGCCCTGCAGCTCAACCAGGAAGAGCTGGGAGTCGAAGAGGTGGCACGGCTCTATTCTATACTGGGTGCCCTCCAGCCACTGCTGAAACTATTGCTGCTGGGACTACAGAGCTGCTAGCCAACCTGATTGGCTGGCAGCTCTCTGGGGCATGGCTTGGCGTGTTCAAATGGCCATGAGGCTGCCGTGATTGGCGGGGATGCATTCGCTGCCAACGAGAAACCCTGCCATTGGAAAAACCCTGCCCCAGGTTATAAATCATTAGTATATAATAATGGAAAGAACCTCAACTAGTTGATTGAGGGAGCGCTTTACGTGAGAAGTTATTTTTCAGTTGCTATTTAGGCTGTCGCTGAGGATGTGCGTGGGCGTAATAATTAAGTGCACAGCAATTCATGGATTGTTGTGCAGCTGTGCAGATTAGGGGGAGCCTAATCGCCCACCCCTGCCCCCTCCGCAATCATGCATGTGGCCCATCCATCTTTGGACTATCCATTATGAGGGTGAAGGCCACACACCATGTGTGAAGCCCGGCAGCTTTAATTGCATGGGCTGGTGGTGGACAAGGTGCAGGGTGACCCTCTTTTATATGGGACCCCTGGGCCCAATGGAGTCCCCTCCCAAGGTTATTCCCTCATTGCCCTACCACCTCCCCCCCCTCCAGCACCAGCCTTTAAATCTTGGCACCCTGCCCTCCTCTCCCCAGCCAGTCCGCAACAAAAACCCCCACGCCCCAGTACTTACCTTGCATCTGGCTCCTTGATGTATGGAACTGGATGCAGTCCCAAGAGTGGCCACCGCTTCTAGTGGCGTTCTTGGGGCTGAGGAGTTGTTGGCCATCCGATTGACTGGCAGCTCTCGGAGGCCAGGCACGGGCAGAAGGCCCACCTCAGGCCAATTAACACTTCTCACAGCGTGATGTGGCTGTCGTGCAACCATCCAGAGCTGGACAGGTTCCCCCCCCTCACCGACCTTTTAGCTGGCATGGGGTGGGGGGGGGGGGGGTGGGGGGGGGCGCGGGGGCAGGTACCATGGTGCACCATTAAATCAAACAACAATCAATTCTAAGTTGCAATGTAAATGCACAGCCTGATCCATGGTCAGTGGTGAAATATCTGTATCATTATTAAAGTGCTTTGTACAAACAGCTAGTCAACGTGTGACAAGTTGACAGGAAACACTTCCTAGCCATTTTTGGGCCATCTACATAGTATAAAGGTACTATTAGGTAGCCTAACTTTGACAACATTTTTAAGGGCCAACATCTGCTTCTACATCCATTCCCAAGACCTAGAAGTGCGGGACAGAAAATTGACCCAAACATTCAGGCAGGTGTAACTATGTGCATTATCAGAGTTAAGCCATGATGCATGGTGGCAATGAAGGTGCATTAGGTGGGGGAAGGATATTGACCTGTTTGCAACTCCAGGACTGCTTTTCCAGAGGGCGACAGTATACCAAACACAGCAAGAGATGGTAACTAGTACCTACAAACACCTGCCATACATGGGAGAGAGCAGGAAAGGAAGCATACTTTAAGGTTTCTAGCATATAGTACCATGTAGCAGATAGATACCCCAAGAGTGCATGCACAAAGCATTCATGTTTATTGCTTATCTGTATCTTGTGTCCAAACTTCCTACACACAGGGAAATGACATATATTGTCCAATAATGGGCTGAATTTTGCCATTAGCCGATAAGCCCCACCCCTGGGGCTGAAAGCAGGAGGCACTCTGCTTCGACCAGGGGCAGGATGTGTGAAGGCATTTTGCTGGCAGCAGCCAATGAAATAGTTGCCATCGGGATCTCCATCCATTGAGGAAAGTGGCCTGTCACCAAGGGCTGATGGCCTAATCAAACAGCCAGAGTGTCAGCAGCCTCAACAGTGCCACCACTAGTGATGACCATTGTTGAAGCTGCAACACCAGGGAGAAGATGTCTCAATGGCCGGGCACCCTTGAAGACCGGTAAGTGGGTTAGAGGATGCTGGGGCCAGGCAAGGAGGGTCCAACATTCAGGGAGGGTGGGGTTCACTAAGCAATGGTGATGCCGTGGCTGGGAAGGCAGCCCATTCTGGCCAGGGTCCCCTTCATGAGCCATGGAGCTCAGGTTCCACCCAACAATCTTCCGTTCTGACGGTGACCCTTCTGAAGTGAGCAAAATACCCGCAGAGTCAGGAATGGCCCTAAGTTGTCACATAAGAAAGGAAAAGGCAGAAAAACTCACACTTATAGAGCACTTCTGATGACCATCTAATGTTTCCAAGCACTTTACCACCAATGAAGTACTTTTGAGGATTAGGCACTGTCAGAATGTAGGAAACGTGGCAGCCAATTTGCACACAGCAAGACCCCATATAGAGCAATGTGATGAAGACCAGGTAGTCTGTTTTTGTGATGTTGATTAAATTATAAATATTTGCCAAGGCATCGTGGGTAACTCCCCTGCTCTTCTTTAAAACAGTGCCACTTGATCTTTAACAGCCAGCTGAGCAGGCAGATGGGGCTGTGGCTTAACATTTCATCCAAAAGATGGCACCTCCGACAGTGTAGCACACTGCCTGTCTGCATTGGAGTGTGAGCCTTCATTTTTGTACTCAAGCCCTGGAATGGGACTTGGAACCTGGAACCCTGTGGCTCAGAGTCACGAATGCGTCAAACACCCCCATGGCTAAAACCAAGGCCTGGATTCAATGAAGGCGACAGAGTTGCACGCATTGACTGGAGAGCCGGCGAGAGCCCCACATCACCTCTTTTAGGGAAGGCCCACTTAATTAAGGACCACTCAAGCACTTAATTGTACAGTGGGGGGGCTTTCCCTGGGATCGAGGGCACAGGAGGCCGAAGTCCTGCCCACCAAAATTTTTCAGCCAATCAGAGGATAAAAGCTCCGTTGAATGGCAGCGCCACTGGGGAGGCGGTGACTGCTGTCGCCCATGGCCTAGGATCGTTGCACAAGGTCATAACTGGGTGATGGTGAGAGGGATCTCACTGTGTGGGGGTGCTGGAGGAGAGTGGTTGCCAGCTTGGGCAATGTGTTGAGTCTCAGCGGGCCACTCTTTCCTGCTGCCAGGCCCCTTGATCAGGCACTGAGTGACTTCGAATGAGAGATCCCCCTAGAAACCCGCAAGCAATCCCATAAGGGTTTGCTTGTCATGCTGCCCATATGGCAAGCTCCCCGCCTGCCATTGCGTTAATGCCAGTGGTGGCAGGGTGTTTTTTTAATTCATTCATGGCATGTGGGCATCACTGACTAAACCAGCATTTATTGCCCATCCCTAATTGCCCCTGAGAAGGTGGTGATGAGCTGCCTTCTTGAATCGCTACAGACCACGTGGTGTAGGTACATCCACAGTGCTATTAGGAAGGGAATTCCAGGATTTTGACCAAGCGACAGTGAAGGAACAGCGATATATTTCCAAGTCAGGATGGTGAGTGGCTTGGAGGGGAACTTGCAGGTGGTGGTGTTCCCATTTATCTGCTGCCCTTGTCCTTCTTGATGGTAGTGGTTGTGGATTTGGAAAATGCTGTCTAAGGAGCCTCGGTGAGTTTCTGCAGTGCATCTTGTAGATGGTACACACTGTTGCCACTGTTCGTCAGTGGTGGAGGGAGTGAATATTTGTGGAAGGGGTCCCAATCAAGCGGGTTACTTTTTCCTGGATCTTATCAAGCTTCTTGAGTGTTGTGGGAGCTGTATTCATCCAGGCAAATGGAGAGTATTCCATCATAATCCTGACTTGTGCCTTGTGGATGGTGGATAGGATCTGGGGAGTCAGGAGGTGAGTTACTCACTGCAGGATTCCTAGCCTCTGACCTGCTCTTATACTACAGTATTTGCATGGCTAGTCTAGTTCAGTTTCTGGCGCATGGTAACCCCCAGGATGTTGATAGTGGGGGATTCAGTGATGGTAATGCCATTGAATGCCAAGGGGCGATGGCTAGATTCTCTCTTCTCGGAGATGGTCATTGCCTGGCACCCGTGTGGCGCCAATGTTACTTGCCACTTGTCATCCCAGACCTTGATATTGTCCAGGCGTTGTTGCATTTAGACATGGACTGCTTCAGTATCTGAGGAGTTGCGAATGGTGCTGAACATTGTGCAATCGTCAACAAACATCCCCACTTCTGACATAATGTTGGAAGGTAGGTCATTGATGGTTGGGCCGAGGGCACTGAGATGATTAACCTCCAACAATCATAACCATCTTCCTTTGTGCTAGGTATGTCTCCAACCAGTAGGGAGGTTTCCCCTGATTCCCATTCACTCCAGTTTTGCTAAGGCTCATTGATGCTACACGCTGTCAAATGCTGCCTTGATGTCAAGGACAGTCCCTCTCACCTCACCTCAGGAGTTCAGATCTTTTGACCATGTTTGAACTAAGGCTGTAATGAAGTCAGAAGCCAAATGACCCTTGCAGAATCCAAACTGAGTATCAGTGAGCAGGTTATTGCTAAGCAAGTGCTGCTTGATAGCAGTGTTGATGACCCCTTCCAACACTTTACTAATGAACCAGAGTAGACTCATGGGGTAGTAATTGGCCAGGTTGGGTTTGTCCTGTTTTTTGTGTACATGACAAACCTGGGCAATTTTCCAACGTTGCCGGGTAGATGCCAGTGTTGTAGCTGTACTGGAATAGCTTGGCTAGGGACACAGCAAGTTCTGGAGCACAAGTCTCCAGTACTATTGCCGTCATATTGTCAAGGCCCATAGTATTTGCAGTATCCCATATCCTCAGCCATTTCATGGAGTGAATCAATTTGTCTGAAGACTGGCATCTGTGATGCTGGGGACCTCCAGAGGAGGCCGAGATGGCTCATTCACTTGACACTTCTGGCTGAAGATTGTTGCGAATGCTTCAGCCTTATCTTTTGCACTGATGTGCTGGGCTCTTCCGTCGTTGAGGATGGGGATATTTAAGGAGACTCCTCCCCCAGTGAGTTGTTTAATTGTTCACCACATTTCATGACTGGATGTGGCAGACAGCAGAGCTTAGATTAATCCTTTGGCTATGGAATCGCTTAGCTCTGTCTATCATTTGCTGCTTATGCTGTTTGGCACACAAGTAGCCCTGTGTTGTGGCTTCACCAGGTTGACATCTCATTTTAAGGTAAATCTGGTGCTGCTCCTGGCATGACCTCCTGCACTCTTCATTGAACCAGTGTTGATCCCCTGTCTTGGTGGTGATGGTAGAGTGGGGGGTATACCAGGCCATGAGGTTACAGGTTGTGGTTGAGTACAATTCTGCTGCCGCTGATGGCCCACAGCACCTCATGGTTGTCCAGTCTTAAGTTACTGGATCTGTATGAAATCTATCCCATTTAGCACAGTTGTAATGCCACACAACATGATGGAAGGTGTCCTTAGTGTGAAGATGGGACTGCATGAGCACAAGGACTGTGTGGTTGTCACTCCTACCCCCTATATTGTCATGGACGGATACATTTGTGGGAGGCGGATTGGTGAGGGTGAGGTCAAATATGTTTTTTCCTCTTGTTGGTTCCATCACCACATGCCGCAGACCCAGTCTTGCGGCTATGCCCTTTAGGACTCAGCCAGCTCGGTCTGAGGTGAAACCACTCTTGGTGATGGACATTGAGGTCCCACACTCAGAATACATTCTGTGCCCTTGCCACCCTCAGTGCTTCTTCCAAGTGGTCTTCAACATGGAGGAGTACTGATTCATCAGCTGAGGTGGGAGCGGTACGTGGTAATCAACAGGAGGTTTCCTTGCCCATGTTTGACCTGATGCCATGAGACTTCATAAGTCCAGAGTTGATGTTGAGGACTCCGAAGGCAACTCCCTCCCGACTGTATACCACTGTGCTGTCACCTCTGCTGGGCCTGTCCTGCTGTTGGGACAGGACATACCCAGGGATGGTGATGGCAGTGTCTGGATCATGATCTGCAAGGTATGATTCCATGAGGATGACTATGTCAGGCTGTTCCTTGGCTAGACTGTGAAACATCTCTCCCAATTTTGGCACTAGCCCCCAGGTGTTAGTAAGGAGGACTTTGCAGGTTTGACAAGGCTGGATTTGCTATTGTCATTTCTGCTGCCTAGGTCGATGCCAGGTGGCCCTTAATTGCCCACTCAAGGGCTTCAATTGGTGGCTGGGCGGGAAGGCCACCCACAGACCTTCCTGACATAGACTTAACTGGGCTGGAGGCGGGAAAGCAGTGGGTTCGCCAGCCATCAACCTCCCACCTGACTGAATGTCCCCTCTGCCACCTAACTCAACGTGGGGAAGGACAATAAATTCCAACTTAAGTTATGGGGCTCAATTGCCTTCCAGTGGGTATCCGAACCACCAACCTTTCCACTGCTGACAAAGTGGACATCTAAGCAGAAAGGCATTGGGCTGCCACTCAACATCTTCCCCCGCCATTTTGCCAAATCTCGCACCTCCCAGCACTTCAACAAAGAGAGCAAAAATTCCATTCAATGCCTCTGTTTTATCAGTGCTGCTGTGGGCAGCTAATTGAGTAGTGCTAAATAGTTGGCAGTGAATTGAAAGAATATTTGAAATTATGTGTGATGATCTTCATGGCTAGAGCAGGCTTGTGCATTGATCTTTTGGAGTTGGGATAGCTCAATGAGGACTTCCTTTGTGAAGCAGAGGAGACAAAGATAAGTATCCTTTACATACACACATAGGATTGTCTCGATTAGCAAATGCAGTTTGTGAAGTAAGAATAAATGTACATTCAATGCTAGGGTATAATCACAACTTCTTGTCCTTTTGTTAGCTGATCTTTCTCTCCAAACCACAGGTAATTATTAAAATCTGCAAAGGAATTCCCATTCTGCCCATTTTTCTTGCTCCATGCAAAATAGTAAGACAGTTATAGGATAAGGAGTAGTAAATAAAATCCTTGTGATGCAAAAGAATTTTCTTCAGAAGCAACCATGAGTGCTGAAGCAATAAAAATGTGAATGCAAGCTTGTCATTCTTATTTTCAAATTCCCCTCTGGTCCCTTCCCTTCCCTCTCTCTGTAATCTCTTCCAGCTCCACAACTCTTCAAGTTACCTGTGCTCATCTAATTCTGACCATATGCACATTCACAATAATTTTAATCGCGCCACTGTAGCCATGCCTGTAGCTGCAAGGCCCTAAGCTCTGGAATTCTCTCCCTTAAATTCTCCACCTCTTTACTTCTCAGTGAAGCCCAACGCAAACTGGAGGAACAGCACCTCAACTTCCGACTAGGCACTTTACAGCCTTCCGGACTGAATATTGAATTCAACAAATTTAGGTCTTGAACTCCCTCCTCCATCCCCATCCTTTTTCTGTTTCTTCCCCCTTTCTTTTGTTTTTTCCAATAATTTATATAGATTTTTCTTTTCCCACCTATTTCCATTATTTTTAAATCTTTTATGTTCCCCCCAACCCCACTAGAGCTATACCTTCGGTGCCCTACCAACCATTCTTAATTAGCACATTTGTTTAGATAATATCACCAACTTTAACACCTATGTGTTCTTTTGTTCTTTTGTCTGTGACATCTTTTGATTATCTGCTCCTATCACTGCTTGCTTGACCCTACAACCACACCACCCCCCTCCACTTCTCACCCCCCACCCAACCCACCCACCACCACCCCCCCCCCCCACCCCCCTCCCCCCCCCCCCCCCCCCCCCCCCCCCCCCCCCCCCCCCCCCCCCCCCGCCAACCTTAATCCAGCTTATATTTCACCTCTCTCCTTGGATTCACCTAGTTCTGTTGAAGGGTCATGAGGACTCAAAACGTCAACTCTTTTCTTCTCCGCCAATGCTGCCAGAGCTGCTGAGTTTTTCCAGGTAATTCTGTTTTTGTTTTGTCTCTACTTCTCTTTCCTTCTTTAAGATGCTGCATAAAACCTATCGCTTTGACCAAGCTTTGGCCATCTGCCCTAATATTGCTTTATGTAGCTCAGTGTCAAATTTTGCTCTATAAAACTCCTGTTAAGTTTCTTGGGATGTTTTGTTAGGTTACAGGTGCTAAATAAAACACATTGTTGTTGATGCAGCAAAGGAAAAAAACTTCCTCTGAAAAGTTCCACCCACCTTTTGGAAGTCAACTTCTAAGGTCCAGTCAATTGTTTCATATGAATGGGCAACACACCAGCAATCTTAAAGAAACAGTTTCCTCAGGCTTGAGGAGTAGGAAAGGGTGAAGCATCAAAGCCAAATGCAAATTGTTGAGATGGCTACCAATATATGACATTTTTATTTTCCAAATGTGTTAATTCCATATTAAATATGTTGAATGACTTTGCTTCAAAAGCTATTTGTTATAAATTAGCAAGTTGTTATTGATAATGCAGTTCTAATAAAGTTTGCTGACTACTTTACCTGTGACACTAAAATTTGCACAAGTCAAAGCTGGATATGATTGAAAACCACAAATATTTAATGTAAAAAAGTTATGTAGCCAGTTGATCTTTGGAAATGAGGCATACAAATATTATTCATACATGTGAGCGTTTGTATCTCTTTGGAATGTTTCTTTTGTGTGTACACAAATGGAAAAAGCATTTTATGAAAAGCAAATAAGTTACATAGTCTAATGTTTCCCAAGGTACAATGGAGTTCCATTACATTGTACTCTGATGTATTGTTCTCTGTCTGGTAGCAGCAGTCTCTGAAAAAGTGAAATAGAGTTTACATGAAAATTTACTTGAAGGAACAACGATTGTCTCCTGTTTCATTTATCTATCTATCCTGAGAATGCAAATTATCAAAATTATTGCTGTTATAAGGGTCTTAGTACTTTTGCTGCAGCTGTCTCCTGACATCCCATTAATTTATTCACTTATAGGAAGAAAAAGGCATTAAAACTGAAAAAAAAATCACTCATATAAGATGATCTATTGGGGAGCCAAAAAACATAAAGCTTGCCCCAACAGGTAGGAGGAAGGAATTATCTCTTTTTCATTTTTTTTAAAGCCTCTTTTTAAGCACACTACAAAATTCAATAAAATGTTTATAGTAAGGTGTCACTGATTGTTTTGGCAGTGTTGTGGTAAAATAATGTTAAACCCATGTTGTGGTTAAAATAAATATTAAATGTGATGGGGATTATACCAGACATGGCAGGGCTTCTCTGTTTACAGTGGGACTCTTTGGACTGTTGCTGTTGGTTGTGTTTGCATTTATAATAAAGGAGTGTCTTTTTTCAATAATTGTGTTAGCCACTGGCTGATGCACTGGCAGCTGGAAGGATGAAATTAAGGACATATGTTGTTTGGGGGAGGGCAGCCAGAGATACCTTATATGGCAATGCTTGGACTGGGCGGGAGGGGAAGTTTTGCAATCAGTTATGGTGAATGATGGAGGGGGTGCGATCAGGCTTTGGTTTAGTTAGAGCAATGGTGAAATTTGGAAGCTATTTTGCAGATGGGTAGACAAGCCAGCATTTCAAAATCACAATTTGGGTGGGGTGGAGTTTGGGGGTGTGGGGGGAGTCTTCAAAAAAAAAGGGACAATTTTGACTTTAGGCAACAGTGTAAAATCGGGGATGTCAATTCAGCTGCCCATTACAAAATTGTCCCAATTTTCATTACCATTGAGGTTGGGAGAGATGCATAACATGTGGCTGAATCAACATCATCCAAAAGCAAAATTACCCTCCAGTAAGCTGCAGCAGAACTTTGCTTTGAAAATATTCACTAAAGGGAAGGCATTCAAAGGGGTAAATACAATTGGTGGGAAAAAGAACATCTCATATAGTTTAGGGAAGACTGCTTGGTACCACATTGCTACAATTAGTTTTGTTGTTGCCTGTTTCTTTAATAACATAAGAATATTAGAAATAGAAAGAGAAAGTGCTGGAAATACTCAGCAGGCCTGTCAGCATCTGTGGAGAGAGAAATAGAGTCCACAGTTTGCATCAAAAATGACTCTTCTTCAGAAATGAAGGCAGAAATCTGATGGATTTTATGCTATTAAAAGGGGGAGGAGGAGGAAGGAAAAAAAGGGAAGGTCTGGGATAGCGGGGAGGACTGGAGAGATTAAATGACAAGGATATCATGGAACAAAAGGCAAAGGGAGCAGTAACAGCTGTAGTAAATAACAATGCATTTGTCCAGAGTGTGTGTGAATGGCAGATTAATGAACAGCTCTGTCCGAAAGCAAAAGCACAAAAAGCAAGATTCAGACCAGCAAATGGAAGAAAAGCAGAATCAAAATGTAAGACAGAGTTCATGGTCTGAAATTGTTGACTCAATATTGAGTCCAGGAGGCTGTAAAGTGCCTAATCGAAAGTTCCTCGAGCTTGCGATGAACTTCAGAGGAACACTGCTTCAGGCCAAGGATAGGAATGTTAGCATCAGAGCAAGGTCGTGGAATAAAAGGGCAAGCTATTGGAAGCTCAGGGTCATGCTTGCAGACTGAACCAAGGCGTTCTGCAAAACAGTCTCTCAATCTGTGTTTGGTCTCCCCAATGTAGAGGAGACCACACCGTGATCAGCAAATGCAGAAGGCTAAATTGAAAGAAGTACAAGTAAATCACTGCTTCACCTGGACAAAATATTTGGGGCCTTGGACGGAGAGGAGAGAGGGCATAAAAGGCAATGGGAAGCTGGAGTGAGCAGAGGACGAGGTGTTGGGGGTGATGGAGGAGGGGATCAGGGTGTCACAGAGGAAATGGTCCCTTTGGAATGCTGCCAGGGGAGGGGAGGGGAAAATGTGTTTGGTGGTGGCAGAAATGGGGAAGGATGATCTTTTGAATGTGGAGGCTGGTGGGGTGGAATTTGAGGACAAGGGGACCCTATCATGGTCCTGGGAGGGAGGGAGGGAGGGAGGGAGGAGCGAGGACAGAAGTGTGGGAAATGAGTTGGACGTAACTGAGGGCCCTTTCAGCCACAGTGGGGAAGAATGTTTGATTGAGGAGAAAGGAAGACATGTCAGAAGCGCTGTTGTACAAGGTTGCATCATCAGCACAAACGCAACGGAGATGGAGAAACTAGGAGAATGGGGTGGGATTCTTACAGGAGGCAAGGTTTGAGGAAGCATAGTTGAGGTAGCTGTGGTAGTTGATGGGCTTATAATGAAAATTGGTGGACAGACAAAAACCCAGCAATGGAAACAGAAAAATTGAGAAAGGGAAGTGTTTTTTGTAATTCATTCACAGGATGTGGGCTTCTCTGGCTAGGCCAGCATTTATTGCCCATCCCTAGTTGCCCTTGAGTGTCAGAGACGCATCATGTGAAGGTGAGAGAAGAGTGAAAATTAGAAGCAAAGTTGAAGTTTTCCAGCGCCAGATGGGTGCAGGAAATGGCACCAATACCAATACCAATAGAGCAGGAAAAGAGGTGTGTGTGTGTGGGGGTGTGTGTGTGTGTATGCCTGAATAGGACTGGAACAAGGAAGAAGGTCAGCAGCAAAGGCAGGGAGGCAGCTGTCAGGCTCCCCACCCCGCCACTTCTCACTGCTCGGTCTCTCATCCAGGCACTGAGAGCATCTGATCAAGGGACGCCTACCCTCCCAGCCCCACAACCCCCCACACCCCCCACCTGCCCTCCACCCAGGAACCTGCAAGAAACCCTGCATTGGTTTGCTTGTCATGCTCCCACATGGCAAACTGCCCATCTGGCACTGGGTTGATACCATCAGTTGTGAATTGAGGGCCTGAAATGATATGGCCTTTAAATGGGTATTTGTTGCCCACTTAGAGGCCTCAATTGGCAGCAGGGCAGGAAGGCCATCCACAAACCTTCCTGCAATGCACTTAATTGGACTCAATGAGGACCCCACCTGCCACCCTCCCACCTGATTAAATGCACCATGTTCCCCAGTGATCAAACTCTCCATGAGAGAGGGCATTAAATTCTGCCCAAGAGCTGAATCCTTCTTCTTCATTGCATTAGGTGAGGCTTTATATTGAGAGCCAGAGGGACTACTTAATTCATTTGCATTCACATGGCCTTTGTACAATAATTCATAAATAATAAATGTAGTATGGTCATTTCTCACAAAAATAATTAAATAATAAATGAGTGGACGTTATGCGAACTACTATCTGTATATGAATTTTGGCGAAAATTTCAGCTTTAAGGTAAGGGCCCAGATCTTCTGGTCTCCAGATGGTCAGAGACTGGACAAATGACCCAGGATGCACGTCAGGACCCTGTAGAAGTCCCGATGTGCTGACCTCCATGGGAATTGTCCAGGTACTTTGAACTTCCAGTGGTAAATTCCCCTGCATCCAAGAACCCGACACAAAAGTCTCCGAATCAGTCCCTATTTACTTACCTGAATATTATCTAGGGAATATGAGACAAGAAAATGTTAGTCTAACTTCTGGATAACTATAGAACCAATTCCCCAATGACTCACACTGAACCCCCTGACTCCCTCCTCGACCATCCGACTACCCTCACTGATACCCCCACAAACCCCCGGCCAACCCTCCCGACCTGACCCGACTAACCCTCCCGGCCAAGCTAATCCCGGACAAACTGGGGTTTCAGATTAAGTGACTCAGCCAGGCCTTTTGTGTTAGGAGCAAATATAAGTAGCCAACTGGAGCTGCACTCACTCATCCAGGCAACTGCAGAGTATTCCATCATACACCTGACTTGTGCCTTGTAGATGGTGGACAGGTTTTGGGGAGTCATGAAGTGAGTTACTCTCCGCAGAATTCCTAGCCTCTGTCCTGCTCTTTAAGCCATGGTACTTATGTGGTTGGACTAGTTAAATTTCTGGTCAATGGTCAATCCAGGAAGTTGATGGTGGGAGATTCAGTGATGGTCTTGCTGTATATGGACTGCTTCAATCATCTGTGGAAATTGACTCAGGTGTGCCAGAAAATTGGGCTATAATGTTTCAAAAACTATCCTTCAGTGAAGCAACTGGAGAGTGAAGTTTGGCTTTCGCTGATTGCCACCACTTTGCACAAGATGTTTTGAGAGACCAGGGGGTATCAGCAGCAAGTCATAGATATAATGCAACACAGGAGATTTTATAAGTAGCCAACTTAGTGCGACTTAGCACTTGAGTGCGCCTCACAATAGAGTGGTGGAGTTGAGCGCTTCAGGGAGTTGAGTGTGACTTACAATAGAGTGCAAGAGTTGAGTGCTTTAGGGAGTTAAGCAGAGGAAGGGAAAGAGGTGTTTGGTTGCTTTTTCTGTCTCCAGGAATTGATTCTTGTTCTGCTACAGGAGAAGAAGCTGGTTAATTGGTGATTATCTGGTAAGTGATTAAAGTTTATTCTATTCCTAAGGCTCAAAATAGTATATTTTGAATGAGAGGTGAAGGGGAGATGATAAAAGGTGCGGATTGAGAGGACTACCTGCAGTGAGACCAGCGGCGGAGCAATATCACAAACCACAACGTGAAGCGAGTGCAGGGAAAGCAGCTGTTATTTCTAGTCTTTAAAGTAAAAGTAAGGTCTTCAGTTTGTGTTTAGGTCTCTAGTCCTTATTCTCTATTTTTCTTAAAAATAGCTTGTTAAATAAAAGATGGTGCAAAAAAAATTACAATAAAGTGTAAAGAGCGGGGAATTCTTCAAGTGTAAAGAGCAATTCTTCAAGTGTAAAGAGCAGGGATACTAGGGAAATTAATTAATAAATTAAATAACATATGATAGTGATGTTAGGACAGGTGATGCGTTGCTGCTGCAGCATATGGGGGCTGCAAGTGCCTCTGGGAGATTTCTGCGCCCTTTCACACGCATGCACGAAAGAGCGCACTCCCGATTCAAGTAAATCCCCCCACCAGGCCGCACAGGGAGTGCTCTGCACTTCCAGGCGAGCATGACGCTGGGTGGGCCTTAATTGTCCCGCCCACATAAAATGGTGGCAGGCATCCGACTGGAGGCGCCGATCAGGTTTGTGCTCGCGCCCACGCGCACCTGCACAACTCACCCCACGGTTGTCAAAATTCAGCCCATAGAGTCATAGAAGTCTACAGCATGGAAAAAGGCCCTTCAGCCCATCGAGACTGCGCCAGTCAAACATGTACCGAAATATTCTAATCCCGTTTTCCAGCAGTAGGCGCATAGCCTTGTATGCCATGGCATCAGAACTGCACATCCAAATACTTCTTAAATGTTATGAGGGCTTCTGCCTTTAACACCCTTTCAGGCAATGAGTTCCAGATTCCCACAACCCCCTAGGTGAAAAGATTCTCCCTCACACCCCCTCTAAACCTCTTGCTCCTTACCTTAAATCTATGCCTCCCTGGTTATTGATCCTTCCACCAGGGGGAAAAGTTCCTTTCTGTCTACCCTATCTATGCCCCTCATAATTTTATACACCTCAGTCATGTTCCCCCTCAATCTCCTCTGCTCCAGGGAAAATAACCCCAGTCTATCCAATCTCTCCTCATAACTAAAACTCTCCAGCCCAGGCATCATCCTGGTAAATCTCTTCTGCACGCTCTCCATTGCAATCACATCCTTCCAATAATGCAGATTCCAGAATTGCACGCAATACTCTAGCTGTGGCCTAACCAGTGTTTTGTACAGTTCCAGCACAACCTTTCTGCCCTTATATTCTATGCCTCGGTTAATAAAGGCAAGTATCCCATATGCCTTCTTAACCAACTTGTCTACCTGTCCCGCTACCTTAAGGGACCAGTGGACAAGCATACCAAGTCCCTCTGATCCTCGGTACTTCCCAGGGCCCTACCTTTCATCGTGCATTCCCAAGCCTTGCTTGTCCTGCCCAAGTGCATCACCTTACACTTATCCGGATTAAATTCCATTTGCCACTGATCAGCCCATCTGACCAGCCCGTCTATAACCTCCTGTAATCTAAGGCTATCCTCCTCACTATTTACCACCCCACCAATTTTCGTGTCATCCGCCAACTTATTGATCAACCCTCCTACATTCATGTCTAAATCGTTTATATATATACCACAAACAGTAAGGGACCCAACACCGATCCCTGTGGAACCCCACTGGACACAGGCATCCAGTCACAAAAACACCCCTTGATCATCACCCTCTGCTTCCTGCCACTTAGCCAATTCTGGATCCAATTTGCCAAAATGCCTTGGATCTAATGGGCTCTTACCTTCGTTATCAGTCTCCCATGCAGTACCTTGTCAAAAATCTTGCTGAAGTCCAAGTAGACTACGTCAAATGAATTACCCTCAACTAAACACCTGGTCACCTCTTCGAAAAATTCAATCAAATTGGTCAGACATGACCTCCCCTTAACAAAACCATGCTGACTATCCTTGATTAATCCCTGTCTCTCTAAGCGTAGATTAATTCTGTCCCTCAGAATTGCTTCCAATAGTTTCCCCACCACTGAGGTTAGACTGACTGGCCTGTTGTTCCCTGGTTTATCCCTTCCTCCCTTCTTGAATAATAGTACTTCATTGGCTGTCCTCCAGTCCTCTGGCACCTCTCCTGTGGCCAGAAAGGTATTGAAAATTATTGCCAGCACCCCTGCTATCTCCTCCTTTGCCTCACTCAACAGCCTGGGATACATTTCATCCAGGCCTGGAGATTTATCTACTTTTAAGCCTGCCGAGCCACTTAGAATTTATTTAATTATGTCACAGTCCTTCTGCCTGATTTCCATATCCACGTCATCCCTCTCACTTGTGAACACCGACACACAGTATTCATTTAGAACCCTACCATGTCCTCCAGCTCCACACACAAATTACCACTATGGTCCTTAATGGGCCCTACTCTTTCCCTGGTTATCCTCTTACTCTTAATGCACTTGTAAAATAACTTTGGATTTTCCTTTATTTTACCTGCCAAAGCTTTTTCATGCCCCCTTTTTGCTCTCCTAATTTCCTTTTTAAGTTCCCCACTACACATTCTATCTTCCTTTAGGGCTTCTGCTGTTTTGAGCCTCTGTATCTGCTGTAAGCCTCCCTTTTTCTCTTTATCCAACCCTGTATATCCCTCGACATCTAAGGCTCCCTGGATTTGTTAGTCCCACCCTTTATCTTTGCTGGAATATTTTGGCCCTGTACTCTTCCTATTTCCTTCTTGACTGAGTCCCACTGTCCTGACACAGATTTACCTAAAAGTAGCTGCTCTCAGTCCACTCTGGCCAAATCTTATCTGATTTTATTAAAATTAGCCTTCACCCAATTTAGAACTCTGATTTCTGGTCCATCCATATCCTTTTCCATAACAACATTCAATCTAATGGAGTTATGATCACTATCTGCAAAATGTTCTCCCACTGATACCTCCACCACTTGCCCGGCTTCATTCCCTAAAATGAAGTCCAGGACCGCCCCCTTGTCTTGTCGGACCTTCTACGTACTGGCTTAAAAAGCTCTCCTGGATGCATTTTAAGAATTCCGCTCTCTCTAAACCTATCACACTATGACTAACCCAATTAATGTTGGGGAAGTTGAAATCTCCCTCTATTACTACCCTATTATTTTCACACTTCTCCGAAATTTGCCGACATATCTACTCTTCTATTTCTCTCTGACTGTTTGGGGGTCTATAGTACACTCCCAGCAATGTGATTTCTCCTTTTTTGTTTTTAAGTTCTACCCATATGGCTTCATTTGAGGAGCCTTCTAAGATGTCATCCCTCCTTACTGCTGTAATTGATTCCTTGGTCAATGTTGCGATACCCTCTCCTTTTTTTACTTCCTTCCCTATCTCGCCTGAAGACCCTATATCCTGGAATATTGAGCTGCCAATCCTGCCCCTCTCTCAACCATGTCTCTGGGACAGCAATGACATCTTATTTGCATGTGTTAATTTGTGTCCTCAACTTATCTGCTTTATTCATCAGACTCCTTGCATTAAAATAAATACCATCCAACCTTGCCAAACTCCTTTGTGCCTTAAATGGTCTATAATTTCTATGTCTTCCAGACTCACTTGCTCTTTCTTCTAATTTTGGCTGTGCATCTCCCCCTGTTGAACCTCCTCTCAGGATCCCATCCCCCTGCCAAGTTAGTTTAAACCTTCCCCAACAGCACTAGCAAACCTCCCCGCAAGGATGTCGGTCCCATTCCAGTTCCAGTGCAACCTGTCCGCCTTGTACAGGTCCCACCACCCCCAGAAATGGTCCATATGTCCCAGAAATCTAAAGCCCTCCCTCCTGCACAATCTCTCCCGCCACGTATTCATCTGGACAAACCTCCTATTTCTATACTTGCTAGTGCCTGGCACCAGAAGTAATCTAGGGACCTTTGAGGCCCTGTTTTGTAATCTGTTTCCCAGCTCCCTAAATTCTGCTTGCAGGACCTAATCCCTCTTTCTACCTATTTCGTTGGCACCAATATGTACCATGATCTCTCTCTGTTTGCCCTTCCCCTTTAGAATGCCCTGCAGCCATTCAGTGACAGCCTTGACCCTGGCATCAGGGAGGCAACATACCATTCTGGAGTCATGTCTACGGCTGCAGAAACACCTGTCTGTTCCCCTTACTATCGAGTCTCCTACCACTATTGATCTTCCCCTCTTTTTCCTCCCCCTCCTGTGCAGCTGAGCCACTCACAGTGCCATGAGCGTGGCTGCACTCCCCAGAGGAACCGTCACCCTCACTGTTTTCCAACGCAGAAAAACATTTCTCAAGCGAAATGCACCCTGGGGATTTCCTGACTATCTGCCTGATATCTTTCTTCTGACTGATGGTCGCCCATTCCCTCTCTGTCTGCACTTCCATAAGCTGTGGGGTGCCCATATCTAAAAACATGCTATCCACGAAACTCTCAGCCCTGCGGATGCAAATCAGTGCCTCCAGTCGTCGCTCAAGCTCCGAAACATGGAGCTCATGTAGCTGTAGCTGGTGGCACTTCCTGCACATGTGGTCAGTCAGAGCGCAAGGAGCATCTGGGACTTCCCATATGTTGCAGGTGGTACATAACACTGGACTGAGCTGCCCTGCCATGCCTATATTTGAACTAAATATAGTAAAAAAAAGTTACATTACTTATGTACTTTAAATAAAAACTAGAACTCTTACCTTTCGTTAGCTTAATCTATTTTAAACTGGAGAAAAACACTTCCCCACTACTCACCAATCAGCTCTCACCTTTGTGCTGACATCACTTTTTGAAGCTTCCCCACACTCGCGTTGGGTCTGATCTCTCTTTTTTTTTGAAAAAATACTTTATTCATAAAATATCTGAACATTACAAAACATTTCTAAATGGCCATCACAAAAAGTACAATCAGATTCAACTTTTACACATGTATCACAAGGTGCTTCAATACAATCAATGAATATTACAATCATTTCAATATGGTAATTATAGACAGTCAGACAGTGCAATGGTATTGGAGTTACCAGCATACATAATGTTGCACTCTGAGGTGCTTCAATACAATTATAATACAATTAGTATTCACTGCTTACATTCATTGTGAGCTGTACAACCCGAGGGCTCTAAACAGTTCCCAGCCCCTCGGTGCACTGTGGCAGAAAGGTCTTAGACAGCGACCTTTCCCCATTGCGCCTTTGCGGCGGCTGCCCCAAGCTTTAGTGCGTCCCTCAGCATGTAGTCCTGGATCTTCGAATGTGCCAGCCTGTAACACTCAGTCAGGGACAGCTCTTTGCACTGGAAGACCAACATGTTTCGGGCAGACCAAGGAGCGTCTTTCACCGAGCTGATGATCCTCCAGCTGCAGTTGATGTTTGTCTTGGTGTGTGTCCCTGGGAACAGCCCATAGAGCACAGAGTCCTGTGTCACAGAACTGCTCGGGATGAACCTCAACAGAAACCATCGCATCTCTCTCCAGACCTTCTATTGCAAAGGCACAATCCACAAGGAGGTGAACAATGGTCTCGTCCCCACCGCAGCCACCTTGAGGGCAAAGTGCAGAGGGGGTGAGACTCCTGGTATGTTGGAAGGATCTGATGGGGAGGGCCTTTCTCACCACCAGCCAAGCTACGTCTTGGTGCTTGTTGGAAAGTTCTGGCGATGAGGCATTCTGCCAAATGACTTTGACAGTCTGCTCGGGGAACCATCCCACAGGATCCACCCTCTCCTTTTCCCGCAGGGCCTCTAAGACGTTACGTGCCGACCACTGCCTGATGGACTTGTGGTCAAAGGTGTTTCTCTGCATAATTTTTTCAACGAGGGACAGGTGGTACATCTCTGCCGCTGTCTTGTGTTGCCATTCTTGTTATTTTCAACAAGAACTGACTGCAGGACACTCTTCCCAGCATCCTAGGATATTAAAGGTTGGAGCTGCACAAATAGTGGATGCACTGGTAGTAATCTTCCAAGAGTCCTTAGATTCTGGATAGTCCCAGAAGATTGGAAAACTGCCAATGTGACACCCTTATTCAAAAAAGGAGGGAGACAACATCCGTCATTGGGAAAATGTTAGAGTCTATTATAAAGGATGTAATAACAAAGCATTTAGATATTCATAATCTAATCAAGCAGAATCAGCATGGCTTCATGAAGGGGAAATCATGCCTGAAAAACTTAGTAGAATTATTTGAGGAGGTAACAAACATGATAAATAAATGGGAACCAGTAGGTGTAATATATTTATATTTCCAAAAGGTGTTTGATAAGGTACCGCACGTAAAGCTACTTAATAAGATAAAACCCCATGGTGTTACAGGTAGTATATTGGCATGGATAGAGGATCGGCTAACTAATAGAAGACAGAGTGGGGATAAGGGGAGCATTTTCGGGACGGCAACCTGTAACTAATGGAGTGCCACAGGGATCAGTGCTGGGGCCACAGTTATTTACAATGAGGGAATGAATGCGCTATCGCCAAGTTTGCGGATGACACAAAAATAGGTGGGAAGGCAAATAGGTGGTGAGGATGACACAAAGGAGTCTACAGAGGGATATAGACAGGTTAATTGAGAGGGCAAAAACTTGGCAGATGGAATATAATGTGGGAAAACATGAACCTATGCACTTTGGCAGGAAGAATAAAGGAGCTGAATATTATTTATACAGGGATAGACTGCAGAAACCTGCAGCACAGAGGGATTTGGGGGTCCCTATGCATGAATCACAAAAAACTAGTTTACAAGTTCAAAAGGTAATTGGGAAGGCAAATGGAATGTTGGCCTTTATTTCAAAGGGAATGGAGTATAAAAATAGGGAAGTCTTGCTAAAACTGTACAAGGCTCTAGTTAGACCACACCTAGAATACTGTGAACAGCTTTGGTCCCCTTATCTAAGGAAAGTTGTACTGGCATTGGAGGCAGTCCAGAAAGGTTCATTAGGTTGATCCCGGGTATGGAGGCGTTTTCTTATGAAGAGAGGTTGAGTAGCTTGGGCCTGTACTCATTGGAGTTTAGGAAAATGAGAGATGATCTTATTGAAACATATAAGATTCTTAGGGGGCTTGCCAGGGCAGATGCTGAGAGGTTGTTTCCCCTTGGGGAGAGTCTAGGACCAGAAGGCATAATCGCAGATTAAAGGGTCTCCCATTTAAAACAGAGATGAGGAAGAATTTCTTCTCTCAGTGGGTTTTCAATCTGTGCAATTTTTTACCACAGAGGGCTTTGGAGGCTGGGTCATTAAGTATATTCAAGGCTGAAATAGACAGATTTTTAATCAATAAAGTAATCAAGAGTTATGGGGAAAAGGCAGGAAAGTGGAGTTGAGGATTATCAGATTAACCGTGATCTCATTGAATGGCAGAGCAGACTTGATGGGCGGAATGGCCTACTTCTGCTCTACATCTCCTGATCTTATGCTAATGCAAGTAACCCCCCTTAAACTCTGACTACCTCCCAACCAATACCCCAACCAGACCAACTACCACCCCAACCAGACCTCACTTCCCACCAACTTGACTACCACTCCCAACTATCCCCCAACCCACCTGCCACTCACCCAGCTGCCACCTAAACCACCTGCCACCACACACACACTGACCACTCGCCCACCTGTCACCCTACCCACCTGCCACTCACCCATTCACTAACATTCATCCACTCATCCATTCACCAACATATCCGTTTTTGGATGAGTTTCATCCAGAGTTGCAGTGTCAATTTGCTCCACTACCCCTTCCATTATTAACTGCACAGCATAATCCAAGTTGCCTTTAGCTACAGACAGAACTTGGCGCATGACCGATAAACTGGAGGATGGATACTTCTCGACAAGCAGCAGTACTCCATCCTCCACCTTGGCATGACCTTCCTTTGCACTGGCTCCCTCTCTTGCCACTGAATTGTTTTCTGGCTCTGTTGATTCCTGCTCTTCATTTAAGTTTACCATACAGCAGCTAGTGACATAAAAAGGGGGCGCGTCTTTTGCACTGATTGTTTTTGCTCTTCTCTGAGGATTCCTGCACAGAGTGAGTTCTTCAGGATGCTGCATCGGAAGTCGGACTCTTTTAAACATAACCAGGTAAGTGTGCAGTTTTCTGACTCTTCAACGTTGGATGCAGTGGTTTTGATGCTGATTTGGACTAATATTTTGCAATAATGTTTCCACCAGCATAAATCAGACATGAATTCTTCTTGTCAATGCAGTATCACAGTTAACTCAGTGGATGGGCAGCTCTGTTGACCAGAAATTTATCTGAAAAGGATTTTTTACAGCAACCTTCAATGAAGTAGGGAAACAAAAAAAAACAGTCTAAGCCGCTTCATTGTTGGTGTGATTACAATCAACAACATTGACAAAATTGCAGCCCTGATGGTAATTCTGCTCTGATACAAGACACAAAACCTGCAATTTTCTCTAAGAAGAGTTTAATGTTTCATGAAGATATATGCCGCACAGTTATGTAATTGTCCCCGGAGCAATCTGAAGTGGGAAAGATATTTAGCATTGTGACAGGGAAAAGACACAGCAATTTTGCTTCCTATTTTAGTTACAAAATATATGAGTCATAATGGCATTTTTTTTTGCTTCAGTGTTAAGGTAACACAACCCCTTGAGCCTGTGGAACCATTCTATGAAATCATTGATAATCTGTACATCAACTCCATTCACCTGCCTTTGTTCACATTTTGTATCAAGAATGATTGTTGTTAATTCATTATTTTTGTCATTCAAAAGTTTATAGATCACTCTACTAAGACCATGATATTTGTATATACTACTGTAGTATTAGTGCCATCAAGCATTTTAAAAAGTGGGATCCTTCTTGTGTACAAATATCAAAATTATTTTTGAGATTTAAGTACAGTACAAAAGTTGACATCTAATGCTATCTCAAAAAGAGAGAAGCTAACCACCTCACCTTGACATTCAATGGCATTACCATCGCTGAATCCCCCACTATCAACATCTTAGGGTTACCACTGATCAGGAACTAAACTGGGCCAGCCATTTAAATACTGTGCCTACAAGAGCAAGTCAGAGACTGGGAATTCTGAGATAAGTAACTCACCTCCTCACTCTCCACTTGCTGGTACGAGTGTGTCTCTAGTAGCACTAAGTTTAATGCCATCCAGGACAATGCAGTCCACTTGATTGGGATGCCATCCACCATCTTAAACATTCAGTCTCTCCACCACCGATGCATAGTGACAGTGTGCACTATGTACAAGGTGAACTGTACCAATTTATCAAGGCTCCTTCGACAGTACCTTCCAAACTTGTGACCTCTACAAGGGTAGCAGACCCATGGGAACACCATCACCTGCAATTCCTTTCCAAGCCACACACCGTCCTGACTTGGAAATATCCCACTGTTCCTTCACTATCAACAAATCAAAATCATGGAACTCCCTCGTGTAGGTGTACCTGCATCAGATGGACTCCAGCGGTTCAAGAAGGTGGCTCATCACTACCCTCTCTATGGCAAATTAAGGATGGGCAGCAGTGCTGGCCTTGCCTACAATGCCTATATCCAATGAAAGAATAACAAAAAGCTATAAACTGGTTCACTGGTTCAAACAATCCTAGTAGATGTACAATAAGTAACACCAGCCAAAATGTATTGTATGCATTTAAAGTAATGTGTCAAAAAAATATTAAAATTATAGTAATCAAAGGCTGTAGGACAGCTGATGTCTCTTTTTTTCATGGGGAATAAGTAGAGTAGATATAATAGTCTATTTGTTTCACATACTTTAAAATTGCTAACTACTCAATGGCCACCTATTATTTCAGATAAAACTACCTTCCATCTATTAAATCAATTTAAGGACCAATTCGTCAACAGAATAATCTTCCCTCGATACAAACCTGTTAGTCATCTCACTCTTTGATACTGAAGTGAAATGTAGTAATTGTTCTAAAATGTCAAGAAGATATAATAATGTCTATAATGTTATTGGAAATTATTTTAAAATAGAGTTTAGAGGTGTCTGTGTCTAGGGGGAGAAATTTCCACATGTCGGGCTGGCTGAGTGGGAGTGGGAGTGGGTGTGGGTGGGTGCGGACCCGACCGTCGCCTGCGATGGGGCCTGCGCCGCCATTTTACGCGGGCGGGCCAATTAAGGCCCACCCGGTATATTTCCCGACTTCCGAGGACAGCGGGAGTGGATAGGCGACGGCGGCAGTGTGCTGAGCACCGGGTCCAATGGCAACCCAGCGACCTGTTTAAATGAAGCGCTGGCAGCCTTTGCAAGGCTGCTCACAATGGCAGGTAGAAGAGCTCACCAGAGGGCATCTGGTGAGCAGGCAAGGCCGGAGGGTAGGCCAGCTGAGCAGGCCAGCCTGGAGGGTAGGGCAGCGGGGCTAGCCAGGCCGGAGGGTAGGGCAGCGGGGCAGGCCAGGCCGGAGGGTAGGGCAGCGGGGCAGGCCAGGCCAGAGGGTAGGGCAGCGGGGCAGGCCAGGCCGGAGGGTAGGGCAGCGGGGCAGGCCAGGCCGGAGGGTAGGGCAGCGGGGCAGGCCAGGCCGGAGGGTAGGGCAGCAGGGCAGGCCAGGCCGGAGGGTAGGGCAGCAGGGCAGTGTGCTCCTTGTTTTTTGAATGAGTGCCTAGCTGCCCTCCTGGAGGAGGCAGCAGCATGCCGGGAGGCTCTGCTTCCAAGGAACGGGAGGTGGAGGCCTCCTCACCTGACCAAATGCCCTTGTCACCCAGCAGCCATCCATCCAGCCGGGCTAGAGCACTGAAGAGCCCCGGCACCTAGGAGTGTCTGAGGATGTAGGCATCGTGGGAGCTGCCTGGGTACCTTGCACAGACTTGTAGAATCTGCATCCTGTGATCACACACTATCTGCATGTTCATGGAGTGGAAGCCCTTCCTGTTGATGAAGGCACCGGGCTCACCTGCTGACGCCTTGATGGCCATGTGTGTAGTCTATTGCACTCAGGAATGGGGGAACCCAGCAATGGCTGTAAAGCCTCTGGTTCACTCCGTCTGGCTGGCCTCGTCCCGGTGGTAGTGGGTGAATGTCAGTGCACGCCTGAACAGTGCGTCTGTCACCTGCTTGACACAAGTGTGGACAGCTGACTGGGAGACTCCACAAAGATCACCCACCGACCTCTGGAAAGAGCCGGAGGCATAGACGTTGAGGGCAGCCAGGACCTTCAGCGCCACTGGCATGGGCTGCTCACCCACACAGTTGACGCAGATCTGAGGGACTATCATCTGACAAATGGAGATGACTGTCTCCCTTGAAAGATGGACCCTCCTTCGGCACTGCGCCTCAGACATATTAAGGTAGCTGCTTCGCCACCTACATACCCTGGTAGCAGAATGGTGGTGTCTTCTGTGGCCCCTTCTGCCTTGGACTTCCTGTTGGTCCTGCACCCCTTGTGCCTGTGCCTCTCCTCTCAAAGGTGGTTCCCCTGGAGGCTGAATGTGGACTCCTGGCCTCCTCCCCCCTTCTGGCCTTCCCTTCCTTCTCAGGGGAGGTGCCTCCAATGGAGAGCACAACTCCATTCCCAGGCTGAGGGAAGGCTTCCTGAAATCTGCAGATACCAAAAATGATCTTCACTGCAGAGGGCTGACCTGAAGGTTGTGAGTCCAGTCCAAGCAGCTGGTATGAGCTTTGAAGCATTCCTGCTCATACAGGCAAGTAGCAGCAATTTTCACAATTAAATCTAACAGATAGCACTCACGACCCCACTCACTCCTCTTATCCCGCCCGTGGATGAGGTTTATACAAATGTCTCCTACCCACCTGCCCGTTGAGCCCATGCGGCATCCTGAAGATCACACGGGCCCTGAAAATTTGCAGACAATTGCTGCCTCAAGGGTCTTAATTACATGATTAATTAATGGTGGGCAGACATCTGAGAACATCACTTGCCCACCCACCCTAAATATCGCGATGGCACGCAGTGACAATGGGATGCTCATCTGGCATCACCGTGCCTCATTTTTCATGTTGGTATGTGAGGGCAATTCAGGTCTATGTGTATGCATGTGCCTGTGTCTTAATTGGATTGAAGCCAGCTGGTCCAGAGGCTTTGACGTAAGGAAGAGGCATAGGTTTGAAATGGTAATTAGATAAACTTGGGGAAATAAAAGTTGAGGTGTAAAATTTGCATTTTTAAATAGGCCATTCAAAAGAGTGGGTGAAATATTACACCTGACCAGGTGAAGCTCAGAAACAATGTGCTTACTAGTAAAGTGGGTATTATGAAAGGGTTTTACTGTTAGAAGATCTAAAATTAAAAGAGAACCTAGTGACAATGAGAATTTGCATCCAAAGATGAAAATACGTGTAAAGGAAGAGAAGGCTGTTGGTAAAAGGAGAAGGGATTCTAAGATCCAAAGCCTCCAGCCCGTAAATCTCAAGCCTGTCTGCAAAGACCCGGGGCTGAAAGAAATTCATTTTGAATTGGCGTGCTTTGCCACGGGTCTGCTTAAACCTATGGGCAGAACCGTGCCCTTGTCGGGCGGGCTCAGCGGGTGCAAGCAGGGGCAGCCAGGAGGCTGACTGCTGCTTGCGATTGAAGCCGGAAGATGATTTCATGCTGGCGAGCTAATAAAGGCCTGCCCAGCATGAAACACGAGTGGCAGCACTCAGCACCGCCTGTGCAAGCGAGTGGGTGGTGGACCGTGTGGCCAGGGTGAACTTGATGCATGCGCGCGAGTGCACATTTCATAACCTCTATGAGGCACAGAGCTGCCTCAGGGAGTTCAAGAGTTAAAAAAAAAGAAATTGAAAATGTTTTAAAGCATGTCCCCTCTTGCAACTCTGTCACATGAGCAGGGACATGTTATTAATTAAAATTTAATTTTTTAATTTTATTTTTATTTGCTTTAGGAAACCTCATCCTGCCCGTGAATGAGGCTTCCTAAACTTGGCCATTTCGCCTGCCCACCAACTGTAAGGTTGGACTGGCAGCAAAAAATTCTATTTAATTGAACCTTTAGTCACCTTAACTGGCCTCTTAATCGTTGGCGGCCCGCTGCCGACTCCAGTGCGCGCCCGCCAAATGAAATATTGCGCGACTGCGCGCTGACGCCAGGACACTCATTTTACGCTGGAATGGGTCGGGTGCGCGCCAAGCTAAATATTTTGCCCGTGTGTTTTACTGTTGCCTTAAGGGGGTGTAACTGAGAGTCAGATTAATTAGGGAATTTTTGTAGTTATTATAGTAGTAATTATGTAGGCATATGTATGTGCTTACAGTCTTTCTTGTATTAATAAATGTTTAAGTTAATTTTATTAAAAGCCTCTTTAGACTCGGTGGTCTTATTACTACTGAATTCAAAGATTGCATCTCAAAACATACACATTGCAACAATGGGTTATGACAGTTGTTTCAAGTTTCCCTCTGGGATTTGAACAATTCAACATTTAACACCGGCTGCCTCGTCACAGAAGCAAAAAGCAGACACTTCCTTTATTACCAACAGAGATACTCCCGATGCTGGAAATCTGAAATAAAAATCGAAAACTCTGGAAAACATTCAACAGGTTAGTCAGCCTCCATAGAGACAGAAACATAGCTAACGCCAAGGCCAAGGACCTTGTATCAGAACTGGGAGATGTTAGAGGTTTAACAGCAAGAAAAATACAGGTCATGCTGCATTCATATGCCAACAAATTTTGCAAAAAGGGCCTATTTGCATATTCAAAGGGCCCTGACACCTTTTTCAAGAATGAACCCTGGACACTTACAGAGGTGCCTTTACCAATGTGGCCAGCGGTGCATTTCCAGCACAGGATGAACATGCTCTGCCCATCAGAGATGGTTGTTTTACACCTGTAAAAGAGGTGCAGCATGGTTACATATTAATTTTCAGAGTAAAGATCAGTAGATTTGCTCTTTTAAATGGAAAAGTAAAGGGTGTTTAAGCACATCTGATACCATTGATAAGAAATTTGAAGTGAATATTAATTTTTGTAGCTACCATTGTTTCACTTAGGAATAAAATTATTGCTGCTTTATTTCCATCTACTCAGTCCAAACCTTGCATAATTTAAACTCTTGTCTCAAATAACCAGGTATCCCCTTCCTCTTCTAGGCAGTATCCTGGTGGAGCAGCAATATACCCTTTCTGCTGCCTCAACGTTCTTGTTATAGTATAGAACCCAAAACTGTACATTATTAATATTTGATATAGATTCCCATGCAGCTCAGCTTAACTCTTGCCATAAAACCCAGTATTCCATTAGCTTATTTTATGAGTACATCCTCTGATATGCTGCTTTATTGTCCTTTAACCTGAAACCTGAATCCCCAATCCCCTCTGCTGTTCTGTTTAACCAAGATACAATGGAACACCACTTCCATTTATTGACATCGAATTCCATTTGCCACATTTTGTTTATTCAAACATCTTATCAATGAGGCTCCCTTTAGTCCTCAAAATTATTTACTATACCTCCAAATTTAAAGGCATCTGCAGCTTTGGACACCATTCCCTTAACCCCATACCCAAATAGTTAATGTAAGCATTGGCCGGAGACGTGCCCAGAACTCAACCCTGTAGGACACTACTATCCACTTCCAACCAATTCTTGAGAAACTGCCCTTAGCTCAACTGCTTCCTCCCTTCTAATCATTTTTTAATCCAATTTGTGAATTTGGATTAAATTAAAGGTCCTTTCACTTTCTCCAGTAGAGGCCTGTGGATACCGGGTCAGAAATTTAATTATACCATATTCACAGAGGTTCCCTTTGGGACACATTGAAGCATTAATTATTCATTATCAAGCATTAGTAAACAAATCTGGTGATTTACAGCTAGAATGGGATTCAGAGTGCACAGATAGCCATCATTAATGAAACCTTGTACTTTAGAAAATGCAGCAGCATGGTGACACTGGGCGGTAGTGTATGTTTGTGTATGCCCTATCTCCCACTTTCTTATGTTTATCACTGTAGTCAAAACCTTCATAAACCCCATGTGTACATTGTTATTGTTTGGCAGTACTTATTTGCATCTTTGCCAAACCTTTTTTGAAATTGAGTTGGCTGCTTCTAATTTATTTGATCTTCATGTAAATGTTTATTAATGTTGTCTTTAATCAAGGATTCCAGAATTTCCCTTACCTTAGTGGTTAAACAAGCAGGCCTGCAATTACTCCGGCTAGCTTTGTCTTCCCTTTTGAAAACAAACTTTACAGTGGACACTCCCTCTATCTTCTGGCACATTTCCACTCTGAAAAGAAGTCCTTTTTTGAGATTTCTGTGGCTCTTTGGCCAAAGTCACTGCAGCCAAATGGGGAATTCTTCTACTCTCTAAACTCATTTTACAGACAGTCAGGTCTTTCCTTTCCTGTATACATGGACCATGATGACTGATTTCCTTCCTCCTTTTCGAAAATATTTTCCAGATATATCCGCTACCCTAGCATCTGGAAGGCAACGAAACAGAACAACGGAAGGAACTCTTGGTCTGGATAGTAAAGGATACTGCCTTTCCCTCTATCAAGTCTCATACCATTAACATATCTATAATTGAATTGTTAATCTCTACCCCTAACTTCAACCCGCCCCTTCCCTCACCCATTCCAATCACCCTGAGCCATTTGAAACTTTCTTCAACATGTGAAGCGATTCATTTTGGTTTTGGTAGGAAGAAAGCAGAGAGATAATAGAAAATAAAGAGCCAAATTTTAAAGGGGGTACAGGAGCAGAGGGACCTGGATGTGTATGTGCACAAGACATTGATGGTGGCAGGACAGGTTGAGAGACTGGTTAAGAAAGCACACAGCATCCTTGGCTTTATTAATAGTGTCATCGAGAACAAAAGAAAGGAGGTTTTGTTAAAACTTGTATAAAACACTGGCTCAGCCTCAACTGGAGAATTATGTCCTGTCCTGGGTGCCATACTTTAGGAAAGATGTGGGACAGGATTTTTCAGATGGTGGGGTTTCCTTGCTGGTCACAGCTGTACCACTGCTCTGAGGGGCGTTAATTGGCTAGAGATGGGATTTGCACCCCTCACCTGGGTGGAAATTGTGCCTCAGAGAACTGCCAGCTAATTTGTAATCCCAACAGTGCCGGTGGCAGCAATGGCCAGGACTGGACTACAAGCAGTCCCCTGATTCTAAGTCCTGCAGCTGTATTTTCATCCTAAAGATCGGCAGTGGTAATCAAGACTCATTATGCATTCTTGGCTGAGCCCAGGTATCCATTAGACTGTAGAAACAACTGTGCTCAAGGGAAAACTTTGCTTGATTGACAGCTTTCTGCCTTAGATCGATTTCTCAATTGCTCAATGTTTATTTACACAAGATTAAGAGGTGTCAAGTGCTAGCAGTTTCTGCTATTGATACTATTAAGGGCTGGTTGATTGACATTTGTATAGGAAAATTAGTTTTTTGGAAGAAAATTATGAATGAATGACTTTTTTTAAAGCCTTTACCACAAATGATGTTATTATTATAGTGTGCATTTGTCCATAAAAAGTGTAAGCTGGGTAAATGAACATTGAAGTGTCATAGGTTGGCATGGAGGGTGTGGGGACCATTGAGGGTCAGTGGAGGGGCATAGGTTGGCATGGAATATATGCAGGGCCATTGGGGTGGGTGTAGGGCTTAGGTTGCCATGGAGGGTAGGAGGAACCATTGAGGGAGGGTGGAGGGACATTAGTTGGCATAGAGGGTATGGGTAAGAGCTTTTGAACTTACATTTCATGGTTCCCTCATCCAAACTATGATTCACAACATCTCTGAGGGGCTATAAACCATGACTCATTGAAAAGTTGGATCAACTCCATGAAAATTGTGGAGGGCTAGGAGATGCCTAGCCTTGCAGTGGAGCCAGCCGGGTTGGGAATGCAGGTTGTGGGCTTGTGACCTGCACCAACCCGCACTGGTGAAAATCTCACACTGTTGAAAATTGGGGGCCGGGGGTGGGGGGGCACCGTGAATAAGGCAGGGAATCCCAGAATCAAACCCTGCCTGCCATTTTCAAAAATTCAGTCTCCTGAACTCTGTAGAAATCCAGGGCCTGAAGTCCAGGACCAGGTAAATGTGGGTGCAGTGGATCTCACAGAGAAGGGGGTAACTGAGGCATGTGAGGAGTTGTGGAGAGATGGGTGGGGGTCTTGATGGAGAGGCCACGGGGGAAAGGAGCACCAGCAGTGGCAGACATTGGGACTGGTCGCCTCCTTTGGAAAGTGGACCCTTGTGGGGGGGTGGGGGGGCCTCTTTTCTGTCCAAGGCCCAAGTGGAGTGACTTGTCGGGCTTCCCCCATGCTCTTGAACCTCTCCCTCCAGCCTCAAAATTGAGTCTGAGTGGGAAATGGTCCCGAAGTGGCCAATAATTGGCCAATTAAGAGCCTCAGTTGGGACAAGGATGGCCCAGGAGGTCTTAGGCCTTGCCTGCCTCACATAAAATTGCAAACGCTTTGGAGTCAGGAAGGAGGGCAGTCAGAAGGCCACCCAAGGAATTTTACACCCCCCCCCCAAACCAAACCCCCCCCACCCCACACCCCAACCTACAAACCTGTGGCGGGGGACTGTAAAATTCTGACCATGAAAGCATTAGAGGAAATGCAGAAAAGATTCACAAACGTGGTTCAAAGGGCTGAGGAACTTCAGTTACTTAGATAGATTGGAGAAGCTGGGAGAACAGAAGGTTGAGGGGAAATTTGATAGAGGTATGAAGAGTCACATGGTATTTGGAGAGAGTAGAGAGTGAAAACCTTCTCATTGGTGGAAGGCTTGAGAACAAGAGGGCACAGGTTTAAGGTAATTGGCAAAAGAAGTAATGGAGGCACGAGGAAAGACTTTTTCACGCAGCAAGTGGTTGGGATCTAGAATGTGCTGTCTGAGTGTGGTGGAGGCAGGTTCAATTGAGGCATTTAAGAAGGAAGGAAGAACGTGTAGGGTTACGGTGAGAAGACCAGGAAGTGGCAGTTGGTAAATTACTGCTTCCAAGAACCAGCACAGACAATACAGGCTGAATGGCCTCCTTCTGAGCTGTAACCATCCTATTATTCTATGATTCCGAATTCAATAATCTTCAAGGCAGTAGAACTTCTAAATGTTCCAGATGATCAAATCACTGAGATACGAACGAGTCTGAAATATCCTGCCATTGAAAACAATTGCGGGAAATTTCACTTTACAGCCTGTGTAAGCTATACTGCTCAGAATTTTAATCCTCATTATTGTTAAATTCCTGAATCTACAATTAATTCTTTAATTTTGCAAGATTCATTATTTAATAAAAAAAACAGTAGTCTCTGAAGATAGCTCTGATAACTAACGGCTTAGTTTAAAATTGCATTTCATTATAAGTGTAAAATTTTCCTGTTGGCCCGGGTGTCATGGTGGGTGGGAGGGGGTCAATATGGCGAGAAGGTTGAAAATCGGTTTAACGCCAACGTGAAACCGGTTTGCAATTGTCTGCTACACTTGCTAGGGGGAGGTGGGGGCAAGGGCAAGGGTGAGGGAAGCAGCCACACACTTGTAAAAGGTTACTAAAAGTGAACATTCTTCCGCAGCTGAGACCATTCAGCTGCAGCTCCAGTGACATGCTTGCAGTTGGGCCTGTAAACCTTTTTTGTCCACTCAAGCAATGTAAAAGAATGAAAGTGCCACCAAATGCTCCAGAACTTTTCACTCCTCAGGAACAGACTGCAGATTAATGTGTGTTTCAGGGGGCAGCAGAACAATTGGCTGATTGGGCAAGTTGTACAATCCCCTTAAGAAAGGTGACCATAGCGCAGTCACTGGTGGAGGCGCTCACAGCCCCTTGCGGTGTCTCTATTAAGGCTTGGATCAGTATCACTCATGGTTCAAGCTAACAGTGCAGCCTTGCAGTGCAGGTTTAGGAGAATGCCTGTGCCTGAGCTGAGAGCACAGGGTGCAGTCCAATGGCTGAAGCTGCCGCAAATCGGCCATGTAGAGTGGGGTGAAGGCGGGTGGGGTTTCGGACAGTCAATGAGTGCAATACACACTGGCCACCCAAGACCTGGAGGGCTCCGGTTTGCTTTCGGGATCCTGCTGTGTGGCAGTGGCACCTTCCTCAGCCTGTGGAGCTGGAGCTGCTGGGGTCACAGGAAGAGGAGATTGGATGGGCCAGCTGTGCATCAGATGGTGCTCATCAGATTGTGACCGTGAGGCTACTGGAGAACTAGGTCCCACCGAGGTATATGTCTCTGCCCTGGTGCAGGGTGTGGGTTAATGCTGTAATGGGTCTTCAATTAGAGTGGCATCAATTCTTCTACCGAGATCTTCGGGGATTGAGTCGAGGGCCTGGGTCATTGACCTCCTCGGCTGCTTTCCAGATGTGTCTGTGAAAGCAAGGAGAGAAAATCAGTGCACGGCAGGGGACTGTGGAACAGAACTGACTCACAGCATTGTTGTCTGATGGATGTTGCACTGTTGGATCCTCACTTGGTTGAGCACCACCGACTTCACCGTCAGCACAGGAATGGTCCAGATCGTCGCCGGCCATCTGGATGACTCTATTTTCAAAGCCCATGAGGACTTTGATGTCAGGCATGTCTCCACCAGTCTGCGACCTCTCCCTTTTTGTTGTGTGCCAGCTTGTCCCATGTGAAGAGAGATGGAGAGAATGTAAGCACGTCACCTGCCAGGCAAGATGAGAAGGATGCCTGGCATGTGTGGGTGGCGAGTGGTGCCATGGATGGGATGAGAAGACGATCTACAGGGCAGATGAAGATGTGTGTGAGAGAGTGAATGGTGATGTCCCTTGAACTGGCAGTGAGTGAGATACCTGTGGATGTGTGATGGGTTTGTGAGTGTGTGAGTTGAGAGTGATAAGAATAGTGACTCACCCTGGCAGAACAGAGGAGATCATCCATCCTCTTTCAGCACTGGGTGGATGTCCTCTTTTGCAAAGCATTGGTGCTGATCACCACCGCCATTGCCTCACATGCTGGATTGATGACCTTGCTTGCTGTTCTTCACCCACAGCAGGGATAGAGGACTTCACGGCGGGCCTCCACTGCATCCAGCAGGCGCCCGAGGGAGGCGTTGCTAAATCTGGGGGTAGCATATTTCCTCCCTTTGGCAGCCATGACTTTCAGCAGCTCCCAATCCCTTAGAGAGTGCAAGTTCTGTGCAGGGGGACCCTTTAAATATGGCACCTAGATTACTGACAGTCTAAGGTGACACCGCGGTGGGCAATTCAGAGGCCACCTCACCAGTGATCTGGCGTGTTTTCTGGGAATGCATTATTAATGAGGCTAGATGATCTGGGAATGGGACCTTACCGCGCGAGAACTCACCATTGTGGCCAGCGGATAAAACATCCTTTTTCCTACCACACTTTGTGCAAATCTGGAACAATTCCACCCAATATGTTTCTTCAGACTTGGCTGATTTTTGGCTATGTAATTTTGGTGCAGTCTGCAGCCAACCCCTTAGGGTTTTCTGTGAAGCAATTTTAATGTACGATATATCTTTGGTCCTGTTGACCCTCTACACTTGAATTCCCAATATGCACTCCTAATACATGAAACTCTGCATCAGGGTGTCCACTGTCCTCATATCTTGAAACATTTTCCCTTATCTTTCCACTTTCTGTTTATTTAACTCTTTAAACCTGTGGGTTCTGTTTCTACGCCAAGCTATCTTATATCTCCCATCTTCAATAATCTTCCTCCAAGTGACACTAAGCAACCTTTAACTTTGCATTTATAACATGGGAGCAGCAGTAGGCCACTAAGTCTCTCAAGCCTGAAAACTCCAAGCATTTTATTTTTCTGCTTAATTTAAGTCCCAGTAATCCAAACCCTTTAAACGAGCAAATGAATAGCATGGTGGTTGCTCTTGACTTAACATAGGGGGAGGCTGTGGTGCCATGGTATTGTCCCTGGACTAGTAATCCAGACACCAAGGGTAATACTTGGAAGACCTCGGTTTGAATCTCACCATGGCAGATGGTGAAATTTAAATTCAATAATAAAAATCTGGAATTAATGATGAACATGAAGCCATTGTAGATTGCTGTAAAAACCCAAAACAAAAATAAAAATACCTGGAAAAACTCAGCAGGTCTGACAGCATTTGCAGAGAGGAACACAGTTAATGTTTCGAGTCTGTATGACTCTTCAAGAGAACTAAGGAAAAATAGAAGAGAGGTGAAATATAAGCTGGTTTAAGGGAGGTGGGACAGGTAGAGCTGAATAGAGGGCCAGTGATAGGTGGAGATTGCCAAAAGATGTCAAAGACAAAAGGACAAAGAGGTGTTGGCGGTAGTGATATTAGCTAAGAAATGTGCTAATAGGTGACATTAAGGGTAGAAAGCAGTTCGAGCAAGGTACAGATAGCCCTAGTGGGGGTGGAGTGGGGGGAAGGGATTGAAATAGGCTAAAAGGTAGAGATAAAACAATGCATGGAAATACATTTAAAAATAATGGCAATAGGTGGGAAAAGAAAAATATATATAAATTATTTGAGAAAAGGGAGATCGGACAGGGGTGGGGATGAAGGAGAGAGTTCATGACCTAAAGTTGTTGTACTTAATATTAAGTCCGGAAGGCTGTAAAGTGCCTAGTTGGAAGATGAGGTACTGCTCCTCCAGTTTGCATTGAGCTTCACTGGAACACGGCAGCAGGCCAAGGACGGACATGTGAGCATGAGAGCAGGGTGGTGTGTTGAAATGGCAAGCGACAGGGAGGTCTGGGTCATGCTTGCGGACAGACCGAAGGTGTTCTGCAAAGCGGTCACCCAGTCTGTATTTGGTCTCTCCAATGTAGAGGAAACCGCATTGGGAGCAGCGAATGCAGTAGACTACCTTTTTTCCAATAATTTATATATATTTTTCTTTTCCCACCTATTTCCATTATTTTTAAATGTATTTCCATATGTTGTTTTATCTCTACCTTTTAGCCTATTTCGATCCCTTCCCCACACCCCACCCCTTCTAGGGCTATCTGTAACTTGCTCGTCCTGCTTTCTACCCTTAATGTCACCTATTAGCACATTCCTTCTTAGATAATATCACCACCGTCAACACCTCTTTGCCCTTTGGTCTATGACATCTTTTGGCAATCTCCACCTATCACTGGTCCTCTATCCAGCTCTACTTGTCCCACCCCCTTAAACCAGCTTATATTTTCACCTCTCTTCTATTTTTCCTTAGTTCTGTTGAAGAGTCATATGGACTCGAAAAGTTAACTGTGCTCCTCTCCGCAGATGCTGTCAGACCTGCTGAGTTTTTCCAGGTATTTTTACTTTTGTTTTTGTTTTGGATTCCCAGCATCTGCAGTTTTTTGCTTTTATCCAATTGTAAAAACCCATTTGACTCACAGGGGGAATCTGCCATTCTTGTCTGGTCTACATGTGACTCCAGGCCTGCAGCAAAATTGCCCTCTGAAACGGCCTAGAAAGCCACTCAGTTCTCAAGGATGATTGATGGGCAATAAATGCTGGCCTAGCCAGTGACACCCCCCATTCCATAAACAATTTTTTTTTTAAAATCGCCATTTTGTAGAACTTGTCACTCAATAATCACAAGGTTTAATCTCATCATTTACTCCACGTATGAACATCTGATAGCCAAAATCCATAAGAGCTGATTCCTAAGCACAGGGACATCTTTTATTTCTAATACCCTTTCTCTCAGCCATTACCTTACCTTTTTTTCTTGTTTTTGTTCCCTTCACCTGTTCTTTCAACAGTGTCAGGTTGTCTCATTTTGGGGTTACATTTCCAAATGTGGCTCCCTAGTATTGTTCTTAACTATGCTATTTTTCATATTTCAGATCATCATCATACTGCTATTTGCGCGAGCTAGCTGTGTGCAAATTGACTAGCATGCTTTCTGCATTGCAACAGTGACTGTACTTCAAAACTCCTCCATTGTCTACAAAGCAACGTGGGATGCCCTGAGGTTATAAAAGGCATGATATAAATGTAAGCTTTTCTATACTTGAGCATATAAACAGAGGCCAGAGTATTTCCACTTCAGTGGAATCCCAGCACACAGTATGTATGACTGAAGCTTCATGTGCCCAACTGCTCCGCTTGAGGCCATGTTAGAACATATGGCTTCAGGCTATTGAATAGCTTGTTAGTGGGCATTTAGCAGGGTGCCTTTCTCCACTGCATAGCTAGCTGCCTGCTGAGTTGGGAAATGACTGCCATACGAACATTGCTGCAGCACAACACAGTCAACAACTTCTTGAACTGGTCCCCAAAGTTGAACATCTAGATATTTACATTCTATTAAAAATTTTGCCTTGATCCATACAATCAACTACCATAGATCACGGAGTTTAAGTCGAGCAGGCATATAAGATAACCCAATTTTTTCAGCCTAAAACTCATGATTTGCATATACTCAATGTATAAGTCAACCTCACCACCACCACCCCATCCCACCCTTTATCAGCCATGACATGATATACTCACATTCATAGTCAGTTTCAATTTTTCACCCCTCAAATCGATGCTGTACATACTGGCATCTTATAATGGGGCAAAGGATCAAGCAGGCGACATGGGTAGTTGCAGAGGTGTGCCGGTGGTTAAGACACATCCACACAGTGCAGACCCTGCATGGCAAGTAAGAAAGTTGGCAAAAACCTACATCCACACCAACAGTTCACTTTTATTCACAGCATGTAAGTTGACTAAAATTTTTGGAAGGGCTTCAAAGGTCAACTTATTCGTTAACATCTATCGTGCCCTACGATTGATTACACTCCTAAGGGCTCGCTGCCATACAGTTCTGGATACCAAGAATGAACAAGTAGTTCTACCATTTAGCATTTCTAGGATACAAATGTCTGGAAATATATCACATGGTGCCACAGTTTGAATACACCCGTTCACTTGACTTTGTGTATGTCTCCTTGTTTTTAGCAGTAAATGAAATGTTGGAATGAATGTTGTCCTTCTCCGGATTCCATACATGAACATTTCCCATTGCTAGCTGGAGTGTGAGCTCCAATGCAATTTTCCTCTCTTTAGCCTAGGGATACTGAGACCAGTTGTACCATTGTCCTGGCTGAGATCAACACCTGCAGAATAAACCAAGTATTAAATCTGGAGCCTTATTGTCTTCTATAGAGTTATTTGCTGTCACAGCCAATCGAGCTACTTGAGCAACCCCCAGTTTATTTCTGTTTTTTTCTATTCAACACCATTTTTCTTTCTTTTGCTAAAACATCAATTCTCAGTGCAAGTTAGATGTATTGTTTTGCTGAGTCTGCTTGATAAATCATCTTCATAATTTTATGCACAGCATTAATACTGGCATCAGAGGGAGATGATGGTGTAATGTCACTGCACTAGTAATCCAGAGACCGGGGCTAATATCAGGGGACAGGGCTTCAAATCCTATGAAAGCAGCTGGTAGAATTTAAATTCATTTAATAAATCTCGAATACAAAGTTAGTCTCAGTAATGATGAGCATGAAACTATCATTGATTGCTGTAAAACCCCATCTGGTTCACTATTGTCCTTTAGGAAAGGAAATCTGCCATTGTTAACTTGTCTGGCCTACATGGGACTCCAGACCCACAGCAATGTGGTTGACTCTTAACTGCTCATAATGGCCGTGCAAACCACTCAGTTCAAGGGCAATTAGAGATGGGTAACAAATGCTGGCCTTGCCACATTTAGACTGGTTGGGCCAAGTGACCTGTTTTTGCATATAGTCTATGTAACTCTATCTAGTTCAGAACAACAAAGCGATTACTACTGGTTTACAAATAAACTAATTATTTTTTTCAAATAGGCCCCTTGCATTACACAATAAATAATTACTTCTTTGTGGAAAGTAGTTTTAAATCTAAACGTAGCTCTCTGATCCAAAAGGTATGCCTTTGACTGGCTTCCATAAGGAAAATATTGGATTTTGTTTCAAATGTTAAAAGAAACAATTCAGAAGCTGTTGTGAAAAATATTGACGCATGATGTGTGCCAATATGTTACTAGGGCTGAAAATATTTCAAGGTATTTCCTAACAATTTGACAGCCTTTAACAGTTTACGAGGAAAAATTGATATAGATGCAATTAGTCTTAAACAATGAAAGAAGTTGCGGTACCTGTCAAACTAAAAATCATGGCCAGCAGGCTCACTGAAAAACATTCAGTTTGTGTGTGTTGAACTCAATGGGTGTCCTTGATAAACCATTCCCCTCCCGCACAAAATCTGAAATGGACTGAGGTAAATAATGTCTTTGTTAAGCACCTATATGAAACACAGTATCACATGAATATTTGATAAAGCTGTCTTGTCAGTCTTTTACAGAGCTATGGACTGTATTTTAGAGATTACAATTTTCCAAGATTTGTTTTTAATTCTCTGCAAAGTGGGACCCTGAGGTACCGGTGCTTTTAAATTGGAAAGCCTTCACATCATGGAATATATCCTTCTTACTAATGCATTTTTAGTAATGTATAATTTAGAATAATCTCTCGAAATATGCTTGAATGATCACAATATAATTACTTTAAGCTTCCAGCTAAATCTTTTCACTTTTTTTCCCTCCACTGATGCTGTGCTGTTCAGATGAAACAAGAATCATTTTGATTATATATGATTATATCAATTACCAAACACTGTGCTAACCTGGATAGATAGAAAGCTGTAGAATTCTAATTATTTATAATGAAGGTGTATTTTACAAATAGCTTATTAGGTGTTAGATTTTGCCACTGTTGAGGGAATTGCAACCCTCAAGAACAGGTGGACCGGGGGCGGTGGATAGCTAAAATCATTGATTTTTGGATAGTGACTGAAACCCGGCACCAAGACACCCTTTTCCAGGTTAAATGGAGTCGTATGTGGATGTGTGCGTGTAAAAGACTCACCAAAATTGGAAGATGAATTAGCACAGGCAGGTGGGTACTAACCTCAAGAATCAGCATCCTTATCAAGAATGGTGAAGTATTTTTAATTTAAAATTCACTGACCTTTAAATTTAATGGGGGAGGACTGGGATAAGTCCTGTCAACAGGTGTGGGGATCACAATGCGTGAATAACTTACATCCATTTGATGCAATGCAAGCAGCACACACTCTTCATGCTGCCTGCTATTGATAGTAGTGCTGCAGAATAGTTGCATGCCTCAGCAGGGAGCCTATATTTCTATGTGGTGAATGCCACCTAAAGGGGAGGCACATTCTGGCTGCAGCAGGTGATGCAAGAGTCTGGGGAAGAGAGTCTGACCTGCAAAAAGAGTGAAAATGTGCATTACAGCAGCAAGATGTTCCAAGGTTCTCAGACATATCTTGGTGTAGGAGATAAACAGGAGGAGAGATATGCTCTATTCACAGGGGGTCAGGAGGTCCTCTGGATTGACACAGTGAAGGCAGTGGGGCAGCAGATAGACATTGCTGTAAATACCACTTGCCATTGGTGTAACATTGAGGACCTAGATACAGTGCTGTAAGACATTTTATGACCTCATATAGGTGGTTGAGTCAGTGAATGCATCTTCAAATACCATGTCCTTACAAATGAACAACTATCCTCACACACTATTCAATTCATCAACCTCCCTTCACTCACCTATCAACCATCTCTAACAGCCATGACTCATAACTAACATTTATAGCTTCACCTCACCCTCATGCACTTACCAATGCTGCAAGCCTCACACTTATATCTCAGAGTTTGCACACATTGTCAGCTATTCAACTATGGCAACCACATCATCCTACCACAATGCACTGCACTCATTTTTCTCTCTCTTGTAGGGCAAAGTGGTGCACAGCTACAGGCAGCAACCCTTAACCAGCAAAGACAGGCATGACTACGTTCCTTACCTCCATTGGGGAGATGGTGCTAGCCATTAGTGCACTGGCTATGGCTGAGGCCATTGAAGCTGAGTGTGTTCCTACCTAATCTGCCTTCTCACACCCCACTTCCATCTTATCCTACACTTCTTCTAAGTTACAAGCTGGAGATGGTGTCATCATGCACCTCTTGCTTATCCCCACCCCTCATTGTAATCCTATCCTTGTGCCCTTCTTGTTTCCGATATCCAAAAATTCCCATGTGGCCAGGAGCATGAAACCCATGGGGAACAAGAGACTGATGATAATGAAACGCCATTGCTTGATCTCATACTCGCAACCAGCAGTTCAGACACTGGCAGTGTGTGAACTTTAGAGGGTAAAATAGAGGCAGGTTCTGCACTTGGTAAGACAGGTGGCTGCTCTCCGAGAAGCAATGGTGCTCACAAGCTCTGCTGCAAAGGACTCAGGTGAGGTCTTCCATGGGGCGCTGAATGGAAAAAGTTGATGGGTGCGCACAATAAAATGCTTGGTGCATTGGCAGGCCTGCCAGAAAGCGTGCTGTTACTGTCAGGAAGCATGCAGGAGTCCCACACCACCTTGGCATAGGGCCTTATGAAAAGCTTGCAGCACATCCTTTCCAACGTGGTAGTGACGGCCAACGCCATGAGAACTTATAGATCTGTAAGTAAAAAGTCATCCTTTTCCCCTTCTGCTTCCAAGCTAACGGAAGAGCTCGGAACAGGGAGAGGCGTGGGGGATTTGACCATGTTGCAGACTGAAGGCTGCCGGGTCTCCATGGGGTCAATGTTGATTTTATCCATCATTTGATGGAGGTAGCTTTTCTTCTTGACATTGGGTGATGTCTGGAAGGGACCTTGCACAATGGACATGAACAGAGCTTCTTGAGATCGGGGTGAAGGATCCAGAAGCACCTATCGAGCATCCTTCTCCACGTTGGCTTCAAGGCCATCAGTCAACAGGCACAAACTGCTCCCAGTCATATCCGACTGCTCTAAAGCTTCAACCTGTACAGCCGGCACCAACTCCAGTGGCTTGAACATGCTTTCACCCTGGTTTTTCACTCTGGCCTTTGTTAATTCAGCCACAATAAGGGAGTTATGCTTAGCATTCAATTGTATTAATGGTGTTAACATTTAAAGTGGTTGCATTCAATAGTAGTCAGCGTTTAATCATGTTAACATTCCAATTCGTAACTGCTGAGATCACTAAGTGACACCAGGGCAATACGTTTTATGTGTTTTAAACTGTTCACGTCTGTATAATAAACTCAGGGACAAAGCACTGGTTTGGACTACAATTGCTAAAGTATGAGTGTAAACCACAGTAACTCCTGATCTTAATTGTATTATCAAGAAGCTACGTGGGCTTTTCTTGAAACATAACCTTTGCTTACCCAGGAAGGCTGACACAGGACCACAGCTTAAATTCATCAAGGAACCAAATGAGGAAGGCTTAAGAAAATGGTTGTAAGAAAATGGTATGTGCGTATCAGTCGCATGGACAGAGCTAAGCTGACTCGGGCCTATCATAGAACTATTACATACCTACAAGGAGCCCTCATGTCCACTACAGGATAAGAGAGCACAGTGAGGCACCAGTCTTTATGACAGAGAAGAGGAATACCACAGCAGACAGCTTTATGAACATGTAAAAACATCATAGCAAGACAAAGAGAAGAAGAAGTCACAGCTGAGTAGCGTGCCCTGCATCCAAGGTTAACATGGGAAGTAAAGCCTGTAAATTACTGCCTGGTTTGTTAAGTTTTGTATCTTTTTATACTTAAAAAATTCCCCCAAGTTACTGAGAATTGACCTGTCCCTCTGTTCTACTTTCTTTGTCAAGTCCAAAAACCCTTACAGGTCTAACCATGATGCGCCACCTTTTGCCCAATGTCTCTGCTTCCACTGTGACACAAGTAGAAGTTCCAAACATCTCAGTGCTGCAGTGAAAGTGTCGGTTGAATTCATGCCATTTCAGCTTGTTGCCATGCAATCTCAGACTGTTGCCAATATGGCTGCAGGTCTCAGGACTCAAAGGGGCTTTGCAGGTCCTCACAGCAATCCAGGAATCTGTGCTCCAGCAGATTACTAGGGTTGGTCAGGTGCTACCCTGCAGCACTGACAGTGCATGAACCTACTGTCCTCTCCCAGTATGACAGTATACATCTTCCCACAGCTGCCCTTCTGCTTGTGCTCCAGCTGTTGCCTCTTAGCCAGCCCCCAAGACAGCTGCTGCCCTTGCTGAGATTGTGCAGCCTGAAGCCATGGTTCCAAGCCCCAGATTTTCTTAACATTGTCCTGCAAAGTAATCTGCAGTCTCCCCCAGTGAAAGTCAGTAGCCTTCCACTAGCCATGCTCCACTGTGTAGGAGCACAGTGTTATGCCAGGAATGGGTGCAGGAGGAGAATGCATGGTTTATTGAGTCTGCTCCACAATCCAGTATGATCATGGCTGATCTTGGGCTTCAACACCGCCTTCCCACCCATTCCCCATATTGCCCGAGACACCAATAATCTCTGCATCTCAGTCTTAAATATATCCAATAATGCTGCATCCACAATCCTCTTCAACAGAGAATTCCAAAGATTCATTATATTTTTGAGTGAAGAAATTTGTCCTTATCTCAGTCTTAAATGATCACCCTCTAATCCTGAAACCATTACCCCCGTGTTCGATATTCCCCTCACTGGGGAAATAGTATCTACCCTGTAAAGCCCCTTCATAATCTTGAATGTTTCAGTGAGATCACCTCTCATTCTTCTAAACTCTAAAGAATACGACACCCTTTTCAACCCAGGGACCAATATAGTGAACCTTCGCTATACTTACTCCAATGCAAGTGCATCCTTCCTTAATTATGGAGACTAAAATTGCAGACAGTATTCCAAGTGTGGTCTCACTAAAGCACTGTACAATTGTAGCAAGACTTATTTATTATTGTACTCCAATCCACTTGCAATCAAGGCCAATATGCCATTTTCCTTCCTCATTGATTGCTGTGCCTGCATGCTAACTTTTTGCGTTCCTAGTACGCATACACCCAAGTCTCTCTGAACATCAACATTTACATGTTTCACACCTTTTAAACAATATTCTTCTTTTCTATTCTTATGACCAAAGTGAATAACCTCACACTTTCCCACATCAACTCTTTCTGCCATCTTGTTGCCCACTCACTTAATTTGCCTATATCTCTTTGCAACTCCTTTGTGTCCTCCTCACAGCTTGAATTCTGACCCAGATTTGTATCCGTGGCAAATTTAGATACACTACTCTCTGCCTCTTTATCTGTGTCATCAATATAGATTGATAAAGCTGAGGCCCCAGCATTGATCCTTGTGGCTAGTCATAGTCTGCCAACTTGAAAATGCCCCATTTATACGTACTCTCTGCTTCCTGTCCATTAACCAATCCTCTATCCATGCAAATATATTATCCTAAACACCATGAGCCCTTAGCTTGTGTATTAATCTTTTGTGTGGCACCTTAAATGTCTTTTGGGAATCCAAGTAAAGCTCCCCTTTATCTACCCTACTAGTTACATCCTCAAGGAAACTCTAATAAATTTGTCAAACAGGATTACCTTTGTAAAATCATGTTGCCTTGATCTAGTCATACTATGGTTTTCTAAGTGCATTGTTAAGACTTCCTTAAGATTCCAGCACTTTCCTGATGACTGATGTCAGGCCAACTGGCCTGCAGCTCCCTGTTTTCTCTCTCCCTCCTTTCTTGAATAGCGGCATTACATTTGCTAACTTTCAATCTGCTGGGAGCATTCCAGAATCCAGGGAACTTGAGAAAATCATAGCCAGCGCTTTCATTATCTCTGCGGCTATCTCCTTTAGAACACTAAGATGTAGGCCATCTGGGCTTGGGGATTTGGCGAATTTTTGACTTTGAGTTTCTCCAATACTTCTTCTCTGGTGAGATTAATTACCTTAATTTCCTCACTGTTATTAGCCCCTAGATTTCTCTTTATTTTTGGTAAGTAACTTGTGTCATCTATATAAAGACAGACACAAACCATTTGTTCAATGTCTCTGTGATTGCTTCATTCCCCATGATAATTTCTCCTTTCTCTGTTGTTAGGGGACCAACATTTACTTTAGCTGCTCTCTTCCTTTTTATAAACTTATAAAAGCTCTTATGATGAGTTTTTATATTCCTGGCTAGTTTACTCTCATATTCTATATTTTCCCTTTTCTTTTAACTCTCTGTTGGCTCTTTGCTGCTTTCTAAAACACTCACCAATCCTCAGAGTTACTGCTATGCTTACTGTGAACGCTCTGCACCTTCAGATAAAATGACTTAAATTTTATTTTTTTTTAGTATTATTTCCTGCATGGAACTTTCCCTCTGATGGACTCGCTGTCCCTTCCTGTCCTACTCAGCTCTCTACCCACATTCCTAATACTGCCTCAGCTTTTATCCTTGGGCCTTTTTCCCTCATCGGGCACACACGATCTGTGGGCCCAGGAGCAGTCGGGAAATGACTGTGATTGGCCCACGACTGTGATTTCACAGTGGCTGGCCAATTAAGGCCCACCCAGCGCAAAATGCATCTTCCAAATGGTCAGACAGGGAGTGGGCGTGGGCAGGGGCCTGTTGGGTGCCAGGGTCAATGGCGTTCCGGTGGGCAGTTTAAAATCAGCAGAGGCAGCTCCCTGAAGGCTGCCAGGGGAAAATGTGTCTTTGTTCTGGAGACTGGAGCAACGGCCTCACCAGCAGCAGGAAAGGTCAGGTGGGAGAGCAGATCAGGTGGGCACACGGACCTCCATTTCTCAGACCAGTGCCTTGCAATTCTCGTGGAGCAGGTGCGTGTCAGGTGGGACACCCGCATCCCCAGGGTTGGCAGGAGGAGGCCACTGCACCAGGCCAAAAAAGTTTGGGAGGAGGTGGCAGCCGAACTCAGCAGCCACTATGTTGTGAGGTGCACATGGGTGCAGTGCCGCAAAAGGTTCAACAACCTGCTGCGCTTAGCAAGGGTGAGTACCGTGTTGGCAAGGGTGAGTACCGTGTTGGCGAGGGTGAGTACTGTGTTGGCAAGGTTGAGTACCCGATTGGCAAGGGTGAGTACTGTGTTGGCAAGGGTGAGTACCGTGTTGGCAAGGGTGAGTACCATGTTGGCAAGGGTGAGTACTGTGTTGGCAAGGTTGAGTACCCTATTGGCATGGGTGAGTGCCATGTTGACATGGATCAGTGTGCAGAGGTTGTTAAGGGCTGGACATCCCCTCCCCCACCGTGGAGCTACATCCCCCATGTGAGGTGTGGTAGAGTCTGAGTGCCAACTGTCAATGATGCCAGAGCTGGCCACGGGTTGAGCCCTGGCTGCTTGGACTGAATGCTTTGTGGCTCGAGAGCCACGATTCAGAGGTGCCCTGCAAGGTGTTCCCCTGGTGGGGTTGGCCAGGCTGCGATGGTGCTGCAGGTAGAGAGTGGACTAATCAATGCTCCTCTGTCCTTTCAGGAGAAAAGGAGCCTTCACAACATCGAAAGGCCATGGAGAGGTGGAGGCCCGCCAAACCACCTGATCATAATGAGATTTGAAATGTACGCTTCAGAGCTGGAGTGCTGCCACCCGCCTCGGTCAGCCTGTCATGGACAGATGGGTCTCTGATGAAGGTAAGAGTGCAGTGCACAAAGGCGAGAGTGTCAGGTTGTGAAAACATTCTTGTGTAGTCTCATCATTAATGGGAGCCTCAAACCTGGAGCCTCCATAGATCATTGAAAGACGGTGGCACCATGGTGCAGATCTCCATTGTCTCACCAGGGTGCCTGGCATGCACAGTGACAGTGTGATGACTTTAATTAATGGCATGTCCTTGTTCTCCGCTAGAATCACCAGCATGCACTCGAATGCAGGACCCCGAAGAGCCACCCTTGACGCCAGAGGACCACCGGGCTTCAGATGCACCTGCGTCACACCCGGTCTCTGAACCAGGCACCGGCGCTGATACCAGCACCTCGGTGGGCGTTAGATCATCAGCTAGAATGTTAGTGCACAGCGGTGAGGAGCAGGCAGAGGCAGAAAGTGCCTGGGGCACTGGCAGTTGGAGGAGTGCTGGGGACCAGGACCATGCTGAGCCGAAGACAGATGTTGAGCCTCTGGAGCCATCCATTAGGCCGCAGGTGATGGATGTCCAGCGAGATGTGTGCGAGGATCTGGCAGAGATCCATGAGGATATGTGTGCCATGGCCTCTGTTTTGGAGGACCCCATGTAGAGCTGCGTTTACCCTCATCGCTGAGCACACCACCTCCTCCACTGAGAGAGTGATGACTCTCATGGAGAGGCAGCTCCAGGGACAAATCCAGGGATTCCTGGGGTTGTGCTCGGACCTGCAAGCCCTCACAGGGGCAATGACCTCAGGTGGTCACTGTCAGTGTGGGAGATGGATGAAGCACCTGGTATCCCAGCTAGGTGCCCGTCCATCAATGGTGAGCAGGGAAGTCCAGAGCGGCCTCATGTTGGCACACGAGCTGTTTTTCATTTCTGCGGGCTCCTCTCAGGGTGCTCTGGATGATGGCACCAGCTCCTCCACCCTTCTGACAGAGACCATGGCATCTGATGAGGCTGCGGCGACTGGGATGATGCCAATCATGGAACTGGATGCTCCCTCCCAGGCTGGGCCAGTACAGGCTCCACTGGCCAGAGGACAACCGTCAAGTTCATCAAGACCAACAAGACAGCAGAGTCAGCAGGCTGGCTCCAACCCCACTGCCAGCGAGGGGGGTGTGGGTGGGGGGGTACCAAGACGCAGCACTCGTTCAAGGCACCGTGAACACAGGATGGACTGTTCACTGGTGATCTTCTATTCTGCCATGATTTGTTTATATGATTACTGGTGTGGGCATTAACGCCAGATATGGCGGAACTCCCGACGCCACCCCGCGTCATTTCAATTTGCAGGCTGGCAGGGGCTCAGCTGAATCAGCTGTGTGCCCGCTGACCTGTCAACAGCCAATTGAGGCCATTAATAAAACAATTTAGATAATTGACAGGGTGGTCCGTCCAACCTTAATGTTCACGGGTAGGCCAGGAGCCCTGGCGGGCTGAAAGCATGAAACCTCATCCACGGGTGGGATGAAGTTTCATGAGGGTTTTAAAAAATTTAATAAAAGTTTGATTATAAGTGATGGACATGTCCCAACTCATGTGACAGTGTCACATGAGGGCACATTTCAGAGAAATTTTATTTTTCTGTTTTTAGCATTTTTAAATGTAGAGCCGATCTCCCTGAGGCAGCGCTTAGCCTCAGGGAGATGAGTGCGCTCTTTTGCGAGCATGCATGAAAGAGCACATTGTCGGCTCAGGGAATCCACCCCCGCCCACAGAGGGAGCGCATGGAGCTTCCTGGCAGACGTCACGCTGAGCAGGCCTTAATAGGCCAGCCAACATAAAATGGCGGCATGCCCCCAATCAGGGGCGCCAATTGGAGGTACAACTGCCTGCGCCCACTCCTTAACTTCCCCCTCCGACGGGGGGAAAATTCTGCCCTAGGTGTGGTGTCAACATGGTCCTGTATAATTAAAGCAAGACATCCCTTCTCCTGTACATGAATCCTCTCGCTAAGAAGGCCAACATACCATTTGCCTTCTTTACCGCCTGCTGCACCTGCATGCTTACCTTCAGCAACTGGTGTACAAGGGCACCCAGATCTCGTTGCACATTCCCCTCTCTCAATTTATAGCCATTCAAATAATAATCTGTCTTCCAGTTTTTGCTACCAAAGTGGATAAGCTCACATTTATCCACATTATACTGCATCTGCCATGTACTTGCTTGTCTAAATCACACTGAAGCATCTCTGCATCCTCCTCACAGCTCACCCTCCCACCCAGCTTTGTGTCATCTGCAAATTTGGAGATATTACATTTAGTTCCCTCATCTAAATCATTGTGAATAGCTGGGGTCCCAGCACCAATCCCTGCGGTACCCGGCTAGTCACTGCCTGCCATTCGGAAAGAGACCCATTTATTCCTACTGTTTGTTTCCTGTCTGCCAACCTGTCTGTCTATCCATCTCAATACACTATCCCCAATCCCATGCGCTTTAATTTTACACACTAACCTCTTATGTGGGACTTTGTTGAAAGCCTTCTGCAAGTCCAAATAAACTACATCCACTGGCTCCCCCTCATCAATTCCAGTAGATTTTGTCAAGCATGATTTCCCTTTCGTAAATCCATGCTGACTCTGTCCGATTCTGCCACTGTTTTCCAAGTACTCAGCTATTAAATCTTTTATAATGGACTCTAGAATTTTTTCCACTACTGACGTCAGGCTGACTGGTCTATAATTCCCCGTTTTCTCTCTACCTCCCTTTTTAAATAGTGGGGTTACATTAGCCGCCCTCCAATCTGTAGGAACTGTTCTAGAGTCTATATTTGTAGTGAATGTTAAAATTACATAAATTTTGATTTGTCTTAATGGCCTGAGTATGCTTCACCTTTCTTTTCACACAGGTCACGTCACTATATAATGCTGGATGTGAGTGGTTATAAAATTTATTGCACAGGCACTGAGTGGACTTTGGGTTCAAATGAAAGGGTCATTTCAAACATCCAGGAGGGAGGCGACACCCCCAGCATGAGGTGGAAGCAGATCCTTGGCAGTCTAGCTGAAGAACATTTGATCAAAGCATTCCTGGTGTCCCTGTCTCCCTGAAGGATACAGGAATCTCCCTCCATGCCCTCAGTGTTCTCCTCACCATGCTCCTCTTCTGACTCACCACTGGATTCATCCTCTGTGGTCTGTGGTGCTGCCTCATGACGCTTTTCCTCCAATGGGTCACCCCTTGCCAGTGCCAAATTGTGGAGAGCACAGCATGCTTAGTGACATCTGCTCTGGAGGATATTGTTGTGTTCCCCAGAACAGTCCAGGCATCAGAAGCACATCTTCAGAAGATCTATGGTGCTCTCTATAACCGCCCTTTTGGAGGCATGACTCCTGTTGTGCCGCTGCTCTGCCTCTGTTCTTGGGAGACAGAGAGGCGTCATGAGCCACCTTTTCAACGGATAGCCCTTGTCACCCAGCAGCCATCCATCCATTCGGGCTGGAGCACTGAACAGCCTCGGCTCCTGTGAGTGTCTTAGGATGTAAATGTCATGGGAACTGACAGGATACCTTGCACAGACTTGCAGAATCTATGTCTTGTGGTCACAAACTATCTGGATGTTCATGGAGTGAAAGCCCTTCCTGTTGATGAAGGCTCCTGGCAGACTCACTGGCACCTTGATGGCCACATGTGTGCAGTCGATTGCACCCTGGATGCGGGGGAACCAAGCATTCACTGCAAATCCTCTGGTTCGCTCAGTCTGGCTGGCCTTGTCCGTACAGAAATGAATAAATGTCAATACCTGCTTGAGCAAAGCTTCTGTCACCAGCTTAATGCAACAATAGACAGCTGATTGGGAGACTCCACAAAGATCCCCCACTGACCCCTGGAAAGAGCCGAGGCATAGAAGTTAAGGACCACTGTGTCCTTCAAAGCCACTGGCGTGGGGAGTCCACCCACACAGTTGGAGGTGATCTCAGGCCAAATCATCTGACAAATGGAGGTCACTGTCTTCCTGGAGAGGCAGAGCCTCCTTCAGCATTGCACCTTGTGACATACTGATAGTTTCATCGCTGCCTGTAAACCCTGGCAGCTGGATAGTGGCGTCTTCTGTGGCCCCTTCCACCTTGGACTACCTGCTGGCCCTGTGCCCCTTGTGCCTGTGCCTCTCCTCCCACAGGTCGCTCCCCTGGAATCTGCATTGGGACACCTGGCCTCCTCTCCCTTCTGCCCCTCTCTTCCTCAGAGGAGGAGGTGCCACCAGCGGAGACCACAATCCCCATTACCAGGGTAACAGAAAGCTGTCTGGGAGGGTCCACACGGTTAAAGTTCTCCAGGGGCCTTAGAGACACCAATGAGTCCTGAAATGAAGCTTGCAAAAGATAAGAATGAAGCTCAGAACAGAGATGAAGCTTTCAAGTTCACATAAGCAAACTATCTCCTAGGGCAGGATTTTTAGGTTGGTGTGTGGGTGCGATTGGTGCTTTCGGGTGCAGCTGGGGGAATGGACCGTGTGGTCTGAATGGGTTGACTGCAATTGGCCCCCGGCCGCAATTTCACATTGGCTGGCCAATTAACAGCTAGCCAGCCTGAAGCGGGTGCTGAAATGCTTAGCGCTGCTGGGGTAGGGGCGGGAGGAGGGTGGGCACTGACTTAAGCGCTGGCATGGGCAAGCGCGCAATGAAAGCTCCCTGAAGACAGAGAGCTGCCTCAGGGAGCTGAAGAATTTAAAGCCAATAAATAAAGATTTTAAAATCAGAACAAAAATGTCCAAACCTCACAAACAGTCACCTGAACATAGATTTTTTTTTATTAAGTAACAGAGACCTCGTCCTGCCCTTGGATGAGATTTTATGAAAAATGTAAAGTCCGCTTGGCCCATTCGTCCGTCCATCCGTCAATCATAAGGTTGGATGGACCTCGGAGAATCGGGGACAATTACAACTTTAATGGGCTTAAGTGCCCTCCTAATTGTCGGCGGACATGCTCCCGACTTTTGCGCATGCCTGCCGACCGAAATACCGCGTGAGCGCAGGATGACATTGGGACACTTGCCTTACGTCATCATGCGCTATTTTACCCTCGAGCAGGTCGCCGACCTGAAAATTCTGCCCCTGAACTCCTCAGCACGATGGCAATGTTGCTGACCCTTTTTAACCCGCCCTACGTTGGGGTTTAGTAAGTGGTGGGCTGTCCACCTGCCTGTTCTGCCCCTGCAACAAGCGCAAAATCGCACAGGCAAAGTAAAATCATGAACAATTGCCTCTTAAATGCTCTTAAGTGGCCTTTTAATTGATGGTGGACGCAGCTCCGACACCCGCACGCATCCGCTGACCTGAAGCTTGCTTGCGTGTGGGATGACTTCAGGTCGCTCACCCGACATCACCTCGTGCCATTTTACTCTCTATCGGGTCAGTCACGGATCCGCCCGCGGGAGGTAACACCCTGGCCCTTGGATTTTTGAATCTCCCTTCACCCGAATTCCATTCTCCCTACTCTGACCTTATCCGTGGGTGCACTCTTAAGTTAGCATGATCTGTTCCTTCCTAAGGGAATGTGCAAGGTGAATAGTTCGCCCTTATTTTTATAAGTCGACAAGTTTTTGAATAAAAATGCGATGGAAAGAGTATTGCTGCTGGCATTTATTTCAAGACCTTGGTCAAGGAAACACTGGGCGGAATTTTCCGTTCCGGATACTAATCGGGTTGGCGGGCATGTTCCACGGCGTGTTTCCGCTGCTGGAGGGGCGAGAAATCACCTCTGATTTCACACTCGGAAGTTCATTAATTATGCGTCAGAAAGTACCTCTCCGAGTCACATGGCAGGGCGGGCATGGATTCGTTCGCCCCGCCATTACCTAATAGGGTTGAAGGTCCGGTGCTATATTTAAATGCCACCTGGACACAGACATTACCCTCAGCAAGCCAACTCTGTGCAGGAAACTTCTTGATGTGGCTCCACTGAAGAAAAAAGCTACACCGAGGTCCAGCACTGACTTCCCTGAGGCCCTCATCCATGGAGTCCGCCAGCACTGGGATGCCCTCTATCCGAGGGATGGTTCCAGGAGGCCCACCGGCCTCTCCTCGCGAGCTTGGGAGACCATAGCAAGGGAGGTCGGCTCGTCAGGCACTCGCCCAAGAAACGCCATCCAGGGCAGGCAGAAGATGAATGTACTCATCCGCTCCGCCAGGGTAAGTCAACCTTCAGCTCGCTCCAATCTCACACTCTCATAATGGCATCATGCACTCAAAGGGTTACACTGCTCAGATATCTCACACAATATTAGCTTGGACACATCAGCGCTGACTGTCTCAGGGACACTTTAACATCACTACATCTCATCTATCATGCTGCACAAGCTGCATCCTCGGCCCTTACTGGAGAGGGGTCAGCACACACAGCCGGCATACATACTTCCCAGCCTCTCCTCTGTCTCTTCTCATCACGTTCCATTCCATTTACCTTCACGCAGGCCAAGCTTGCCCACAACCAGAGGGTGAAATCCCAGATGGGAGGAGGGGCGGTAGACATCAGGAGCTGTCCCAATTTGAGGAAGATGTCGCTGAGCTGGCACTGGAACCCTAGAGCTGCGTATGCACAACTAGCTTTTCACTAATACAGCTGTATAACTGAGATGGAAACTCATAGATTTAGGTGAGCAAGATGCCAACCCTGATCCTTGGCATCTCAATCCCACAGAGGTTGGAAGAGGTTTGGATGCGTTCATGAAATACGCCAACTTATCAAAGGCACGCCTGCAATCCCTGATCTGGGATACTGACTAAGCTCAACTTGCACTTCAGCAATGAATTTAAGGCAGAGGTGGATAAATTCTTGGTAGGCAAGGTGGTGATAGGTTATTGGGATAGGCGGGATGCAGATTTGAGGTTACTATCAGAGCAGCCATGATCTTATTGACCCCTGTGTTTTGTCAGGGAGATCTGTCATACCCTTTACTGGAAGTGTTTGCAAAATATATTAGTAACCTTTACTCCTTACAAGACAACATGGAGTTAGGCGTGCTCACTAGCCTTGGCGGGTTAGCTGTAGTTGTTTCTCAAAGTGAGATAGCTGTCTTCATTGGTATTGCCAAAGCACAAGACCTGTAGCCACAAGATCATGGTTGGAGTAGGCTCAATGGGCCAAATGGCCTACCCCTGCTCCTTGTTTGTATGTTCATATGCCCTTTGGCCCGTTATCCATGACAATTGGAGAAATTGTCTCCAATTTCATTAGAGGCTTTCATTGATGATCTGGCAGATATGCAGCAACTGTGCTTCCTTAGCAGTTGCCTGCATTTTCCATTCTCACATTCCTCTCTGTTAATGCTCAAATGGAGCGACTGTATTGTGAAGCCAATGACTCCTGCGGTCTCTCATTAAGGTGCAACAAAAGGCAATGTCTCCAATTGCACCTCTTATCTCTCAGCTCTGACTCTATTTCAATGTTGTGACTGTAAGCAGCTTGAGTGTGTCCCCTGAATGGGCCCCTTAGTCCAGCTGTGGACTGCTCCCACACTGCCTCAGACTCCTCCTGAGCAGATCCTTTTTCAGTTTCAATTTTAAATTGCACAATAACTCCAGCGTTTCAAGATGTTGGTGCTGCATTTCTACTTCGAGACCAGCTCCCACCCTCCCCCGGTCAGTGTTCAGGTCTCTCCAATCTTCCTGGAACCTCACTATGTGCAGGTTGATCACTCCCTCCAGTTATTCTCCACCCTCCCCAGTAACCCTGGATCCCATTGTAATTGTGGTGGACATTCCAGCCCTCCCCCCTGAACCCATCATTGTTGATGTCCCCATGTGCCAAGTGGATCTCTCTCCTCCCCATCACGAGGCTGTGTGCATGGTGAAGGAGAGCATTCCATATGCCTTCTTTACAACCTTGCCTACTTGAACTGCCAAGATCTCTCACTTCATCTACCCCTCTTAGTATATTCCCATTTATTGTGTAATCCCTGTAACTGCTTGACCTCCCTAAATGTATGACCCATCATCCATCCTGTGTGACAACACCGCTCCCACATCATAAGAAGATGTATCACAGGTTAATATCAATTATTTTGATTGTTCATAATGAATTGGTAGACACGATGAGTGTAATAGCTTCTTGACTTTTACGAAGGCTTCTTCTAGTTGCACCATGACCAACGATGGTTCTTTATCAATAATAAGTGTAAAAGTGTCCGTAATGAAATAAAATTAAAATTAAAATCAGTGGACAGCAGTTTCATCATGTATATTTTAAGGTGCCTGATTGGGATGCTTGGACATTTTTTATTTGTTTTTCAGAACTTTATTTTTGATTTTTCAGTTGTCAGCTCCCTGAGGCAGCCCTCTGCCTTCAGGGAGCTTTCTGTCAGTGCTGGCCTATGCCTTTTCATTTTTCAAGCAGTAAAGACTGTCTCCCTTTTCCCGGCCGTCTCTCTGTTTTTCGCGCCACGCCCAGCAGTAGGTTCCAGCGCCAACTGAAGAACGACACCATGTTGCACACTCTATAAAGCCTGCGAGTCCCTCTCAGCACTCTGCATTGTGAGTGCTATTTCCATGCTGCGCTTCAGATCAATATTAACTTCTGCAAGTAAAGGACGCTGAATGGTATCGCCCTATATGCCGCAAATCAAATTATCTCGCAACATGTCATTGTGTGTATCTCCAAAGTTGCAGTGCTCAGCCAATTGTTTTAACATCATGATACAAGTTGCAATTGACTCACCCGGGGCCTTTGCTCTGGAGTTGAACTTAAATCTCTGCATAATTACCAATGGCTTTGGCTGAAAATACGTCTTCATGCAGTCTACGAGCTTATTAAAAGATTTAGAATTGGGCTCGCTCCGGGCCATCAGACTATGAATGAGGTTATATGTCTTGTTGCTGCAAACACTTATAAGGATTGCTTTCTGCTTCTCCTCCACTGTTATTTCATTCACCACAAAATAAATCCTAGGCACTCTATGTACTGGCTCTAGTCTTCCGTGAACAAATCATATGGGTCGATTCCGCTGAAGGGCGGCTTCTTGAGTTGCATTCATCCAGGCAAGTGGGCAGTGTTCCATCACTAATTGTAAATAAGAAGTTGGCTGATTGCCACCTATCTCAGTACAAATAGGACTGGATAATAAACAAAATTCTGTGTGTATACTTTTCTTTCCTTCCTTAAGAATTGATGTACTCACATTCATAAGGTGAGGTGCAGCATGGGAGCTATTTATTCTCGTTGCCAATTGGTGTCCGGGACAGGTTTCTCACTTGAAACGATTAATTTTATTTACAGAGCTCTTGAAGAAGCTACACCCTTGAACCAGGTCCACGACTAGAAAGCTCCGACCCTAAGAGTACCCATGCTTAGGGCTGATTCATCAGTGCAATCACGTGAACCCCTAAAGGCAGTAGGAAAGGTTTATTTACAGGTACTACACATCCCTACATAATTCAAGCGCCTCCATCAAATTACCCCATGATTTTCTCTTTTCTAATGAAAACAGCCAGAGTTTTCTGAGTATCTACATTTCCTTATAATAGGCAGCATCAAGTGAATTTGTGCTGTACATTAATTTGGCTAAAAACCAGTAAATGTGACCTGTAGGTGTATCATCCAGACTGTTCAATCGTCAGGCGTGCCTTGTAATATCTTTATTGAACTTGTAATGAATGAACTAGTTTTCCTTTTTGAAAGCAGCCCACCATCAATGAAACTCATCTTTCTTTAAATACCATAGATGTGAGCATTGCTGGCTAGGTCAGCATTTATTGACCATCCCTAATTCCCCTTGAGAAGGTGGCATGTATCACCTTCTTGAACTGCTCCAGCCCATGTGGTTCATCCACAGCCTGGTTATGTAGGGAGTTCCAAGTTTTTGACCCAGCGATGATGAAGGAGCAGCAATATCATTCCAATTCAGGATGGTATGTGCCTTGGAGGGGAACTTGCAGATTGTAGTATTCCCAAGTGTCTACTTCTCCTGTTCTTCCAGATGATAGAGGTTGCAGGTTTGGAAAGTGGTGTCGAAGTAGACTTAGCAAGTTGCTGCAGTGCACCTTGTAGATTGTGCACACTGCTGCCACTGTGGTAGAGGGAGTGAATGTTTTAGGTGGTTGATGGGGTGCTGATTAGGGAGGCTGCTTTATCCTGGACGGTGTCTAGCTTCTTGAGTTGCATTCAACCGGGCAACTGGGCAGTGTTCCATCACTAATTGCAAATAAGAAGGTGGCTGATTGCCACCTATCTCAGTACAAGTAGGACTGGATAATAAACAAAATCCTGTCAGCAACACCCAATTTCTGAGTGCAAATAGTAAAAAATATCTTAATCTCAAAGTCTTGCAGTCCTTAACCAAAGAGCAGGTGACCTAATTAGCTATAAAGGAATAGGTCAAACTAAACATGATGTAAGCAATCAATATAATGAAGAACAGCATTTTCATTTTGGGTTATATGTTATGAAATGTCTGTTTGGCAAGGGACAGACTCACAATAGAAGTGCTTTATGGGCAAGCTTCTATAGTCAAAGTGGAGCTCCCTACTATTGATTTAAAGTTAAAATGTCATAGAATTCAAGGCCAGAATTTTCCAGTCGGCAATTTTGGGGTGGGGCCTGCTCGCCGACGGAAAAATGACACAGGATGATGCTGGGAGGGACCCCCGACGTCATCCCGGTCCCTTTAAATTTTCAGGAAGGTGGGCGGACAGCGAAATCAGCTGTCCACCTGCCGACCTGTCAATGGCCAAGTGAGGCCATTGACAGGATAATTAAAGTAATTAAAGACCCTGCCCATCCAACCTTAAGGCTGGTGGGCAGGCCAGGAGCCCCAGCGGGCTCCTGATAATACATGAAACTTCATCCACTGGCGGGGTGAGATTTCATGTTCCTTTTTAAAAACTTTAAATAATTTTAATAAATGCGATGTTATATTTATTAACATGTCCCATCTTGTGTGACATTGTCACGTGAGGGGGACACGTTAACAATATTTTTATTTTTCTATTTTTAAAGTTTTTTAGACTCTCGCTAATCTCCCTGAGACAGCACTTAGTCTCAGGGAGATGTGCGCTCTTTCATGCGCCTGCGTGAAAGAGGGCACTTTGACAGATGGGGAACCCCTCCCCACCTCCGCATAGCACTTCCGGTCGGGCAGGCTGCTGGGCAGATCTTAATAGGCTCGCCCACTCAAAATGGCGGCAGGCTCCGTTTTGGTGGTGGGACTCGCCTGTCCACCCGCCCATCAAGGGAAAAATTCTGCCCCAAGTTTCAGGTACTTGCTGATTTTCTGGCCATTAGTGCTAAACTGCCACTGAGCGGCAAAAGGACATAATAATCCTGTGGGCATGTCTTCTAAATTGTGAATCATCCTAATTGTCCAGATGAATTGATGAAACTTGTTGAGATCAACTTGAAGTTACTGTAAACACTGCTTGAAGCATTTAAAGTATGCAGGATTCTTGCCACATGCAAATAGGATTTCAATCATTCACTTGCCCTATAACCGAGGTAAATTATTGTTTCATTTTAAGAAACCATCAAGCCCAAATTAATCTTTTTCAGCCAGCTCAAATCCTGAGCATCTACAGGGACCATTATTTTCTGTGTAAAATGCATACCTTTTACCACTGATGAATTTGAAAACACTATTTAAATAAATGAATCTTATTACCAGAAAGAGAATGGGGGTGATAAATTGATTTTCCTAAGTAGTAAGAGCTTTCACCCACCAGAAGATAAGGCTCTTTGCTATTGCAAATACAGAAAACCCAAAAAAGCACTTCATACTCACCAGCTACAATGCGGTAAACTAAGATGGTCATAATTATTACTTACTGTCAGAAATAATTAAAAGATGTAAGTTTGGTACTTTAATCTATGTAGGTTCCCAGTCTGCTGTGGAATCGTAGAATGGTTATAACACAGAAGGAGGCCATTCAGCCTATTGTGTCTGTGCTGGCTCACTGAAGGAGTATCAGTGCACTCCCTTGTCTTTCCCTCATAGCCCTGCATTCTTTCTTTTTTAAATAATGATCTAATTCCCTTTGGAAAGCTTCAGTTGACCTTGCCTCCACCGTTCTCTTAGGCAGTGCATTCTGGATGCTAACCACTCACAACATGAAAATATTTTTCCTCATACCGTCATTGCTTCCTTTGCCAAATTGAACAATAAAGTACAATATCTTCATGTAGCCAATTTATGTACTTTAAAATCATCATATCCTAAACAGGTTAATACTTGCATTAAAGTGATCGACAAGGGATATTTTATGTGCATGTTACATGTTTTAGGTGCTAATTTCTGGGATTTAAGTCCTTGGATATTTTTCAGAATGCATTCTTAGCTTATTACCTTCCCCCACTCCCTGTACAGACTCGTAAATCAAAATGACAGTATCTGTAATTTTACCTCAAGCTGAAGTTTCTGGGGGTTTACCCACTTCCGTTGCATATCGGAACATTGTGGAAACCTATTCAGAAAATGTAGATTATACTGTTTGTTTGTTTATGCATCTGTCATTTTCTAATCTTCAACATGGTACCTCTTGATCAGGCATCCATGGACACCCTCCCAGCAGAAATAGCGGAATACCCGCCTGCCCCTGCAATCGACCTCCCAACCTTCTGGCCAGGACCTGCCTGGTTAGCCCCGGCGAGCCCCGACCCCACTTATCTGCACTCAGGGTCTAGCTCCTTTGCCACTGGCCCAAGGACTGCTGCGTCCGGCTTCTGGCCTGAAGAGCTGCTGGCCAGCTGATTGGCTGGTATTTCTTGGAAGCGAGACATGCTACCTCAGAGGGTGGGAAGACATGGCTGTAGGCAACTAATCACCTGAACAAAATAAAGTTGAGTTTGTGACTTCCAGGAACAGCAAAGGTGGATTTGCCCCCTTTGGTTGGCGGGAGGGGCCACCACCTTAAGGTAAACTCCCAGCCAATATTTTCCGCAACTAACATAATCAAAAAAATTCCTTTGCATCCCTCTTTACAGCTACCTGCTTTTTGTCTTTTATTTTGTCTTCTCAAATACATTTTGTTCTTTTCAACTCATTGCATGGCTCCTAATCCTAGTTACTTTTCTTCTTTATGTGTTTTGAAAAATATTTCTGTTTGGTGTCCAGGCTAGGTTTAGCTTCCTTACTTAGCCACTTTAGTCACAGTATTGCTTTGTTTCTTTAAGAGGTACGAAGAGGACTTCTATTCTTGTGCTACGAAACGGCCCATGCAGGGAGCACATCTCAGGAAATCACTGGCACTTTCCCTCTGTCATTCCCCAACTCACTGGCTACATGCCTATGATGCACTGGGAGTATCAGATCATAAAATCACCCCTATGGTTTCTTTCCATATTACATAAAATAATGTTCATTAAATATTTATTTTGGTTTGTTTTGCAACCCCTTTGCTATAGGTTTGGATAGAACTCTTACAGATCCAAAATTTGCTTCCTTAAATTGATGCGCTTCCAGGTTGTTACTTGATATGATATGAAATCCTTAGCATTACAATGGAACCTTACAAGAGAACCTTGTAAAGGGAACAGCACACCTCATCATCAGATTTCGGCATGGTGAATTGTAAAGCATTGAATAAAATAATCTGTGGGCTTTATTCACTTGACATCAGTAAAGATGTATAGCTGCACTGATGTCAATATACACCTCTGAAGTCAGCAAAGCTATGTATGAGAACTTAACTAGATGAAGAGTTCTTTATTAATATTAAACTTAAATGAACAGAGCAAATTAACTAAAAGTTATAACTTGGATCTATAATTTCTGCCTATATTACTGATGTCAAAAAGAAAATGATAAATAAAACTTTTAAAAGTATAACATTTACTAAAGTATGCTGTGCCATGGCAGATGATGTGTGCCAGGTAACCAAATCCACAAGGGAAACTTGGTCACGCAACGGTTTTGCAATTTGTATTTATTATGAGAAGATGTATGCACTGAATTCAGAAGTAATGAGTCAACCAATGTATTTAGAGATTTAAAAAAATAAATTAGAATATTTATTAACAAAATAAAGATTTCAAACACATGCATAAAACTACAATTACTTAATACTATAACAGCTCTAAAAATTCCTAATTAACCTGACTCTCTGTTACACACCTCCTTTAAGGCAATAGTCCAAAATAGATTCTAGATTTAAAACAAAACCAGCAAGTTAACACAGTATCCACCTGAGAGTGGAATTCCAAATGGCTTTTCCTAACTTTAGTTACTTTACATAGCAGAGTTATGCACAAATGGCTGGAGGCTTCTTGAAGGCTGTTTCACACACTCCTGTTAGATCTTACATGTCCCTCTCCTCACATAGCCTTTCATTCTCCTTTATAAATGTTCCTTTCTATTTAATATGTAAATTCTACTGTTCCATATGTCTTTGAAACTGTATCTTCCTCACAATATAAAAACTTTCATGTTGCCAATATTGTTAGTAACTTTTGGGGAAAAATAAACACACTCCTTAGCCTTGTTTATCCAGCTAGTTGTAAACAGACTGACATCCCTTTGAAATCCAAATAACCCCTTCATTTATCTAAAACAAATGCAAATTCTCTTCACACATTATATGCTAAGACAGCATCCACATTTACCCATTAGCATTTCAAGCACTTTTCTACGCCTAGCTTCTTTTTATAATTTCAAGTTTACAATCTACTTGACTCCAAATGTGATTAAATCACACAGACAGGACCAACTATACTGACACCCATAAACCTACCTCACAATAAACCAGAACAATATTATGAAAATTATTATACCTTTGTAACAAGTATATAAAATATTTTAAACATTATTTTTATTCACCCATTTATAATGAAGGTGGCCCAACATAATTTGATCTATAAAAACAGAGTGTGTAGTATAATAAAATGCAGCAGAAAAACTTCCATGCTGAATGGTGCTATTACCAATCAGCTACGTTGATGCATTCTTTTTAACACAATTTCCATCAAAATAGATAAATGGCCAAAGTAGATGAATCGTTAATGAAAAAACACATTTTCTTTCTCCTCGGGTGGAAGATAATAAATGTTCTTGTCTGCGTAGGAATCCTCTCTTGGTCAAGCACGAAGGACACAATTTATATTGCAATCCACTAGCCTATGCTCTTCTTCCCTGAGTTATGTTCATGTGTCACATTTTCTAAATATAAAGTAATATGTACTGTATTTCTTCCACAACATGGAATTCATTTGGAATAGGGCTCCTGCAACTCAAAAGACTGTCACCAAGATTGATTTGTAGTCTCCATCTGCAATCCCTCCTGCAATTTATTTTGATGCATTCATGACACTATACAGAAAGGATGAATTTGCAGTATTGACAGTTCACGCCTGTGAGTTAATGGGCAGATTTACCTTGTTCTAAGTTTTGACATTTTTCTCCTGTACCCAGAAAGACATGAGAAGGTTCAAATTGGATAACTCCCAAGGCTGGTGCAGGTGTTGTTATATGCAATTAACCTGGCCTGTTCACTGTGATACAGTCAAGGTGTGAAAATTTTACTGCCTTTTGTGTTAAAAGATTCTTGCATGCAGCCAGTGCAGCCCACGCTGTTCATCGGCTCCTGTTCCTCAGGAGTGTGGAAATGCTTCCATGAAGTTATGAACTTGCTTTCCTATCTCAGGATGACAGCATTTGGGCTCCCACCCCTGCCATTCGGCCAATGCCCTTGCTGCTACATGTCAGCCAGTCAGCCAGCCCACACTGCTTCAGCCCAGGCTGTGCTGGCACAATCTGAAGCCTGCCCTTCTTGATCCAGAGCTGCTGAAGATCATCATCCAAGGCCACATGCAGTCTTCCCATCTAAAGGTCAGCAGCCTCCCACCTACAATGTTGCAGTTACAGGGGAAGCACCTTGTAGAAGAGAGGCAAAGGCACATGGAAGAGGCAACAAGGGAATATGCAAGGGTAATATACTTTAGTTGTGTATGTATTGGCACACTGTTCGCTACTTTAGTTGTGTATGTATTGGCACAGTGTTCGTGTCAGTGGTGAAGCAAGGGTGTTCATTGCTGACCATGAAGTAAGTCCCACAGAGATCTATTGATTTTTCTAGTGAGAATTTCACCTCTATTACCATGCAGTGATGCTGAAACCGATGTAGTTTCTTTACTGCATATTCCCAATATGGCACATTAGAGATGTCATCAGGCTGTTCAAGCAGCCAATCACAGTAAAGAGTTTCCACAGCCCTCCAAACAGGAAACTAAAAGTACTAAAATAAAATCACTTCTAAAAGTTTTTACATAGAGCAAATTAAAGCTTGGGACTTCCATTTAGGGTGAAAGTGGAAGCTAAAATATTCTGAAAAAAACATTTTAAAATTGTTTTTAAAATGAGCTTAAAAATCTATCATTTAATCATTCATTAGCTCTCCACAGCTTTAAAGTTTTTTTTCAGAGCAAGTTATATTGTTCAACAAATTTTATTAATTGCATCGCCACTAAAAACCCAGTTCCATCTGAATGAACAAGGTGTAGTTTTTTATGGAGTTTCTGAAAGTGATGTGGGAGCGGGAAAGTTAAAATTCTCATTGATATCAGTAATTGCCGGCTCCGTGAAGCAGAGGTCCCCAGTGAAGCCTCTGTCAGAGCACAACTTCAGGATTTCCATGCTAATCTGTGTATGCTTGACATCCTGAAGTTACAGTCAGTGTAGGAGGGGTAATGATAGTGAATGCTGACAGCTCATCGTCAATCCCTTCCCCCATGCAAAATCCACGGCATTATGCATGACTTAACATATACGTCTGAATTGGAATGTGTATTTTATGGTAGTCTTTTATTTTTGCATTGTGAGAAAGAGGATGATGTGAAAGTGATGGAGGAAAGATGAGTCAGGATTTATATGTGGAATTCGGGACCGCTGTCATTCTGCGCATCCATAAAATCTGGTGTGGTAACATCAGGTCGCGAACCCAGTGTCAACATGCCGGTTTCCCATAATACGGTAGTCTTGCAGGCGCCAAAACCGGCAACACATCCGCCATTAAAAAAAAAAACTCCTTAACGGGTAATTGAGCTTGTTAACAAACCAATTGTCCTGACCATTACGCTGCCCATGCCATAATGCGGTTGGTGGGGGAAAGTAGAAGAGAGTGAGCAAATGTCATGCAAAAGTGGGAAGGAAGGTGGCACCTGCTTTGGGGGCACTCCGCCCCACGAGATAGTACTCCTCCTTTGTACCTCCCCCACTAACCTCCAATACCCGACACTGACCCCCCTCCTCTCCCTCCCTGGGATGCCCGATCCCTCCCCATCCAGAAGTCCCAGACTCACTTCACTCCGGTATCTTTGCTGTCTTATTTGTGGACCTGCTTGCATTCCCAGCAGTGCCTGATACTGAGTTCTTCCACGGCCGGGACTGCAAGAGCTGCAAGCCAATCAGATTAGCTGGCAGCTCTCAAGGGTGGGTCTTCCTGCCACCAAGGGGTGAAAGTCCCACTCTCAACTTGTTAAGGCCACCTGCAGCATATTATCGCTATGTGGCGGCCTGTTTAAAGTAAGTCGCAAATGTCCTGTCCCCGCTCCCCCCCCCTCCCCCCACCCATTGTAAAATTCACCCCAAGGAATGTGGGACTGAATGGGGTTGTGTGGTTTACATTACTGGTATCGCGCATTAATTATTTGATCAGGTAGATCCCAGTCGGAAAGGAGCTGTCTAGTTGCAGTCCCTTCATTGTCCTGCTCCTCCTCTTGGTGTTCATCCTGCTCCTCCACTTCCTCTTGCTTCATGCTCCTGCGCCTCAGTTTTGCATTTCATAAGTGGTGGCAAGGGCTGCTCCTTTGTAATGGCAAGTTTGTGCTACCTACAACATATTACTATGAACCTTGAGACCCCTTTAGCTGAGTATTGCAGTGCTACCCCAATGCAGTCCAGGCAATGGAAGCATTGCTTCAAAATGCTGATTGTATGCTCTGTAATATTCCTTATGGTTGCAGAAGGGCTAGGGTTACAGACTGGTGCCATGAATGGATAGCTCTTGTTACTGGCTAGCTACCCTTTGATTTGCCTTGGTGGTCCAAATACAGGTGGTATGGAGGACTGCCACAGAACAAATGGACCATTAATCCTGCCAGGATACCTAAGGATTGATCTACCTGTGGTCACGCACCAGTTGACCATTAAACAAATGGACTCCCTTTCAGATCAGGAAAATGGTTGAGTTGACAAGAGTTACTGCAAAGCAAGGTGTGTGCAGTCTTGGCCAATTCCACAATCTGAGCTCACTCTGATCCTCGTGCTCATTCTGTCTGTTCGATTCAGTCAAGAGAGAATGAAGTGAAGCTGTATCTGGCAGGGGCCTTCCTTATGCAACATTGTACTGCACACTGCAAGATATTACTTACATCTCCAACAGCAGCCTGGTAGGAGCTGGACACACTAAAGTTCAGTGCCACAGTCACCTTCACAGCCGCAGGTACACGGTCTTTGTCCTGCCTGCCCTGAGGTTGCAGTTGTGGCTACAGTAAAGAGTAAATTTCAATCCTAACCACTTTAGTGAAGCACAGACATCTCAAACATTGATTATCATTGAAATTGAGGTAGGAGAATTGCTCCTCTACATATACAACTTTGCTGAAAACCTTTCTCCCCCTTCTACTCCTCCCTCTTCTACCAGCTTGTCCTGCACAGCATGGTCTCTCTTCATTCTCTCAGTAACGCACAATTCCAATAGGAAGGCTGACCAAACTAACTAATGTCTGCAAGCAACTGGTTTCAACACAAGCCTTTAAGTCACCCAAAAATATTTGAGCACCAGCCAGGTTACTCCCTGCAGACTATTGAAACGCAAGTTTAGCATAACTTCTCTACTTTTCAATTCTACCCCACTAGAAATAAACCCTCATTCTTGTTTTTTTAATGGCCTTTGTAAGCACAACATATAATACGTAACTGAGTGTTTAGACCCAATCATGCTCTGTCTAATGGTGTTTTAAACAAGAGCAAATAACTAACAGAGTAAACTTGTGATTAGGGTGACAAAATCAGGTTAAAGATAACATGTGAAGGAAATGTGGTTATGGCTGGAAAATGTGATTACGGCTTGTGAAAAACATCATGTGAAGGTTGTATGGGGGCTGAAACTGGGAACAGAGATTAAAAGGAGTGGTCAAGCTTGGGAAACAAACGGATTGAAGATAAAGGAACCAGATATATTGCGTCACACGTGAATCAGGTTTCTCTCTGAGCACGACGGCCAGAAATGATAATAAAATGGGAAGTAGGCGGGCGAGTCCAGGGGAATCAACTGGTTGCAGCGGGAGTGCCTACACACGCACCCCGCCCCCACATAGGCCAGATGCCAGTCAGGGAGAACTGATCACGTGAACAGGACTCAAGCCGTCAACACACGTCGCCAGAAGTCGAAATTGACAAGATAAAACCTGCAGTGCATGAGACACAAGCAAGCTGGCTCAGAAGTGGTCTAATTCACCACTTGGTGATTGAGACAACGGACCGATCATCCCTCTTGCTCTGGTCTCAGATAAGGCTCATGGCAACTAGAACCAGTAACAATTGTAAGTATAAGATTTTGCCGGTGAGTCAATAAAGATACACTGTGAGTCTACTCAAATTTGCCCATTGTAATTGAGGGGGATTTGACTTGGGGCCATTGATATCAGAAGTAAACCTACAAACCTGGGAGGGTACTGTCATAAAGGAAGGACAGCCTACACCTTATTAACCTGCATCACTACTTCTAGTGATTTATGTATTTGCATTCACAGATCACTTTGCTCCTCTATCCTATATAGACTCTTGTTTTCTAAGTCATCATGACCTCTTTATTTTTCTTGCCACAATGTAAGAAGAAATTATCTAGCAACTAACACGTGGGTAGATCAGGATCCTTTTATGTTGCACTGGTAGAGGTCCCATCATGTCATTTAGTATTGTGCAAAGTTAAGGGAAGACGTGGCCTAGAGTCCCAAAATTGCAACATTGGCACCAAATCACCTTTACGGAGTAATTGGTAATCGTAGTCTGTCTGCTGTGGATGGCTCAGTCATTACTGTGAGTAAGCATATTCCTTTACAAATATGGCATTTGGTACACTTTCTGTTGAAAGTCTGTGCACACGTTGTAAAATCCACTTTTGAACCTTATGAGGCCTTGTAGCACACAAAAGATGGTGCTAGAGAGCACAATTACTCCCCATTTTCATTTTTAGCAATCAGGTACATCATAAAACTTAATTCCTTGTGAAAACAGCCAGCTTTATTGCCTTTTGTGAGAATTAAGTCCTTGCAGATAACACTATCAGGGCATTTAAAATTGCATTTGTTTGGTGAATTGATTGTTACATTAATTACCCTAAAATAGTACTATATTCTCATGAATCAGATGTGCTATGTGCAGCACATTCAAGATGCAAATTAACAGGCTTTAGGTTTTGGCCTCAGAACCATGAAAATCAGGAATTTACAACGTGAAGACCGAAGATCCAAATTCCAATTCCAATCAAAGAGCACAGGTCCATTCCCCTAGGTCTACGTGGACAAATGTGCACCTTTATGTGAACAGGGATTTGATGAATCTGGTCGAAATCCCCACTGACAAGCACAAAATACAGATTTACCCTCCCTAATCTGCCAGAGGTCAATCTCTCTTCTCTGGTACCCTAAGTAAACAAAAATTCAACCCCCTCCACGAGACTAAGTACTGAAGGGACAACTTCTAAAATTTTGATTTCACTTTTCATCCACGCTCCTACTCCTGTCAGTAAGTTGGGACTGAGCAAAAGTTGACATCTGTGCGTCCAGGGTATGCAAGGTTGAGGGGAGGGGATGGTCTGACTGCCAGATCTCCTCCAAGGACTCGTGTGTTTCTAGGTGACCTTGGAGGGGACTCACATTGTCTTCAAGTCTTTAGTGACTGGTGGGCATTGCAGGATATATGGAGTGGAATTTTCCACTCAGGAGACTAAACGCGGCATGGTTCCTGTTGCATGTCGTATCTCGCGGCCAGGGGGGCTGGGGTGCGTCAGCCGTGACCTCATCGGCTCACATTTCTGGGTGTCATATATGAATGGCAACTGCACACACATTCACTCTCTGCTGCCCAGGACTTGTCATGGCTATCAATGGGATGCCCCCCCCCAAAAGCAAGAAGCCCACAGCCCGGAAGTTCATCGACAACACTGGCAGCACTCCTCCAGGCAGTTAAGGACGGGTGGGAGATAGTTTTCCCTCATGACGGGAGCCGGAGGTCCAACAACCTCACCACAAAGGCTTGGGAAGAGGACACCAGGGCAGTCAGTGCCAACACAGGGCAGAAGAGGATACCATCCAGTGGAGGAAGATGATGAATGTTCTCATTTGCTCTGCCAGAGTAAGCCAACCTTCTCCTCAATCTCAACTTACAATCTCACAAGGCTGACAGGCATTCACAGGGTCACAGTCCACAGGGATCTCACAAACCACCAGCAGAAGGGACATCACCACTGAATCTTTCACTCACACTTTTGCATCGCCATTTCCTGCCACAAGTCATGCCCTCAGCCCTTACATAGGTCCACAGCACACAGAGAGGGCTGGCATGTATAACACCTGCTTTGGCATCCTCCCTGCTCACAGCCTGCCCATCTGTCTTTATACAGGAAAAGATTGCACACAAAAACAGGGAACAGAATCGTCAGTGCCCGCTGGGGACAGCGTGAGCAGAATAAATGGCAAGAAGGCCAAAAATCGGTTTCCTGACATCGCGAAACCAGTTGGCAATCGTCCGCTCAGCCCATCGATGGTAGGCTGAGTTTCCCGCCATCAGACACTAGGAACCTCAGTGTAATATATCTGCATATCATTGTACAGCCAGCCCGTCGGAATCATCCCCTCCGCTGGATCATCCACCCACGTTGGTGTGTTTGCACAGCATAGATAAGATGTGCACTTGGCCAGCTGCACTTTGAGGGGGGCTGGGAGGTTACACCTGCCAGCTATTGTAGGATTTGGCGTCACGGGGACATGGAGGGCACCCACTGCCAGTGGCCATGAAAGTGACAGTGGCTCTCAATGTTTACACCAGCGGCTCCCTTCACGTTTCCACAGGTGAGCTCTGTGGGATATCACAAGCCTCCACCCTCAAATGCATCCATGAGGTCTTCATGAGGGCACACAACTTTGTGCATTTCACCCAGGACCAGGAGAGGCAAGATGCAAGAACGATTGGACTTGCCCAGATTTTGGTTTTCCCACAGGTGCAGGTTGCAATTGACTGCACTCACTTGGTGCTCAGATCCACAAGGGGTCAACTGCATCAACTGCAAGGGCTTCCAATTGCTGAATGTGCAACTGGTATGCAACCATCACAAACACATCCTGCAGGTCTGCATGTGGTTCCCAGGGACTATGCACCACTCCTACATTATCAGTCAGTCACAGGCCTTTGACATCTTCCAGGGACCACAGAAGCTGCAGGGTTGGATCCAAGAGGACAAGGGCTACCCCCAGAGGCCATGGCTGATGTCAGCTGTGCGGCAGCCTCAGGCTGCGGCAGAGTGAAGGTGTGATGAGGCTCATGTTGCAACTCACAACTTGATGGAGCAAACCATCAGGATGCTGAAAATGAGGTTCTGGTGCCTGGACAGTCGGGTGGAGCCCTGCAATACAGTCCGCAGAGGGGTGTCACACATCACCATCACCTGCTGTGCCCTTTACATCCTGGTGCTGCATCAGGGAATAGAGTAGGCTGAGGAGGAGCTGCAGGAGCTGGAGGTCTCCTCCGATGAGGAGGACATCAATGGCGATGAGGGTGAGGAGGTCCTCGAAGGCGGCGAAAAGGGCACTGAAGACTTTGCACTGGCCAGATGAGGCAGGCACACTTGGGAGGTCCTCATAACTGCTAGAGATGTGGAGGATGTTGATGACATGTAGTGAGGAGATGTCATAGATCCTCGCATTTCATCCATCAACATTTGACTCCAGTCTGGGTTACGGCAGCGTGAATACCCTCTGTGAGAATGCTCCTGTCATGGAGATGCAGTGGAGGCCCTAATAGTCACTTGATTGCAGGAGGATGATGATGACATGCAGTGAGGACACTCCATAGATTTTCACATTGTCTCTGTGAATGTCTGACTCCTGTCTGACCAAGGGCAGCGCACTTGCGCTCTGTGATCAGGGTCAGATCATAGAAACTTTAGGAGCATCTGATCCTTTGTCCATCTTCATCACCTGACCCCTTCAGGAGCACAGTGTCACTGGTCACAGGTGCTTAAGAAATGGGGGTCAGCCCCACCTGAAAGATACTGACAGCACACAGAGAGAATGATGGAACTCTGTGATGCCTGCCCACTACATTCTGGCAGCAACGACCAGCACCATCAAGGTGTCCAGGGAGTGTGAGGTTGGACTATCACATTGGTCTGAAGGCTGCACAAAGCACAGGGAAAGGCCTTGGACTGAGACACCTGCCTTTATCTTGTGCAGAAAGGTTTCACATCTAAGTGATACGAACACTGCTCATCATAGCAAGGAGCCTTAGACAAGGAGACATTCTTGGGAGTTTATTTACAATAGTGAACATTATGTACAAGAGATTAACACCCATGTCCAGGCTGTGCAACTACATCTTCTTCACTTTCCTAACTCTGCCTTCGTGCTTGCAGATGTCCACAGTGGAGGCAGAGGCAGCTTGCTGACTGCTTCACCCTGTCTTTGATGACCTTGGTGGGTGTCCTCTGTTGGGCCAAGGCCTGGAGGGCGCTGGCCTGCTTTCAGGGTCCTTCTGTGTGGCAGTTGCACCCTCCTCGGCCTGTGGAGCTGGAGCTGCTGAGGTAAAAGGAAGCGGGGATTCAGATGGGCCGGACACTCCCGGAGTCACCTGGATGGATGTTCCTGGGGTTTGCACCTGCTGATCCTTCTCCCTATGGGTGCCCAAGGACCCCTGGCTGACTCCTTGAGGAGAAATGGTACCTGGAGTGAGGTTGAGCTGTCCTGCATCCCTCTCGCGTACACATGGTTGGAGGCCAATTACGGCATCAGCGATGGGGTTCAGCCCACGCAGCAATGCAGGAGCAATCTCCTGGACCAAGGTCCCCATGACGGCCACCATTCTATTGGTATTGATCTTGGTGCATTGGCATGCCGGCACTATTACCTCAGCCTGAAAGTGGATGGACTCCTCCATTGTGCCTTGCAATCTGAGGAGTGCAGCAGACATCCCTTCCTGATGTTCCCGAGTTTGCCTTTGCAGCTCCAGCAACTGTAACATGACCGAGTCCAGAGGCTCATCATCTGACTCAGACTCAGTAAATTTCTGGTTTCCAGCAGCTGTCGAATGCTGGGCACCTGGGAATTCCCTGCCTCTGCCTGTTGTGGATCAGACAGTGCAATGTGCTGACCAGATTGTGGTGCCGAGGCTACTTTAAATTTAGGTCCCACCGAGTTGTGTGTCTTTGCGCTGGTGGAGGGTGTAGGCAAGCGCTGTGACGGGACTTCAGGGAGGGTTTCATTGGATTCCTCTTCTGAGCTTCCCTTAGGGCTTGATTGGAGGCCCTGTGTTGTGGATTCTCTTGGCAGTTTCCCAGATATGCCTGTGAAAGCAAGGAGAGATAACTAGTGCTTGGCAGTGGCCTGTGAAACAGGACAAATTCACTCACAGCATGGTTGTCTGATAGATGTTGCGCTGCTGGATCCTCACTTGGTAGACCACCGCCGACCTCACTGTCAGCACAGGAATGGTCCAGATTCTCACCAGCCAGCTGAATGACTCTGTTTTCAAACTCCATGAGGACCTTGATTTCAGGCATTCCTCCACTGGTCTGCGACCTCTCCCCCTTGTTGTGTGCCAGCTTGTCCTGCATGGATAGAGATGGAGAGAGTGTAAGTAGGACACCTGCCAGGCCAGATGATAAGTATAAAAACGAAAAAACTGCGCATGCTGGAAATCCAAAACAAAAACAGAATTACCTGGAAAAACTCAGCAGGTCTGGCAGCATCGGCGGAGAAGAAAAGAGTTGACGTTTCGAGTCCTCATGACCCTTCGACAGAACTTGAGTGAGTCCAAGAAAGGGGTGAAATATAAGCTGGTTTAAAATGTGTGTGTGTGTGTGTGTGTGTGTGTGTGTTGGGGGGGGGGCGCTGCCGTGGGTGCGGGGCGGGGGGGTTTGGGTGGGGGGAGAGTGGCATGTGTGGATGATGAGTGGTCCCATGGAGGATAATGACGGTGTGTGTGAAAGAGCGAATGATGATGTCCCTTGAACTGGCAGTGAATGAGGGCCCTGTGAAGGTGTGATGGATTTGTGAGTTTGTGAGTTGAGAGTGATGAGAAGAGTGACTTACCCTAGTGGAATAGAGGAGCTCATTCATCCTCTTGTGATGTTGGGTGGCTGTCCTCTTTTGCAGGGCTTTGGCGCTGACCACCGCTGCCAGTGCCTCCCAAGCCAGATTGGTGATGTTGCTGTCCATCCTTGTGGCTAGTGCGAGTGTAGAGGACATCGTGGCTGGCCTCCACTGTATCCAAAAGATGCTCAAGGGGTGCGTCATTGAACCTGGGGGCTGCAGTCTTCTTACCTTGCAGAGCCATTTCTTCCATCCAGCAGTGGTGAGCTGGAAGCACTGGGAGTGTGCGTGCAGCTGCACTTTAAATATGGCGCCTGGCGTGATGAAGCGGCAAGGTGATGGTGTGGTTGGTGAATGAGAGCCCACACACCATGGAAACAGTGTGTTCCCCAGGAATGCATAACTAATGCGATGGATTTTGGACGATATGACGTGAGAAGCCGCCATTGCAGCCATGGGGTAAAATGTCGCTTTACCTGCCTGCTACCGCACTTTGTGCAGATCTGGGATGATTCCACCCAGGACGAGATCCCAGGCCAGTGTGGGGGGATGCCAGAGCTCAGGCCACTCAGGCCCTACAACAGCAGGCAGCAGAGCTGGTCGGTGAGGATAAGGACCGTGCCTAAAATGAAGGAGAGATTGGCATTTCCCAGCACACCATCCCTTCAGCCATGAGAATGTTCCAGCAGTGGCTAGGTGAGTGGGGAACAGGGCACCTCGATCTCCCCCCAGGAGCCCTTTCTCCTCAGAGAGTCAGGGAGGGGTCCTCGGGCATCCACAGGGAAGAGGAGCATCAGCCGGACACCCCGAGGCCATCCACCCAAGACACTCCTGGGCTAACCAATGCTGCAAGCCTCCTCTGCCAGTGACCCCATCAACTCCAGCTCTTCAGGCTGAGGGGGGTGCACCTGCCACACAGCAGGAGACCCAAGGGAGGCCGGGAAGCCCTGCCAGGAGTTAAGTTACTCACTGCAGAATTCCCAGCCTCTGACCTGCTCATGCAACCACAGTATTTATATGACTAGCCCAATTTAGTTTCTGGTCACCAGTAACCCCCAGAATGTTGATCATGGAGGATTCAGCGGTGGCAATGCCATTGAACGTTAAGGGGTGATGGTTATTCTCTCTTGTTTGAGATGATCATGGAATTGTGTGATGTGATTTTTACTTGCCACTTATCAGCCCATTGAATGTTGTCCCAGCTCTATCATCAGCAAACACCCCTGTTTTTGACCATATGATGGAAAGAAGGTCTTTGATGAAGTAGTTGAAGTTGGTTGGGCCTAGGACACTACCTTGAGGAACACCTGTAGTGATGCCCTGGAACTGAGATGATTGACTTCCAACAACCACAACCATCTCTCTTACTGCTATGTATGACTTTAACCAGTGGAGAGTTTCCCCGATTCCCATTGGCTCCAGTTTTACTAGGGTTCCTGATACCACACTCAGTCAAATGTGGCCTTGGTGTCAAAGGCAGTCACTCTCACTTCACTTCTGCAGTTCAGCTCTTTTGTCCATGTATGAACCATTTCTGTAGTGAGGTCAGGAGCTGAGTGACCCTGGCGGAACCCAAGCAGGTTATTATAAGTGCCACTTGTTAGCAATGTCAACAACACCTTCCATCACTTTACTAATGATTGAGAGTAGACAGATGGGGCGGTAGTTGGCCAGGCTGGATTTGTCCTACTTTTTGTGTACAGGACATACCTGGGCAATATCCAGATAGCTGGGTGGATACCTGTGTTGTAGCTGTACTGGAACATTTGGCTAAGGGTGTGGCAAGTTCTGGAGCACAAGTCTTCAGTATTATTGCTGGTATCTTGTCAGAGCCCATAGCCTTTTCAGTATACAGTGCTTTCAACCACTTCTTGATAACATGTGGAGTAAAATGAATTGGCTGAAGACTGACATATGTGTTTCTGGCAGCCTCCAGAGGAGGCCGAGATGGATCGTCCACTTGGCACTTCTCACTGAAGGTGGCTGCAAATGCAAATGCCTTATTTTTTGGACTGATGTGCTGGACTCTTCCATCATTGAGGATGATGATATTTGTGGAGCCTCCTCCTCTGGTTAGTTGTTTAATTGTCCACCTCTATTCACGACTGGATTTGGCAGGACTGCAGAGTTTCGATCTGATCCATTGGATGAGGGACCGCATAACTCTGTCTATCGCATGCTGCTTGTACTGTTTGGCATGCAAGTTGTCCTGTGTTGTAGCTTCACCAGATTGACACCTCATTTTTAGGAATGCCTGGCATTCCATCTTGCACTCTTTATTGAACCAGGGTTGATCACCCAGCTTAATGGGTAGATTGGCAGATATGCCAGGACCTGAGGCAACAGATTGTGGATGAATCCAATCCTGCTGCTGATGATGGTCCACAGCTTCAGGGATGCCCAGTTTGGAGTTGCTATATCTGTTCGAAATCTATCCCTTTTAGCACAATGGTGGTGCCACACAACATAAAGGAGGGTATCCTCAATGTTAAGATGGGATTTAATCTCCACAAGGACTGGGCAGTGGTCACACCTACTGATACCAATTTTAACCTCAGAGCTGGCATATGGAAATGAAAGATATTCTTGTCTAAAAAATCTACCCTCAACATTCATATCTTGACCTTGGTCAGCATAGTGGCACCACTACGGTTAATCTCTTGCCTTGCATGCAGGTACAAGCACCAAGTCGAAGGTGATCATGAATTTATTGAATTTCCAAGCACAAATGCTACCAGGAGATACCCTGTTCCTTAACTTCTAAACATGGACCTGGCATTTCGATTTAGATTCAGGGACACAAAATATGAAAAATCTAAAGTCAAATCTGGATCCATATTTTGAATCAACCTGACATATTTCTGACATAAGGGATTGCTAAAATGTACAAATTCCCCAATACCATTCTTTTTAGATGTGCAAAATATAAACCTTATGGCATTGTACGCTCACTACATGCGTCATATTTCTGAAATCCTAAATGGTTAATACCCAACCAGGCCTTTATAATTAAATTTCTCACTGTCAACTTTTAAACACTTTTTTTTTAATGGGCAAAAATTGCCTTTAAATTAATTTACCTGGATAAAAGGATTTGATTTACTATTTTGTAGCTTTCACTTTGTAACATAGCAGCTCAGTGCAAAGTAATAAGCAAGAAGCCTCACAATGCTCTAATGCCTTTGGGAAACAAGTTAGGCAGCTATTTTCTTTCTGACTGAATATGTTAAAGATTTTAGCTTGAAGCTTTGCTAACAAATACTATAGTACATAATAGAGGTGGCAGTCTAAAAAGAGCTGTGTTGTAGTCTTCTACTTCTTTATTAGAAAACGTAAGTTTAATTTACAAATAAATATGTAAACAAAAATATTTTTACTTTAGAATATGCATCAAATTATTTTTGGTCCAGTAAATAAAGCTTTCTGGATCCACTAATATAATTGCAATACTGAGCTTTAGTAGATTATATCTGTACTAAAATAGCTTGCTTTCACTCCTTTATTGTATCTCTGTGTCCATCTGTGGATAGAGATTTCACTTAGGCTCAGATGAGCTTTTAGCTTGTTTTCATCCTGCCAAGTGTCTCACCTCATTTAACAAGTGACTGAATTAATTTTGAAGATGTCAGTGATTTCAAAGCTTGGGACTCCGCCATAACTCAATTCTCCGTAAAAAAAATTATCAGCCTGTAACACTTAACATTATTCAGGTTAGTATGCAAATAGGTCAGCCAAAATAATATGCAATTTTTCTTCAGTCCAGAAACTGAAGAAGTTACCGGACCAATTTTCATCTATCCCAAAGCCAACCTGAGCTAGGTGTTGTTTTTTTAAATGTATTTCTAGGTTTAAGTACTCTAATATACTTTTGTTTTGCCAGAGAGTAGGCAAGGCCAGTCTGCAGGAGGGTAGCAGCTTGGAACAGGCCCATCTCACGGCCATTCTTACAGAAGTCTCATACCACCTCAATCACAGCTTCTTCCAGCTGTATGCCACCTCACAGGTTCCTGTCATAGAGGTTACATCAAGAAGGAACAGTAAATGAGATACTGCTGCATGAGAATCAGGTATCTTGGGACCAGAGAATGGGAGATAAGGGGTTGGCAAACTAAGGAGAAGGGACAGGAAGAACACCGATCAGAAGAGTCAAGAGTGCTCTTCCCTATCCCATATTCAGGTTAAGTTTCTCACCTTAATCGTTTCTTTCTGCAGGACTAGTTTCCAGAGTGCAGCCTGTGAAAGCACTGGCGAAGTCGGAGCACACCAAACTGGAGCGGGGACCTCAGGCAGCTGTTAGGTCCTGTATTTCCAGATGAGAAGGGTCTAATGCCTAGTTCAGGTGTGGGTAAAGGACATCTCTTTTATAGCCTTGTGGTGGGCAATGGGCAGCCATCTGGAAATGTGTGGGTGCTTCCTGCCCCTGATTTTAGGGCCTCAGTAGATTCTATGTGTTCCAAATTCAAGGCCAAGAATCCCAGCTATTAATGAGCACCACACTTTATTTCTATTTGGCCCTGTACCATGTTAAAACTGTCTGAAAATAAAGAAACTCAAGCTGTTAGCCAAGTTGCTTCAGCCACTGGGCATAGCAGTGAAGTAAGCATTCAAAGTTGCTGTCAGGAAATTGTAGGAAATTTCAATGCCTACAGGCCTGCAAGTGGATAACAGGGGAATATCACCATATCTGAAGAGTGTGAGTGGGTAGCCTGCGTCATGAGCAGCCTCTGTCAACAGGCTCAGTTAAATAAGCACATAGACAATTGTCAGATGTCATGTATTTTTATGAGACACTGAATGCATTGACCAAATATTTTGCAAGAATTATCAGATGCTTTTTCAGAAGAGTTCCTTCCTGACACATATTCTGCTGAGCACTGGATCAGATTGTACCAATCAGAGAATAGGGGAAGTCCCTTGGACTTGGATCTAGTGAGGGACTGAGTCACAACCAATGAGGTTGTTGTTTTTCTTGTTGATTTAGCCTTTTATTCTGGTAGTATTTCACAAATTAGTTACACAATCATTAAATTATAGTGATAGTTAAACCATCTTGTAGCTGATGGAGAATACATTTTGCTTCAATATCTTCATCAAATATTTATTGTTATTCTTGTCTGTCTCCCCATTTAAGACCCTTCTTAATATCTACACCTCGAGTCAAGCTTTCAGTTACAATGCCTAATCCCTCTTTCTTTTGGTCAACGTCCTACTTTATCTGTTTATATCTCTGGAGAGGAACCATGAGATGATTTTTCCATATTAAAGGCAACAGCAAGGACCCAAGGGTGGCATTAGTGAGAGCACAACTTCAGTCAGCATGAGAGACAGCAGGTTCATGCTCCATAGTGCCAATGGCACAGAGTCATACATCACAGAAATAGGCACTTTGGCCCATCGTATCTGTTCCGGCCATCAAGCACTTAACTATTCTAATCCCATTTTCCAGCACTTGGTCCATAACCCCGGCATTTCAAGTGCTCATTTAAATGCTCCTTAAATGTTGTGAGCGTTCCTGTCTCTACAACCACCTCAGGCAGTGTGTTCCAGATTCCAACCATCTAGGTGAAAAAATTTTTCCTCAAATCCCTACTAAACCTCTTGACCCTTCCCTTAAATCTATGCCCCATGATTATTGATACCTCCGCTAAGGGGAAAAGTTTCTTCCTATCTATGCCCCTCATAATTTTGTATAACTCTATCAGTTCTTCCCTCAGCCTTCTCTGTTCTAAGGAAAACAACCCGAGCCTATCCCGTCTCTCTTCATAGCTGAAACGTTCCAGCCCAGGTGACATTCTGGTGAATCTGCTCTGCACCCCCTCCAGTGCAGTCACATCCTCCCTATAGTGGGGCCAGCAGAACTGCACACAACACTCCAGCTGTGGCCTAACTAGAATTTTATACAGCTCCAACATAACATCCCTGCTCTTATGTTCTATGCCTCGGCTAATAAAGGTAAGTGTCCCAAATGTCTTCTTAACCACATTATCAACCTGTGCTGCTACCTTAAGGGATCATGGACATGTACTTCTGATCCATTGTACTTCCTATGGTCCCACCATTCATTGTGTATTCCCTTGCCATGATAGTCCTCCCAAAATGCATCACCTCACACTTCTCAGGACTAAATTCCATTTGCCACTGCTCTGCCCATCTTACTAGCCCATCTATATCGTCCTGTAAGCTAAGGCTTTCCTCCTCACTATTTATGACACCACCAATTTTTCTGTCATCTGCGAACTCACTGGTCATACTGCCTATATTCACATCTAAATCATTAATGTACACAACAAACAGCAAGAGTCCCAGAACCAATCCCTGTGGCATACCATTCTACACAGGTTTCCAATCGTAAAAGCAGCCTTCGACCATTACCCTCTGCCTCCTGCCACTAAGCCAATTTTGGATTGAATTTGCCAAATTGCCCTGGGTCCCATGGGATCCCTAGCTTCTTGACCATTCTCCCATGTGGAGAAGCCTTACTAAAGTCCATGTAGACTACATCAACTGCACTACCCTCAACTACACAATTAGTCACCTCCACGAAAAATTCAAATTTGTTAGACATGATCTCCCCCTCACAAAGCCATGCTAAGTATCCCTGATTAATCCCTGCCTCTCCAAGTGGAGATTAATCCTGTCCCTCAGAATTGTTTCCAATAGTTTACCTACCACTGATGTTAGATTCACTGGCCTGTAATTACCTGGGTTTATCCCTACTACCCTTCTTGAATAATTGCACCACATTCGCTGCTGTCCAGTCCTCTGTCATGTCGCTCAGTGTTTTAGCAATCTTAATAACCTGCTGCATCACTGGTTATGGGATTACTGTGAGACACTGCCAGCTCCCTTGAGCACAGCTCCTGCCTCGTGCACTTTTTGACACCCCACGTCACCCTCATCCCACTATCTGGCATGAAGTACAAGCTGACGATGGTGTAACCATGCAACTCCTGCTTTCCACCCCATCACCCCCCTGCCCTCACTTCAACCTTCCCCTTCTGCATTTATGTTTTCAGATACCCAAGAACTGCTGCCTCGCCAGCCAGCACAGCCTGATGCTGAGGGCAAGAATAGCAGATTTCTGATTAAGAAACACTGTCACTTGACCTGACACTCACAGCCATCAGCTCAGATACTGCAACAATGCATACTTTAGTGGGTAGTAGAAGAATAGGGGAGATCCCCCCAGTGTCCATACCAATACCTATTCCTCAATCAATATCACTTGGTCACTTTTACATTACTATTTGTAGAAACTATCTGTGTGAAAATTGCTTGCCTCATTTCCTCCATTGCAATGATGACTAATCTTCAAAAGTACCTCATTGGTTGTAAAGTGTTTTGGGACATCCTGCAGTTGTGAAAGGTGCCGATGCATGCACATTCTTTTCTTTATCTACACTTTGGAGTCTTAGAGGTCTGGTTTGCATGTTGGAGCTTGCGTATATCAGGGCAGGATAGATACCACTTGTTGTGACTTAGATTGGACCTCAGCTAAAGACCAAAGTGACAAGTCACAGCATTGACGGCAGCCATTTGGTCACAGTCCTGGGGCTCCACAGGAGAGATGGGATCTGCAAAGATGTGTGGCTCACCAGAGGCCATGCCTGACAATGAGGGGTCCAGAGGCAGAGGATAAACTCCTTCAACGTGTCTGAACTGCGGTGTCTCAGGAAGCTGAGAGTGTCACAGAGGGAGAAGCTGCCTAGTGGAGCAACACCTGCTGCCAACTGGACCCAGTTGTCGGACTTTATCGGTGACTGTCAAAGTCACCACTGCCCTCAAAACTTTATCCTTTAGATCCTTCCGGGTCTCTGTCAGAGACACTGCCAGGATCTTGCAGTCAGCAGCCTCACAAATTTATATGACAGTTGATTTTCTATGCCAAGGCTGGCAATTATGTGAATTTTGCCTGGGACAGTGCCAGTCAGAGTAAGCGAGTGCTTAGGTTTAAAGCTCTGGCTAGTTTCCCACAAGTGCAAGGTATCATTCACATTACACGTGTGGCAACTAAAGCAGCCCCAGATCACCCAGCAGTGTTCATGAACTACAAGAGCTCCCATTCTTTGATTGTGCAGCTGGTGTGTCACCACAAAAAGATCTTTAAGCGTATGTGCAGGAGGTTTCCAGGCAGCTGCCGTGATGCTTTTGTCCTGCAGCAGTTCACGCTCTCAGAAATCTTCACACCTGGCTGATAACGCCTCTCAGGAACCGGAGGAATGAGATCCAGGACTGATAACAGTGAATACCATATCACTGCCAGATATGTCATTGGACATTGGCATGTTGAACATGTCTAAGACCTATCTGGAAGCTCCCTTCAGTATGCACCAGCCAAGTTGTGGTGGGCCACTCTCTGCACATCATTGCACAGCAAGAGGAACAAAGCACAGAGTCTCTTCCAAGGATTCAGTGAAGGAAGAAGATGACAAAGCAGAGCGTGATAAGGGCACAGATCATTACTTGGGATTCCATCATTATCGTGAGATTCACTTTGGTTTGAACAGTGCACCCATCTCACAACCCCATGGAAATTCCACTTCTGCTGCTCCCACTCCCAACCCTCCCCGAAATGTTATGACTGATCTCCAGGTGAGGTTCCCCAATTTGTTATGATTCTGGATGAAATACCCCAAATTGTTAACTTCCTAAACAGGACCCCAAGTTTGCTAGCTCCCAGGTGGGGAGAAATGAGCTGGCTCCCCTTCTTTATTCAACCCCCTCCGTTAGTCACAACAAGATGAATTTAGATAGGATTCCTTCCCTTATGGATACCTTTTCCCAGTCCAAATGTATTTATGTTTTAGAAGGAGCCAATTTAACTAGGCTTTCTTGAGTCAAAGAAGGAGTAAGTTTATTAGTTACTAAAAACCCAAGAAAAAATAATAAAAACATAACACACACACACAAAGATCAAAAATGAGAAGTTGAGTCGAAAAATAAAAGTTTAAAAAGATACATGAATCAGTCTTTGGCTGGTCTACGAGATGGTGAAATGTTACGGCTGTAAAGTTGGGTGATTCTGGTAAAGCTGACTTTGGCAGTTGAACAGTTGGTTTGGAGACACTTGGTTCTGCAAGTTAGCTGAAGGATTTGTCCTATTTCCTTTTTGTCAGTGGCTTTTCTGACTTGTGACTTGCATCTAGCCAAAGAGAGAGAGAAGACTCTTACTTGCAAGCTGCAGGGATGTCTAATTGCTGCTCTTCTGCTGTGATCCTCACAGCCCATACACCAGCACACCCGAACTAGAACATACCGATCGGGTTGGCAGCTGGCTTTTTAACCCCTTTTCTTGTGTATTCCTGGAAGGGAAAAACAAACATGTCCTTTGCCCAGAATCTGCTTCCTTTAAACCCAGATCATGTCCACACTCTGAGACATAACTCAACAGGAGATGGTTTCTGCTGAGATGGTAATCAGTCTCCATTGTCTCTGCAACCAAAGGAGATTAAAGTTTAGTCTTTCGCATTGCATTTCTTCCCTTCAAGTGTCTCTGTCCAAAGTAGGCCTTGACACCATTTTAGGTGTGACATTCGAGGGCCTCTCTGGATTGGTTGGTTAAGTATAATCCACATAGGAATGTTTCAGAAAGTGGTTACTTTACAATCTTAGCCAGCATTAGCTTCTATGTCCTTTTTAAAAAACACATGTCTTCTTCAAAATGTTCAATATGTCCGTAAATAATTTGGGCTGTGATCCGCTGTCATGACAGATGTCACTAACACAAAGCAGTCTTGCAAATAATCAATTCATCCTTTCATAGACCCCCATTGGTTGCCTTATATTCATGTTTTCCCATTCTTCATCACACAACTGGAAAGGCCACTTTGCAATGAGTAACCATAAGTGAACAACACAGGAAAGTGGTAGAAAACAATAATATTTCTGTTCAGCAAATGAAGAAAAGATATTTAACAGGACAGAATGTGTTAAAAAAACCCATGTGTATACCCTTGTGCAATGACAAATTGTCACTCTTCCTTTTTCTAGCACTTCTGCCTGGTGCAGTCTCTGTGCTGGGACATGGTTGAGATAAGCTTCTCAGATCTCTGCTCTGACAGCTGAGTTTCTCTTGGCTGTTTGCTCTGGGTTTTGGAGCCAATACTGTTGCACCTGCACCTGCACCTGTTTATAGGCAGATTCGGCCATCGAGACATTTGCAGCATGTGGGGCAATGACTGAAACGGGTCTGTGGGTGGGAAGTGGAAGCTCTTTGAGAGGATTCCCCACTTCCTTTCACCATCATCTCTCTCTCTCCTGGGCCACCACCACATAACTCCCGCACAGACGCTCCACTGCTCTGCCTGACTCCAACATTGGCGCTTACTCAAGGTAGCTGGTGAAAACCAAACTATCTGCTTCTGACCCCACTGAAGTGTGAGTAACTCAATTGGTACAAGGTCTGTCTAAGTCCTGTGATGGTGCACCCCTAAAGCCTGTGAGCTCCTCTGAGGAGTCCTTGTTGATGATCTCAACCAACTCCTGCTAGATGTGTGAAGGTACAGTGGAAAATAAAAGACATGATGAATAACATCAGGTAAAACTGTTTGAAGTTATTATTACGATCATGTTCCACTTTCTGCTGACACCAAAACAACATGAATTCACGTTGTATGCTACATGGCTGCCTGATATTTAATTCTGTCACCAGGTAGCTGGGATGTCTCTTCCACTGTAGTTGTTAATCGAGAGAAGGCTGGAGGGCTGCCTCTAGCTCTCTCCCGCTCTCTGGTGTTCTGTGCTCTCTTAAACTGCGGGAAAGGGGGGGAAGAGGAGACCTATGAGTGGGAGTGAAAGCATGTGTTCACCTGATAAATGGAGAGCTTTTGTTGAGAGTGATGAGGGAGAGGCACGACACTGCAGAAGGATGAGGTGAGTATCAGTGTTCGATGCACAGATGGGGATGTGTGGAGGTCCAAAGACACAGAGGGATGGGTGTACATACAAGATAAGTTGGTGAGAGAGGTGACGTGCTGGAGTTGGCTTGAGAAGTCAGAGTGAAATGGTTGGGATGATATGCCCATCAGGATGTAGGTGAACGTACAATGGCTCTCACCTTTCCTGTCGTGCTTGGGTCTTTAAATTGCTTCCTGCGTTGTATTTGGGAGTGTGGCACCACCCCACCCCAACCCCCACACTCCTACTGCTGTCCTCCAAACATGCCATCTCACTACCTCCAGCTGGCTATTTTCTCTTGTTGCTAGGGGAGTTCTACATTCCTTCAGGGTCTCACAGCCCCCAGCAGCATATCATTGGAGGCATCAGTGAGGCAGGCTGCAGAAGCTGACTGTCTGTCTTCCATTCCAACTTTTCCTTCTCCACTCTTGCCAACTCCAACTGCTTCATCTTGTTGGATTGTTCCCATAAATACTGGAGTTGAGATCATGTCATGACGTGGGCCATGAGCATCTCCACTGACACTAGTTGGTTGGGGAAATCTGGAAATTATATGTTAATGAAGTGGCTGCATTAAAAAATCACTGATAGATGTGGTTAACGTATTTCCAGATTCCACATGCACTATTGCACCTCCCTCCCTCAACTCCCATCACTTCCGCACATTAAATTCCATATTAGTGTTTCTCTTGTAGCCGGGGAAACTGAGCAGGCCCTTGGCATCCTGATCTCCAGCTTCTGACTTTGGACATGGCAGGAGGCTGGGTCCCACCCACTGTGGGGCATTCCCTGCAGGGCACCAGGCTGATCCTGTCAGTGGAGGTGGTCAGCCCAGGAGGATGCCAGCAGGGCATTCCCTAAGGGCTCCCCACGGAACAAGAGCCGATACCCTCAACAATCTGAGGGTGGAGTCAGAGTCCAAAGCATGAACTGAAGAAGAAGGAGCAACCAGGAGCTTCATGGGTGGAGAGAGACAGAGAGAAAGAGGAAGTGAGAGAGCAGGGCTGTAGCAAAGAGCTGGAGCAGCAGTTCAATGCTAGTGACTCATTGCATTGAGAAGCCAAGGCCATGTATAGGGCAGACCAAGGTCTCTGACAGTGGCTAGAGAGCCAGAAAATGGAAGCGGAAGCAAACAGCTGCTGGAGACCTATAGGCAGACCAACTGGACAACACCCCTGAGTTCAAGAGGTCATGAAAAGAGCAAGACTCCCGTCGTGTCCAGGAGGTAAGATAACCGGGCTCATGTGGTCACACAGCAATAGAAGCTCCACAAATTGAGCTCTGCTAACTGGCTGATCAAGAGTTAAGCTCTCGATGGTACCCAGGTGTATCTGGAGCATCGACCATGAACATCCATTGTAGGCAGTTCATTCCTTTATGTTATGCTTTTCCATTAATGTTTATAAAGATCTGATGTCAGCGGAATAGAGGTTTCGTGTTTTATAACTTTTGTGCTGTCCATGTGCTTGAATCTCATGTTACTCTTCCAATTCAGTATTTAAAAGGCTGATCATCAGGGTCAGTGACAAAATGAACAGGAAAAATCTTTAAGTAAAGATATCTTACCGCTGTTAATGAACAGGGTAAAGCTGTATGTGCCAGTTAGACATGTTCTGAAAACAAAAAAGCTCTGCATTGCAGCACATTCATAAAAAGTTGGAGCATGACCAGAATGTAAACCAGAGCCTTTTGTCAATCGTATAAGGTTACAAAGAGGCCAATGAAGACCAATGGCCAGTAAACAGATCTGGGAGTGCACTTTGACTTAAGTGGTGATGGTGAATCAATGCCATCAACTTCAATGGAAACAAAAGCTGGGGAGATATTAAGTAGGATTGTTAATTTGCTTTCACCTGTTTTACACTATGGCACAAAGTCAAAACCTGCCCCCTGGTGAGAAGACAAAGAGGTGATACTATAAAGTATCAGGGAGCCAAGATCCAGTTCACTTTCAACACTGAACATTACCTTCTGTTCAGCCCTCCCAAATGACAATTATCTCCTGCAGCCTGCCTACTGGAGTAACATATTCTTAGATTCTTATAATGAGCTCATATTGAAATTCGCATACCAAATTTAATACAAAATAGATGAAGGAGATGCTACTGTGAGTGAGAATTCTTACCACAGCTTTTGATCAGAAATCCTGCAAAAGCAAGATATAAGACCAGGAATGGAGTTGGAAGTGGAGGAGAGGTAGAGGAAATTTTGATCTGAAACTGAGAATGAAAGAGGGTGTAACATGAGGATCAGGTGGGGAAGGAACAGAGCAAGAAGGAGTGAAAGATGCAGGCATGAACTGAGTGGAAGGAGCTGGGACAGAGCTAGTATAAGCTACACACTTACTGGGAGGGTGCTAAACACAGACTGAGTGAAACAGACTGAGGGAGTTACAGACTGAGTGTTAAACAGGAGCTGAGAGTTAAGTATAGACTGAGGCCTAGATTTTCACCACAGCAGGGAGCCTCTCCATCATGGCAAAAATTCCAGAAATAGCTGAAATTGTGAACTCCTGCCTCCGCATCTGGCATTTCCTATCTTCATGGGGGTGGGCCAGAGCTCGCACATGCGTAATTCACAGAGGAAACTGGCCACTTAAATCACCACCTGCCTCCACTGAAGTGGGATTTTGGAAGAAAAAGAGTGTGGAATATGAGGTATGAACTTCATGGATTCACTTAAATAGCCAAGGTTCCCCTTTACAGAGGTAAGGTACTCCTTTGGATAGAGTCACGGGACACCTTTGGGACAGATAAGGCATTCTTCGGGAGATGTAAAGAGCCCTTTAGGATTATTACAAATGATCCTAATTTTTTTACTTTTTACACACAAACTCATTGGAACTGTCAAGCTGTCAAAGACATGTCCAGCTGTCAAGGAACTGTCCAGATATCAAGGGGTTGTAAAATAGCTATCTAGCTGTCAGAGAACTGTGAAAGAGCTGTCCAACATTCACTGAACTTTAGTTCTTTGAGTATATAACAAGCAGGGTTGATAAAAGGGAATCGATAGGTGTAGTGTATTTGGATTTCCAGGAGGCATTCAATGTGGTGCCACATAAAAGGTTATTGCAAAAGATAGGAACTCACAGTATTGAGGCAACATATTAGCATGGATTGAGGATTGATTAACACACAGAAAACAGAGAGAAGGGATTAATGGGTCTTTTCCAGTTGGGAAGATGTAACTAGTGGAGTGCCACATAGATCAGTACTAGGGGCTTAATTATTTACTATCTATATTAACTTGGAAGAGGGGACAGAGTATAATGCATCCAAATTTGCTGACAATACCAAAATAGGTGGGAGAGCATGTTGTGATGAGGACATAAGGAATCTGCAAGGGGCTTTAGATAGGATAGGGCAAAAACTTTGCAGATGGAGTTTAATGTAGGAAAATGTGAGGTTATGCACTCTGGTAGGAAGAATCAAAATACAGACTATTATTTAAATGGAGGGAGACTCCAAAAAAGTGCAGCCCAGAGGGATCTGGGTGTTCTTGTGCATGAAAGACGAAGAGTGGAAGCCTCCATGGGAAGGACGGGGAACGCCATGGAGACCTGGCCCAATAGGATGCAGAGATGCACACAGACCTGCACTCCATCGCTGTAGCAATGGGTGAGTTCTTGCAGCACCAATGTGAGAGGGAATCGGAGCACATCAACATCCCTCCAGATGCCCCTTTCCCTCAAGGAGTCAGGCCAGGGCCCTCAGGCACCCGAAGGGAGAAGGAGCAACAACTGGACACTCCCAGGTCATCCACTCATGAATCTCAGAAGCTGTCCTCCCCCTCCGACTACGCATTGCCTGTGACCCCCTAAACCTCATCCTCTGTTACTACAGAGAGAACAGTTGGTTCACAGGAGAACAGCCAAAGCAAGCGGGGCCCCCAAGGCCTCGGCTCTCCAAAGTCCCAACGCCAAAGTTATCAGAGGCAACAGGGCCAACCATTGCACAGGCTGTCTCCACCCCTGCTGCAGATGTCAGGACAGCATCTAGAAGGGCTAGACCTAGGAAAGTTAAGAAATTCTGTTCACAAGGTGTTTGCATGGGTGAACACATTTTATCACTTTATAATATGAAAATACATTCCCTTTCACTGAGTGACATGTAATAGTGTCTTGCAGCTTCACTTATAGGCTTTGTGAGTCCTACCCCTGCATTGCCGCATGCCCCATCCACCTCCCCATCCACCCCCCACCATCCCCCAACCACCCCACCCCTCATCAATTAGCAGTTCAGCTGCACACATCCAGACCATAAGTGATTCTGGAGGGGGAAGTGTGTGTGTGGCAGGGTCTATCAGAGCCTCGTGTAAGCACTCTCCCATGCACGGGGAGCCTTCCTCCATCACACTCATCTCCAATGTCCTGAACATTTTCAATGCTGCCTGCTGGGGTTCACTCTCAGTTGTCCATCTGGGCTGACCTGTATCTCCGCCCACCCACTGACCTCGCTCTCATGCAGCACCTGTGTCTGTCCGACTCAAGGCTCTGCTCACTTTCAATTTCAAAAGCCCGGTTTCCGTAAGGTTTGTTTTCAGCTTCCCCGTCCCTTCCCCTGCTCCAGTCACCCATTTCCTTTCCCCATCACTGTTGACACCCCTGGCATCGCCTTCCACCTCCCCATAATGACCTACCAACCAGAAACCTTTTCTTTCCAGTATCTCCAGGTGACCGAGCATGTTCGCCATCTTCCCCAGAATCCCACCCCCATCCACATAGACCTCCCCAGCCTCCTCCTTCCTAACTCCAGGGTCCATGTCTGCCTCTGAGTCCCAACCACTCTCCCATCCTTTCAACCACCATCATCGCACCCTCACCCTTCCACCCTGCTAGCTCATTCTGCCTTCTCTCATTCTCAGCATTCCCTCCTACCACACCCACCCTCAATTCACTCCCCAGGAGGCAGTCATCGACTCCACACTCCTCCCTTGTGTATTCACCTGGGCATCTCCTCCACAACCTGCCACTTACTCCCTTCTCTTCCCTTACTCCCCTCCTCCACCCTTACTCCCCTCCTGCACCCTTACTCCCTCCACCCCCCAGACTCCTTCCGCCCACTAGACACCTTCCCCCTCCCAACTCCTTCCTGCCCCGGACACCTTCTGCCCTCTGAACTCCTTCCTCCCCCGGACCCCTTCCCTTACACCTTACTCTCCCCTTACAACTACCTCTCCAGTTGCCACATTTTCCCCATTAAACCCTCCTCCTCCAAACTACTCCTTCCCCCACAACCTCAAACCCACCCCCATCCCCGACACCATCGTTCTCTCACTGCCAACCTCACCCCCTCCCAACTTCACACGCATCTGGTACCTTCGTTCTCTACCTCCCAACCTCACCCCCCCTCACCCCAACACCTTCGTTCCACTTCTCTCAACTCATCCCCCTTCTCCCCCTCCCCGATCCCCTCCCCACCCCTCTGTCCATTACCCCTTTTTGTCCCAGTCAAACTTAGAACTGCCTCTCCTAGCACCCCCGGTAATCCTTCCTCTCCCACTCACAGCTGGACTGTACTCTCCCCCCAACCCCGACAATCACCCATAGCAGCCTCTGGCCAAGACCGTGATGTTCCGAACCGGGCCCGAGGCATCAATGGAGGCCTCCCACCTTCCATGAGTTGCTTTGCAGCGGAGCCATGAGGAGGAGAATCCAGCCGGCAGGCGATGCATGTGTTCCTCCAGGGTCCAGTAGCTATAGTGGTCCAGCATCCTCTGCTCCTTGGATGTCTGCGACATGAACAAAGCCCTAATGGTAAGTCCCAGCTTCTGTATGTCACTCTCAGGATGTGTTCTAAGCCGGCGTGTTTTCCCACTGACGTGGGTGGTAAATTTGACATGCGAGGATGATTATAATTAGATGCAAATGTGTTAAAATAAAGCTCTGGACGTGCAGTGGTAGTAAACATGGCCCACCATTGAAGGGTGGAGTGGATGATTGCAAATTGGCTTCACGAATGCATGAAAACAATGCTTGACCTCCTCGCTATATTGTCCGCACATGCCCGCAAAAGCCGACAGAAAGTTCCGGCCTGAAAGTTAAACACAGGCTGAAAATCCAACACAGAGTGAGAGTTAAACACAGAGTGAGAGTTAAATACAGGGTGAGAGTTAAACACAGAGTGAGAGTTAAACACAGGGTGAGAGTTAAACACAGAGCGAGAGTTAATCACAGAGTGAGAGTTAAACACAGGGTGAGAATTAAACACAGAGTGAGAGTTAAACACAGACTGAGAGTTAAACACAGAGCGAGAGTTAATCACAGAGTGAGAGTTAAACACAGGATGAGAATTAAACACAGAGTGAGAGTTAAACACAGACTGAGAGTTAAACACAGAGCGAGAGTTAAAAACAGAGTGAGAGTTAAACACAGGGTGAGAGTTAAACACAGGGTGAGAGTTAAATACAGAGTGAGAGTTAAACATAGAGTGAGAGTTAAACATAGAGCGAGAGTTAAACACAGAGTGCGGGTTAAATACAGAGTGAGAGTTAAACACAGAGTGAGAGTTAAACACAGAGTGAGAGTTCAACACAGACTGAGAGTTAAACACAGAGTGAGAGTTAAACACAGAGTGAGAATTCAACACAGAGTGAGAATTAAACACAGAGTGAGCATTCAACACAGACTGAGAGTTAAACACAGAGTGAGAATTCAACACAGGCTGAGAGTTGAACACAGAATGAGAGTTAAACATTGACTGAGAGTTAACAGGCTGAGAGTTAAACACAGAGTGAGAGTTAAACACAGAGTGAGAATTCAACACAGGCTGAGAATTAAACACACAATGAGAATTCAACACAGACTGAGAGTTAAACACAGAATGAGGGTTAAACATTGACTGAGAGTTAACACAGTGAGAGTTAAACACAGAGTGAGAGTTAAACACAGAGTGAGAGTTAAACACAGAGTGAGAATTCAACACAGACTTACAGTTAAACACAGAGTGAGAGTTAAACACAGGGTGAGAGTTAAGCACAGAGTGAGAGTTAAACACAGAGTGAGAGTTAAACACAGGGTGAGAGTTAAGCACAGAGTGAGAGTTAAACACAGAGTGAGAGTTAAACACAGAGTGAGAATTCAACGCAGGCAGAGAGTTAAACACAGAGTGAGAATTCAACACAGACTGAGATTTAAACACAGAGTGAGAATTCAACACCGAGTGAGAGTTAAACACAGAATGAGAGTTAAACATTGACTGAGAGTTAGCACAGTGAGAGTTAAACACAGAGTGAGAGTTAAACACAGAGTGAGAATTCAACACAGGCTGAGAATTAAACACAGAATGAGAATTCAACACAGACTGAGAGTTAAACACAGAGTGAGAATTCAACACAGGCTGAGAGTTAAACACAGAATGAGGGTTAAACATTGACTGAGAGTTAAACACAGGGAGAGTTAAACACAGAGTGAGAGTTCAACACAGAGTGAGAGCTAAACACAGAGTGAGGGTTAAATACAGAGTGAGAGTTAAACACAGAGTGAGAGTTAAACACAGAGCGAGAGTTAAACACAGAGCGAGAGTTAAATACAGAGTGAGAGTTAAACACAGAGTGAGTGTTAAACACAGAGTGAGAATTCAACACAGAGTGAGAGTTAAACACAGGGTGAGAGTTAAACACAGAGCGAGAGTTAAACACAGGGTGAGAGTTAAACACAGAGCGAGAGTTAAACACAGAGTGAGAGTTAAACACAGAGTGAGAATTCAACACAGGCTGAGAGTTAAACACAGAGTGAGAATTCAACACAGACTGAGATTTAAACACAGAGTGAGAATTCAACACAGGCTGAGAGTTAAACACAGAATGAGAGTTAAACATTGACTGAGATTTAGCACAGTGAGAGTTAAACACAGAGTGAGAGTTAAACACAGAGTGAGAATTCAACACAGGCTGAGAATTAAACACAGAATGAGAATTCAACACAGACTGAGAGTTAAACACAGAGTGAGATTTCAACACAGGCTGAGAGTTAAACACAGAATGAGGGTTAAACATTGACTGAGAGTTAAACACAGGGAGAGTTAAACACAGAGTGAGAGTTCAACACAGAGTGAGAGTTAAACACAGAGTGAGGGTTAAATACAGAGTGAGAGTTAAACACAGAGTGAGAGTTAAACACAGAGCGAGAGTTAAACACAGAGTGAGAATTCAATACAGGCTGAGAGTTAAACACAGAGTGAGCATTCAACACAGACTGAGAGTTAAATACAGAGTGAGAATTCAACATAGGCTGAGAGTTGAACACAGAATGAGAGTTAAACATTGACTGAGAGTTAACACAGTGAGAGTTAAACACAAAGTGAGAGTTAAACACAGAGTGAGAATTCAACACAGGCTGAGAATTAAACACAGAATGAGAATTCAACACAGGCTGAGAGTTAAACACAGAGTGAGAATTCAACACAGGCTGAGAGTTAAACACAGAATGAGGGTTAAACATTGACTGAAGTTAACACAGTGAGAGTTAAACACAGAGTGAGAGTTAAACACAGAGTGAGAGTTAAACACAGAGTGAGAGTTAAACACAGGGTGAGAGTTAAATACAGAGTGAGAGTTAAGCACAGAGTGAGAGTTAAGCACAGAGTGAGAGTTAAGCACAGAGTGAGAATTCAACACAGGCTGAGAGTTAAACACAGAGTGAGAATTCAACATAGGCTGAGAGTTAAACACAGAGTGAGAATTCAACACAGACTGAGATTTAAACACAGAGTGAGAATTCAACACCGAGTGAGAGTAAAACACAGAATGAGAGTTAAACATTGACTGAGAGTTAGCACAGTGAGAGTTAAACACAGAGTGAGAGTTAAACACAGAGCGAGAGTTAAACACAGAGTGAGAGTTAAACACAGAGTGAGAATTCAACACAGAGTGAGAGTTAAACACAGAGCGAGAGTTAAACACAGAGTGAGAGTTAAACACAGAGTGAGAGTTAAACACAGAGTGAGAATTCAACACAGACTGAGAGTTAAACACAGAGTGAGAGTTAAACACAGAGTGAGAGTTAAACACAGAGTGAGAGTGAAACACAGGATGAGAGTTAAACACAGAGCGAGAGTTAAACACAGAGTGAGAGTTAAACACAGAGCGAGAGTTAAACACAGAGTGAGAGTTAAGCACAGAGTGAGAATTCAACACAGAGTGAGCATTCAACACAGACTGAGAGTTAAACACAGAGTGAGAATTCAACACAGGCTGAGAGTTGAACACAGAATGAGAGTTAAACATTGACTGAGAGTTAACACAGTGAGAGTTAAACACAGAGTGAGAGTTAAACACAGAGTGAGAGTTAAACACGGAGCAAGAGTTAAACACAGAATGAGAATTCAACACAGACTTAGAGTTAAACACAGAGTGAGAGTTAAACACAGGGTGAGAGCTAAACACAGATTGAGAGTTAAATACAGAGTGAGAGTTAAACACAGAGTGAGAGTTAAACACAGAGTGAGAGTTAAACACAGAGTGAGAATTCAACACAGGCTGAGAGTTAAACACAGAGTGAGAATTTAACATAGGCTGAGAGTTAAACACAGAGTGAGAATTCAACATAGGCTGAGAGCTAAACACAATGAGAATTCAACACAGAGTGAGAATTAAACACAAAGTGAGCATTCAACACAGACTGAGAGTTAAACACAGAGTGAGAATTCAACACAGGCTGAGAGTTAAACACAGAATGAGGGTTAAACATTGACTGAGAGTTAGCACAGTGAGAGTTAAACACAGAGTGAGAGTTAAACACAGAGCGAGAGTTAAACACAGAGTGAGAGTTAAACACAGAGTGAGAATTCAACACAGAGTGAGAGTTAAACACAGAGCGAGAGTTAAACACAGAGTGAGAGTTAAACACAGAGTGAGAGTTAAACACAGAGTGAGAATTCAACACAGACTGAGAGTTAAACACAGAGTGAGAGTTAAACACAGAGTGAGAGTTAAACACAGAGTGAGAGTGAAACACAGGATGAGAGTTAAACACAGGGTGAGAGTTAAACACAGAGCGAGAGTTAAACACAGAGTGAGAGTTAAGCACAGAGTGAGAATTCAACACAGAGTGAGCATTCAACACAGAGTGAGCATTCAACACAGAGTGAGCATTCAACACAGACTGAGAGTTAAACACAGAGTGAGAATTCAACACAGGCTGAGAGTTGAACACAGAATGAGAGTTAAACATTGACTGAGAGTTAACACAGTGAGAGTTAAACACAGAGTGAGAGTTAAACACAGAGTGAGAGTTAAACACGGAGCAAGAGTTAAACACAGAATGAGAATTCAACACAGACTTAGAGTTAAACACAGAGTGAGAGTTAAACACAGAGTGAGAGTTAAACACAGGGTGAGAGCTAAACACAGATTGAGAGTTAAATACAGAGTGAGAGTTAAACACAGAGTGAGAGTTAAACACAGAGTGAGAGTTAAACACAGAGTGAGAATTCAACACAGGCTGAGAGTTAAACACAGAGTGAGAATTTAACATAGGCTGAGAGTTAAACACAGAGTGAGAATGCAACACAGGCTGAGAATTAAACACAGAGTGAGCATTCAACACAGGCTGAGAGTTGAACACAGAATGAGAGTTAAACATTGACTGAGAGTTAACACAGTGAGAGTTAAACACAGATTGAGAGTTAAATACAGAGTGAGAGTTAAACACAGAATGAGAGTTAAACACAGAGTGAGAGTTAAACACAGAGTGAGAATTCAACACAGGCTGAGAGTTAAACACAGAGTGAGAATTCAACATAGGCTGAGAGTTAAACACAATGAGAATTCAACACAGAGTGAGAATTAAACACAGAGTGAGCATTCAACACAGACTGAGAGTTAAACACAGAGTGAGAATTCAACACAGGCTGAGAGTTGAACACAGAATGAGAGTTAAACATTGACTGAGAGTCAACACGGTGAGAGTTAAACACAGAATGAGAGTTAAACACAGAGTGAGAATTCAACACAGGCTGAGAATTAAACACAGAATGAGAATTCAACACAGGCTGAGAGTTAAACACAGAGTGAGAATTCAACACAGGCTGAGAGTTAAACACAGGGTGAGAGTTAAACACAGAGCGAGAGTTAAACACAGGGTGAGAGTTAAACACAGAGCGAGAGTTAAACACAGAGTGAGAGTTAAGCACAGAGTGAGAATTCAACACAGAGTGAGAATTAAACACAGAGTGAGCATTCAACACAGACTGAGAGTTAAACACAGAGTGAGAATTCAACACAGGCTGAGAGTTGAACACAGAATGAGAGTTAAACATTGACTGAGAGTCAACACGGTGAGAGTTAAACACAGAATGAGAGTTAAACACAGAGTGAGAATTCAACACAGGCTGAGAATTAAACACAGAATGAGAATTCAACACAGGCTGAGAGTTAAACACAGAGTGAGAATTCAACACAGGCTGAGAGTTAAACATAGAATGAGGGTTAAACATTGACTGAGAGTTAACACAGTGAGAGTTAAACACAGAGTGAGAGTTAAACACAGAGTGAGAGTTAAACACGGAGCGAGAGTTAAACACAGAATGAGAATTCAACACAGACTTAGAGTTAAACACAGAGTGAGAGTTAAACACAGGGTGAGAGTTAAACACAGAGTGAGAGTTAAATACAGAGTGAGAGTTAAACACAGAGTGAGAGTTAAACACAGAGTGAGAGTTAAACACAGAGCGAGAGTTAAACACAGAGTGAGAGTTAAACACAGTGAGAATTCAACATAGGCTGAGAGTTAAACACAGAGTGAGAATTCAACACAGACTGAGATTTAAACACAGTGTGAGAATTCAACACCGAGTGAGAGTTAAACACAGAATGAGAGTTAAACATTGACTGAGAGTTAGCACAGTGAGAGTGAAACACCGAGTGAGAGTTAAACACAGAGTGAGAATTCAACACAGGCTGAGAGTTAAACACAGAATGAGAGTTAAACATTGACTGAGAGTTAGCACAGTGAGAGTTAAACACAGAGTGAGAGTTAAACACAGAGTGAGAATTCAACACAGGCTGAGAGTTAAGCACAGAGTCAGAGTGTACTATGGCCAAGTTTGTGGATGACACAAAAATAGGTGGGAAGACAAGTGGTGTGGATGACACAAAGAGTCTACAGAGCGATATAGACAGTTTAAGTAAGTAGGCAAAAACGTGGCAGATTGAATATAATGTAGAAAAATGTGAGGTTATGCTCTTTGGTAGGAAGAAACGAGGAACTGAATATTACTTAAGTGGAGAAAGACTGAAGAAATCTGCAGCACAGACGGATTTGGGGGTCCTTGTACATGAATCCCAAATAGCTAGCATTCCAGTTCAGCAGGTAATAGGGAAGGCAAATGGAATGTTGGCCTTTATTTCAAAGGGAATGGAGCATAAAAATAGGGAAATCTTGCTAAAACCCTACAAGGCACTCGTTAAACCACACCTAGAATACTGTGAACTGTTTTGGTCCCCTTAGCTAAGGAATAATATCCTGGTATTGGAGGCAGTCCAGAGAAGGTTCACTAGGTTGATCCTGGTTATGGAGGGATTTTCTTATGAGAAGAGGTTGAGTGGTTTGGGCCTGTCCTCATTGGAGTTTAGAAGAATGAGAGGTGACCTTATTGAAACATGTATGATTCTTAGGGGGTTTGACAGGGTAGGTGCTGAAAGGTTGTTTCCCCTTGCGGGTGAGTCTAAGACCAAAGGGCATAATTTCAGAGTAAGGGGGCGCCCATTTACGACAGAGATAAGAAGGAATTGCTTCGCTCAGAGGGTTGTTGTTTTGTGGAATTCTTTACCACAAACGGCTGTAGAGGCTGAGTCGTTCAGTATGTTCAAGGCTGAGATAAACAGATTTTTAATTAGTAAGGGAATCAAGGGTTATGGAGAAAAGGCAGGAAATTGGAGTTAAGGATTATCAGATCAGCAAAGATCTCACTGAATGGCAGAGCCGACTTAATGGACTATTTCTGCTCCTACATCTTACAGTCTTAAGGAGAGTGAAACACATACAGAGAGTTCAACACATACTGAGAGTTAAGCACAGAGTGACAGTTAACTCTGAGGATTAGAAACAGATTGAGAATTAAAAACAGACTGAGAGTTAAACACAGGGAGAGAGTTAAGCACAGAGTGAGAGTTAAACACAGAATGAAAGTTCAAAACACTGACTGAGAGTTCAACACAGACAGAGATAAACACGGACTGACAGTTAAACACTGACTGAGAGTTAGACACGGACTGAGATTTTAACACAGGTTGAGAGTTAAACACAGTGTGAGAGTTAATAACACTGATTGAGAGTTAAACACAGACTGAGAGTTAAAGACAGACTGAGAGTTAAAGACAGACTGAGAGTTAAACACAGACTGAGAGTTAAACACTGACTGAGAGTTAAACAAAGATTGAGAGTTAAATACAGTGTGAGAGTTAAACACAATGTGAGAGTTAATAACACTGACTGAGAGTTAAACACAGAGAAGTTAAGCACAGACTGAGAGTTAAATACTGACTGAGAGTTAAACACAAAGTGAGAGTTAAACACAGGCTGAGAGTTAAACACAGAGTGAGAGTTAAACACAGACTGAGAGTTAAAAGCACTGACTGAGAGTTAAACACAGACTGAGAGTTAAACACAGACTGAGAGTTAAATGCATTGAGAGTTAAGCACAGACTAAAAGTTAAACACTGACTGAGAGTTAAACACTGAGTGAGATTTTACCAAAGACTGAGAGTTAAACTCATACTGAGAGTTAAACACGGTCTGTCTATTAGACACAGACTGAAAGTTAAACACTGACTGAGAGTTAAACACAGAGTGAGAGTTAAACGCAGACTGAGAGTTAAACACCGACTGAGATTTAACTGCGGACTGAGTGTTAAACACAAACTATAAATTAAACACTGACTGAGATTTAATCTCAGACTGAGAGTTAAACACAGGCTGTAAGTTAAACACTGACTGATCGTTAAACACAGAGCGAGTTAAACACAGAGTGAAAGTTAAACACAGTGAGAGTTAAACTTTGACTGGGAGTTAACACAGTCTGGGAGTTAAACACAGGCTGAAAGTTAGACACTGACTGAGATTTAAACACAGAATGAGAGTTAAACACAGGCTGTAAATTAAACGCTGACTGAGAGTTAAACACAGATTGAGAGTTAAACACATTTTGTGAGTTAAACAGAGACTGAAAGTTAAACACCGATTGACATTGAAACGCGGAGTGAAAATTAAACACAGACTGAGAGTTAAGCACAAAGTGAAATTTGAACACAGGCTGAAAGTTCAAAACACTGACTGAGGGTTAAACACAAAGTGAGAGTTAAACACTGACTGAGAGTTAGTTACAAAGTCAGAGTTAAACACAGGCTGAAAGTTGAAAACACTGACTGAGAGTTAAACACAGACTGAGAATTAAACACAGACTGGGAGTTAAATACAGCGTGAGTGTTAAACACAGAGTGAGTATTAAACACTCACTGTGAACTAAGAACAGAGAAAGTTAAACACAGAGAGTGAAATACAGTGAGAATTAAACACAGAGCGAGAGATAAACACAGAGTGAAAGCGAAACATAGAGTGAGAGTTAAACACAGAATGAGAGTTAAGCATAGACTGAGAGTTAAACACGGAGTGAGAGTTAAACACAGTGAGAGTGAAACACAGACTGAGAGTTAAGCACAGATTGAGAATTAAGCAGAGACTGAGAGTTAAACACATACTGAGAGTGAAACACAGCAAGAGAAACACAGAGCGAGAGTGAAACACAGAGTGAGAGTTAAAAACAGAGTGAGAGTGAAACACAGGGTGAGAGTTAAACACGGAGTGAGAGTTAAACACAGAGTGAAAGTGAAACAGACTGAGAGTTAAACACTGACTGGGATTTAATCACAAAGTGAGAGTTAAGCACAGACTGAGAGTTAAACACATTGACTGAGATTTAAATACAGACTGAGGGTTAAACACAGAATCACAGAATCACAAAGTGGAGAAGAGGCCCTTCGGCCCATCAAGTCTGCACCGGCACGTGAGAAATACCTGACCTACCTACCTAATCCTATTTACCAGCTAAATTAATCCCTGACTGAGAGGTAAGCACAGATTGAGAGTTAAACACAGTCTGAGAGTTAAATACAGACTGAAAGTTAAACACTGACTGAGAGTTATACAGAGAGTGAGAGTCAAACACAGAGTGAGAGTTGAACACAGAGTGAGAGTTAAACACAGGCTGTGAGTTAAACACAGTGTGAGAGTTAATAACACTGACTGAGAGTTAAACACAGAGTGGGAGTTAAACACAGAGTGAGAGTTAAGCACAGACTGAGTGTTAAATACTGACACAGTTAAACACAAAGTGAGAGTTAAACACAGACTGACAGTTAAACACAGTGTGAGAGTCAAACACAGACTGTGAGTAAAAAGCACTGACTGAGAGTTAAACACAGACTGAGAGTTAAACATAGAGTGAGATTTAAACAAAGACTGAGAGTTAAACTCAAACTGAGAGTTAAACACAGACCGAGGTTTAAACATAGACTGTAATTTAAACGCTGACTGAGAGTTAAATACCGATTGAGAGTTAAACATAATCTGTGAGTTAAACACTGACTGAGAATTAATCTCAGACTGAGTGTTAAACAAGGACTGTAAATTAGACACTGACTGAGATTTAATGTTAGACTGAGAGTTGAACACAGCCTAAAAGTTAAACACTGACTGATAGTTAAACACAGAACGAGTCAAACACAGAGTGAGATTTAAACACAGCGAGATCTAAACACAGTGAAAGTTAACTTTGACTGAGAGTTAAACACAGTCTGGGAGTTAAACACAGGTTGAAAGTTAGACACTGACTGAGATTTAAACATAGACTGAGAGTTAAACACAGACTGTAAGCTAAACGCTGACTGAGAGTTAAACACAGATTGAGAGTTAAGCACATTCTGTGAGTTAAACATAGTGTGAGAGTTACACACAGATTGAGCGTTAAACACAGATTGAAAGTTAAACACAGCATGAGTGTTAAACACAGAGTGAGTATTAAACACACACAATTATAAACAACGTGAGTTAAACACAAAGTGAGAGTTAAACACAGATTGAGAGTTAAACACATTCTGTGAGTTAAACATAGCGTGAGAGTTACACACAGGGTGAGCATTAAACACAGACTGAAAGTTAAACACAGCATGAGTGTTAAACACTGTGAGTGTTAAACACACACAGAGAATTATAAAAAGAGTGAGTTAAGCACAAAGTGAGAGTTAAAAACAGAGTGAGAGTGAAACACAGTGTGAGAATTAAACACAGACTGAGACTTAAACACAGAGTGAGAGTTAAACACAGACTGTAAGTTAAACGCTGACTGAGAGTTAAAGACTGATTGACCGTTAAACACAGACTGAGAGTTAAAAACACAGAGTGAGGGTTAAACACAAAGTGAGAGTTAAACAAAGACTGGGAGTTAAACTCAGACTGAGAGTTTAACGCAATCTCTGAGTTAAACACAGACTGAGAGTTAATCACTGACTGAGATTGAATCACAGACTGAGAGTTAAACACAGTGAGAGCTGAACACAGTGGGAGTTAAACATTGACTGAGAGTTTAGCACAGAGTGAGAGTTAAACACAATCTGAGAGTTTAACACACAGTGAGAGTTAAACATTGACTGAGTGTTAAACACAGGCTGAGTTAAACACAGAGTGAGAGTTTAACACAGGACGATAGTTAAACACGAAGTGAGAGTTAAACACAGTCTGAGAGTAAGCAAAGTGAGAGTTAAACACAGAGTGAGATTTAAATATTGACTGAGAGTTTAGCACAGAGTGAGAGTTAAACACAGTCTGAGAGTTAAACACAATCTGAGAGTTAAACACACAGTGGGAGTTAAACACAGTCTGAGAGTAAACACAGAGTGAGAGTTAAACACAGAGTGAGAGTTAAACACAGAGTGAGAGTTAAACACAGAGAGAGAGTTAAACACAGTCTGAGAGTTAAACATACAGTGAGAGTTAAACACAGTCTGAGAGTAAACACAGAGTGAGAGTTAAACACAGAGTGAGAGTTAAACACAGAGAGAGAGTTAAACACAGAGAGAGAGTTAAACACAGTCTGAGAGTAAACACTGTGAGAGTTAAACACAGAGTGAGTGTTAAGCATAGACTGAGCTTTTTACAATACTCTCCCAACAGTGTTTCACACATCATAGTAGTTTATTGTGCCTTTCGCAATCTGACAATGCAAAGAGGTGACCCCTGACAATGGATGACCTGGAGGACAATGAGAGCTCATTGTAGGATGAAGATCCCGAAGCCCAGGGACCTCACAATGCTGCTGAGGGTCAGTATGAGTGTGATCATACCATGGAGGAAGAGATGCGTTAATCACTGACAGGTTCCAGGAAGATTAAAGTCAAGTGCGGGAACATGGCCACATCTCTCCTCACCTTCCTTCCCATTTACTTTCATCCTAGGGATCTCCTCCTCCTGTACTTGTCTGGTCTTCTGCTACCACCACTGAGGAGACACAAATGCAGCTCGATTATCATTGCTAATGAGCTACCCCCACTCAATGGTGTTCTTTGAGGAAGAAGGTTTAGAAATGCTCACATCACACACTTCCAATAAATATTTAAACATATCTCCCTGACATCAAATAAGAGTGCGGAGACCAGTTCAATTGAGGTTGACATCAAAGGAATGTGAATCTCACAGAGGGACACTGTCACTGAGTAGGGGGAAGGCTAAACCTCGAAATAAGAGGATTCCAAAGTACAAAATCACAACACCTTCAGTTGACAAGAACATTCACATAGCTATCAAATGTACTCACAAAATTGTAATTTCTTTACATGTCTGGCACATTCGTGACCCAAAAGTGAGATCAAGTTTTTTTAGCTTTCCTAACTCTACTGCTAGGCCTGGGCGCAGACCCGACATCCTCAGCCGAGTGGAGGCAGCCTGCTGACTGCTACGTCCTGATGTCTGTGATGACCTTGACGGACGTCCTTGGGTGGCCTAGGCCTGATAAGGGTGACCTGCTCAACCCTCGGTGGCTTGAGGAGCTGGAGTGAATGGGGTCACAGACAGGGGGAGCTGTGAGTGGCTGCACACCCTTGGAGTGTCCTGACAGAAGGCCCCTGAGGTGTCCGGCTGATGCCCATCCTCCCTGTCAGAGGGCCGAGGGCCCCGCCCTGGCTCCTGCATGAGATGGTGCACCCGGAGGGAGGTCAAGGTGCCTCGCCTGCCCTGAGGCATACATCCTGATGGTGCCCACCAGGATGTGTGGCCATGGGCTGCAGGGCCGACAGCAAATCCAGCAACATCTGCTGGACCAAGGCCTCCATGGTGGTCATCAGCTTTCCCATGGTGACCTCGAGGCGCTTGCATATTGGAGCCATGAGATCAGACAGAACACGGACAGTCTCCTCCATTGTTCGCACCAGTCTGCTGAGTGGCTGTCGAATCTCTGCCTGATGTTCCACCGCCTGTCATTGCATCTCCAGCATTGAGTTGGTGACCGTTTCTGGAAGCTCATCATCTGGCTGGTACCGAGCGGGTGGCTGGTCTCCAGCAGCCCTCCGAGTACCAGAGACCTGGGCTGTCCCTGCCTCTGACTGCTGTGGGGGTGTGCCGGTGAGGTGTTCCCCAGAAAGTGAGGCTGGGCCAAATCTACACCTGTGCCCCACCGACATATGTGTCTCTGAGCTGGTGGAGGGTGCGTGCGAGGAGCATGACGGTTCTTCCAGAACTTCATCCTCTGATGAGGTCTGGGGTCTCACATTGGTGCTGGACTGGCTTGGGGGCCTCGATCTGCTGGTGCCTAGAAAATAGAGAATAGAGTTGCAGCTAGTGAGCCTGAGCTAGATAAGACTGCACGTGACTCACTGTGAATGTCAGGATTTGATGGGGTGATGGATCTGTGATCCGTGTAGGGAGAGGCTGATCTCCCCTTCCCCACTGGAGTAATCCTATTCCTCCCCAGCCAGCTCGGCTGCAGCCTCCTCGAATTCACTGAGGGCGAGGATGTTGGACATCCCTCCCCCGGCCTATGCTCTCTAGCTCCTGTTGTGCGCCAGTTTGGTCTGTATGAAGAAGAAAGAAAGGCATGTGATGAGAAGGGAGGGAGCAGAGGTTGGGTGAGCTGCATGTCCCCTGTGTGTGTGGTGAGCCCTCCCCAGAAGGGCCAGTGGATGGAGTGTGAGTAACATGATAGATGGGATGGTGGTGATGTGAAAGTCTGAGTGAGAGAATGAGTGTTGATATGTGTCCCCCGCTAATGGTTGTGTGTCATTCCTGAAGAGAGTAGCTGTTTGAGTGCATGATGCCATGTTGAGAGTTTGATATTGAGGATGTTGAAGGGTGACTTACCCTGGCAGAGCGGATGAGATCATTCACCCTCTTCCTGTACTGGATGTTATTTCGGGTGTGTTTGTCGGCTGTGCTGACCTGTTCCACAACAGCCCCCCAGGCCGGAGAGGTGAGGCTGCTGTACTTCCTGCAGCAATCCCTGGGATAGGGAACTTTCCTGTGTGCCTGGTGGGTGCAAGACATCTCTGCACATGTTCAGAAGGCAGATGGGCTGGAGAGAGTGAGGTTCTGTGTCGGACTGGCCTTTAAATATGGCGGCTAAACCTTCAAATCCACCAGCTGACGGCGGGCAGATGACTCAGCTCCCAACCTGTCAGCTCATTTGGACTTTCATTAATGACCCTCCAAGTGTGGAATCCAGTGTGAGCTCCTGCCATTCCGGCCAGCAGGGTGGGTGCTTCTGAAACCATCCACGACCGCACTTAGTTTCATTAATGGAAAATTCCGCCCCCTCTGTTTATGACTGAAACGTGATTCTGCTTGTCGCTGATCTTTTTATGTAACTCACATTTCTCCTCCGTCCATCCAAAAGTGCATTTTGGTTCCTACTTTCGACCTGAGCCCATTACTTTTCTCCCCTTTTTTACTTCTTGGCCCACCTTGTGCTCTTCTTTCCTGTCTCCACCCACTTTTAGTCACCTGTTCTACACATTACTACAGCTCACTGAAAACTCAGCTGCCCATTTCCTAACACGAATCAGGTCCTTAATTGACTTACATTTGCTTCTAGTTCCCCGAATGCCTTCAATTTAAAATTGCCTCCAATTTAAAATTGGCAGACGGAGTGCAGCTGAGCTAATTGAGTGAAGACTTGGGGTTTAGTGAGAGGGGAGTTCGGTGAAGCAGGGTGAAGAGCCTGTTTGTTTCCTTTTTCTATCCTTCTCAACCCATAGAAATTGGTTCTTGTTCTACCATAGGGAAATGAGCTAGCTGTTTGGTGAGTATTTGTTAAGTGGGTAAGGTCTATTCTATCCCTAAGGTTTAAAAAGTATACAAATTGGTGGTAAAGTTAATAAAATATATAAGAAGGCAACATAAATAAGCGATTAATATAACTAAGTAATTATTTAAAACATATTAAGGATGGCAGGACAGGTGATGTGTCAAGGCTGCAGCATGTGGGAGCTCCTGGATAACACTGTGATCCGGGGCAAATCACCTGCAGTAAGTGTTTGCAGCTTGAGGAACTTCGGCTCGGAGTCATTGAGCTGGAGGCTGAGCTGCAGACACTGCGACACATCAGGGAGAGGAAAAGTTACCTGGATGCTTTGTACCAGGAGGCATTCACACTACTTAGGATGGGGTCTTCTGATTTGGTCAGTGGCTAGGGACAGGAGGGTGTGACTGTGAGTGAGGCAGGTCAGGGGACCCAGAGGGCAGGAGGGTGAGTCCCTGCAATTGTCCAACAGGTTGTGGTTCTCTCAGCTTGTTTGGATGAGACTGAGGGCTGCAGGATGGATGAGTTAACCGACCATGGCTCCATGGTACAGAAATCCATTCAAGTGCGGGGACCAAAAAGGAACGTGGAGGTAGTAGGGGCAGGATAGTGAGGGGGGCTGACACTGTTCTCTGTAGCAAAAAGTGAGAGTCCAGACGGCTTGGTTGCCTGCCCAGTGCCAGGGTTCAGGACATCTGTTCAGGGCCAGAGAGGAACTTGCAGTGGGAAGGGGAAGATGTGCGTGGACCCAGAGGATGTAGGTGAGGTTTTGAATGATTAATTTTCATCTGTGTTTACAATGGAGAAGGATGATGTAGTTGTAGAAATCAGGGAGGGGGACTGTGATATACTTGAAATTAGCACTGAAAGGGAGGAAGCATTAGCGGTTTTAGAGGCCTTAAAAGTGGATAAATCTCCAGGCCCAGATGAAATGTATCCCAGGCTGCTACATGAGGCAAGGGAGGAGATTGCAGGGGCTCTGACACTAATTTTCAAATCCTCTCTGGCCACAGGAGAGGTGCCAGAGGACTGGAGGACAGCGAATATGGTAGCAAGAAGAGTAGTAGGGATAAACCAGGTAATTACAGGCCAGTGAGTCTAACATTAGTGGTAGGGAAACTATTGGAAACAATTCTGGGGGACAGGACTAATCCCCACGTGGAGAGGCAGGGATTAATCAGGGATACTCAGCATCGCTTTTGTGAGGGGGAGGTCATGTCTAACAAATTTGATTGAATTCTTCGAGGAGGTGACTAGCTGTGTAGATGAGGGCAGTGCAGTTGATGTAGTCAACGTGGACTTCAGTAAGGCTTTTGACAAGGTCCCTCATGGGAGAATGGTCAAGAAGGTAAGAGCCCATGGGATCCAAGGCAGTTTGGTAAATTGGATCCAAAATTGGCTTAGTGGCAGGAGGCAGAGGGAAATGGTCAAGGGTAGTTTTTGCAATTGGAAGTCTTTGGCGAATGGTGTACCACAGGGATTGGTGCTGGGACCCTTGCTGTTTGTAGTGTTCATTAATGATTTAGATGTGAATATAGGATCAGTAAGTTTGCAGATGACATGAAAATTGGTGGCTATATAAATAGTGAGGAGGACAGCCTTGGATTACAGGATGATATAGATGGGCTGGTAAGATTGGCAGAGCAGTGGCAAATGGAATTAACCCTGAGAAGTGTGAGGTGATGCATTTTGGGAGGACTAACACGGCAAGGGAATACACAATGAATGGTAGGACTCTAGGAAGTACAGAGTTTAGAGGGAGCTTGGTTGTACATGTCCATAGATCCCTGAAGGCAGCAGAACAGGTAGATAAGGTGGTTAAGAAGGCATATGGGATACTTGCCTTTATTAGCCGAGGCATAGAATATAAGAGCTGAGGGGTTATGTTGGAGCTGTATAAAACACTAGTTAGGCCACAGCTGGAGTACTGTGTGCAGTTCTGGTTGCCACACTATAGGAAGGATGTGATTTCACTGGACAGGGTGTAGAGGAGATTCACCAGGATGTTGCCTGGGCTGGAGCGTTTCAGCTACCAAGAGAGACTGGATAGGCTAGGGTTGTTTTCCTTAGAGCAGAGAAGGCTGAGGGATAGATGTATACAGAAGTATGAGGGGCATAGATAAAGTAGATAGGAAGAAATTTTTTCTCTTAGCGGAGGTGTTAATAGCCAGGGGGCATAGATTTAAGGTAAGGGGCAGGAGGTTTAGAGGGGATTTGAGGAAAATTTTTTCCACCCAGAGTTGGAATCTGGAACACTGCCTGAGGGGGTGGTAGAGACAAGAACCCTCACAACATTTAAGAGGTATTTTGATGAGCATTTGAAACACCATAGCATACAGGGCTACGGGCCAAGTCCTGGAAGATGGGATTAGAATAGATAGGTGCTTGATGGCTGACATGGGCATGATGGGCCGAAGGGTCTGCTTCTGTGCTGTGTCACTATATGACTCTATGATCCAGTGGCCGTGGTCCATGTAGGTATCAACGACATAGGCAGGATGAGGAAGGAGACCCTGCATAGTCAGCATGACGAGCTAGGCATCAAATTAAGAAGCAGAAACTCAAAAGTAATAATTTCTGGAGGCACATGTAAATTGGCATAGAACAAACGATATTAGAGAGGTGAATGCATGGCTCAAAGACTAGTGTGGGAGCAGTGAGTTCCGGTTCATGGGGCACTGGCATCAGTATTGGGGAAAGTGGGATCTGTACCATTGAGATGGTCTACACTTGAACCGTGCTGGGGCTGGTGTCCTCATGAGTCGCGTAACTAAGGAAGTAGAGTGGGTTTTAAACTGAATAGTGGGGGCACGGGATCAAATTTGAGAAGATGTGGTAAACCAAAGAGTAGAGACAGGCAAGAAAGACAAATATTAATAAGGGAAATGATAAACAGACTGTGTCAGGAAATGGCAGAGAGCAAAATTCTAAGAGTAAATCAGCAGATAAAGCTAGACGCTACAAAAATAATCAAAGGAGAAAACTAAAGGTGCTGTGTCTAAATGCATGTAGCATTCGAAACAAAACAGATGAACTGCTAACACAAATAGAAATAAATAAATACAATCTGCTGGCCATTACAGAGAAGTAGCTACAGGATGACATAGATTAAGATCTGAATATTGAAGGGTACAGGACATTTAGGAAGGACAGGGAGTTAGGAAAAGGTGGAGGTGTGGCTCTGTTAATTAATGATGGTATTCGGACATTAGAGAGTGATGACCTAAATTCAAGAAACCAGGACGTAGAAGCAGTTTGGGTTGAGATGAGGAATGATAAAGGCAAGATGTCGCTTGTGGGATTGGTATAAGGGCCTCCTAATTGTAACTACATAGTAGGACAGAGTATAAAAGAAGAGATAATGGGACCCTGCCAGAAAGGTACAGCAATAATCATTGGGGACTTTAATTTACATATAGACTGGAAAAATTAGATGGACAAAGGTAGCGTATATGAGAATTGCATTGAATGTTTTTGGGATAATTTCTTAGAACAGCACATTCTGGAGCCAACCAGAGAACAGGCTATACTAGACCTGGTATTGAGCAATGAAATAGGATTAATTGATAACCTCCTGGTGAAGGCACCCCTCAGTAGCAGTGATCATAACATGATTGAATTTTACATTCATTTTGAGGGAGAAACGAGTATGTCCAAAACTAGTATTTTAAACTTAAATAGGGGCACTTATGAGGGCATGAAAGCAGAGCTAGCTAAAGCGAACTGGCAAATGAGGTTAAGGGATAGGTTGATAGAGATTCAGTGGCAGACATTTGAAGGGATATTTCAGAATACACAGAATATATACATTCCAATGGGAAAGAAAAATTCCAAGGGGAGCACCCACCATCCATTGTTAACTAAAGTAGTTAAAGACAGTATCAAACTTAAAGAAAAAGCATATAATTACACATAGATAGAAGATTGGAAAGAATATAAAGAGCAGCAAAGAATGACAAAAAGATTAATAAAGTGGAAAAAATTTGCATTATGAGAGAAAGCTAGCTAGTAATATGAAGATGGAAAGTAAGAGCTTCTATAGATATTTAAATAAGAAAATAGTTAACAAAGTGAGCTTTGGTCCTGTAGAAAGTACATCTGGGGAATTGACAATGGAGAGTTGGGAGATGACGGATGAATTAAAGGGGTATTTTGCTTAAGTCTTCACTATAGAGAACATAAGTAACATCCCAGAAATAGCTGTAAAAGTAAGTGGAAGGGACAGAGGAACTCAGGAAAATTACAATCAACAGAGAAGTGGTATTAAGAAAATTGTTGAGGCTGCGGCCAGCAAATCCCCAGGTCCGATAGACTTCATGCTAAGGTCTTGAGGTTAGTGAGATAGTTGATGCATTGGATTTAATTTTCCCAAATTCCCTAGACTTGGAGAAGATTCCATTAGATTGGAAAATAACTAACGTAACTCCTTTATTCAAAATGGAAGGGAGACAGAAAGCAGGAAACTATAGGCCAGTTAGCCTAACATCTGTCATAGGGAAAATGTTAGAAGCTATAATTAAAGATGTTATAACAGGGCAGTTAGAAAAATTCAAGGCAATCAGAGTCAACATGGTTTTGTAAAAGGGAAATCATGTTTAACCAATTTATTGAAGTTCTTTTAAGGAGTCACACGTGCTATGGATAAAGGGGAACTGGTGGATGTAATGTACTTAGATTTCCAGAAGGCATTTGATATGGTGCCACATCAAAAGTTATTGCAGATAATAAAAAATCATGGTGTAGGGGATAACATATTGGCAAGGATGGAAGGTTGGATAGCTAACAGGAAGTAGAGTGTTGGCATAAATGGGTCTCTTTCTAGCTGGTAAGATGTAATGAGTGGTGTTCCACAGGGATCAGTGCTGGGGCATCAACTTTTTACAACTTATATAAATGACTCGGATGAAGGGATCAACGGGACAGTTGCTAAATTTGCTGATGACACAAAGATAGGTAGGAAAGTAAATTGTGAAGAGGATGTTAAGAGGCTATAAAGTGACACAGAAAGGTTAAGTGAATGAACAAAGATCTGGCAAATGGAGTATAATGTGGACAAAAATGAAATTGTTCATTTTGGTGGAAGAATAAAAAAGCTTATTATTTAAATAGTGAGAGATTGCAGAGGGATCTGGGTGTCCTAGTGCATGAATCACAAAAGGATTGTATGCAAGTACAGCAGGTAATTAGGAAAGCTAATAGAATTTTATCATTTATTGTGAGGGGAATTGATTAAAAAAGTAGGGAGGTTATGCTTCAGTTGTACAGAGCATTGGTGAGAGCACATCTGAAGTATTGAGTACAGTACTGGTCTCCTTATTTAATGAAAGATATAAATACATTAGAAGCAGTTAGGAGAAGATTTACTAGGCTAACACCAGGAATGGGTGTGTTGTCTTATGAGGAAAGGCTGGACAGGTTAGGCTTGTATTGACTGAAATTTAGAAGAGTAAGAGCAACTTAATTGAAACCTTTCAGATCCTGAGGAGTCTTGACAGGGTGGACGTGGAGAGGATGTTTCCTCTTGTGGGAGAATCTTGAACTAGGGGTCACTGTTTACAAATAAGGGGCCACTCATTTAAGACAGAGACGAGGATAATTTTTCTCTCTCAGAGGGTTATGAGCCTTTGGAACTCTCTTCTGCAAAATGAGGTGGAAGCAGAGTCTTTGAATATTTTTAAGGCAGAGCTAGATAGCTTCTTGATTAGCAAGGGGGTGAAAAGCTATCAGGGAGAGGCAGGAATGTGGGTTTGTGGTTACATTCAGATCAGCCATGATCTTATTGAATGGTGGAGCAGGCTCGAGGGGCCGAGTGGCCTACTCCTGCTCCTAATTCATATGTTCGTATGTTCCTTTATGTCTCACTCCTTATGCTTAAATACGTATTCTATACAACCCTACAATTCTTCCCTCCAAATCCTTTTTTCCTTTTGTGAATCCCCCTTGACCCTAACATTGGTGGTCATCCCTTCAGTTTTCTAGGTCTCACATTCTGGAATTTCCTCCCTAAACCCCCGGGAACCTACTCCCCACTCTTTCTTTAAGCTGTTGCTATACATTTCTCTTTCCCGGAGTCTGTTCCTGGGCAAACAGTCTCCCTGGAAGAGAACCCTGCAATGCTGAATTGGACAAAATGTGAGCCACTTTAAAGTTGCTGCCTAACCCTCCTTGCACTACAAGTTAAATAGGGGAGAAAAATCACTAAGAAAATAATTGACCATCCAGGAAGCAGAATTGTAAAAAGTAGAAAATTCAACTTCTAATAAACTTGGTGTACCGGACAGATTTCTTGTAAGAAATAGTAAACTTTATTTACTGAGCTTCTGATGAACTGACATACTTGAAACCAAACCACCACTTGAAAGCCCTACCCTTAAGATTACCTGTCTTTAGGGCTGATTCGTCTATATAGTCACAAGATCCCCAAAACATTATGAAAGGTTTTACTTACAATCATTGCATTCCTCCCCCTTTAATTTTGTTTTACATCTCTTACTTACAAGCATATCTTAACCCATAGCATATACAAATATGAGTTCATGCAGTTATATATTTAGTCTTTGAGGTGGTTTGTTGGTTTGGATAGAGCAATGTAATTCTATCTGCTTGACATTCTCCTACTGGATCAACTTGATCAGGAACTGCAGTGTCAAGGAAATCCTAAGACAATGATAGTTCAGAAATATCTATTTCAATAGAGACATCAGGTATATCTATTCTATGTTGGTCTGGCACCTCAGGAGTCAAAGGTTCGACTTCAATTTCAGGTGGAGTAACTGGTTGTTGGGGTGTCTCTCTCTACTTTTTAGATAATCCACATGTTTCCTAACAATCTAGTTTTCCACTTTCACTTGGTATGACAAGGGTTCTGTTTCAGAGGCAATTATATTCGAAACCCATCTAGGCCCAGTTCCAAAAGTTCCCACAAAATCTGTTTCTTCCACAGTAAATTTTTGATCTTTACTGTGAACATCATGATTCACTTTCTGACTACTTTGGTTCTTCTCTACCTTCGCCTCTAAGTTGGGGAACACCAGACTTAATTTTAACCTTGTACAAAGGCGACGTTTCATCAGTAATTCAGATGGTGTTGCATGAGGAGTCATGTGATGGTTGAGAAGAAATCTTGAAATTTGTGTTTCTAACATTCCTTCGGTTATTTTTTCATTCCTGTTTTAAAAGTTTGTACTGCTCTTTCTGCTAATCCATTAGATGAGGGAAGATATGGTGCTGTTTTGACAGGTTTAATCCCATTTAAATTCATGAACTTCTGGAACTCTGTACTAGTTAAAGCAGTACCATTATCTAAAACAATGACTTCCGATAGGCCATGTATACTAAAACATTGATGCAGCTTTTCAATAGTTGCACACAATGTAGGTGATCTCACTTCATACACATCCATCCGTTTAGAATGCACATCGATGATCACTAAAAACATGGTACCTGAAAATGGGCCTACCTTGTCCATATGTAGTCTAACCCATGATTGACTCCCATGGATGCAGTGGAGCTGAAACAGGCAATTTCTGCTGTTGCTGACACTGGAGGTAGTGTTAAACCATTTTTTCTATATCACTATCTATATCTTGCCACCAGATATAGCTTCCTGTGAGCATCTTCATTTTTGAAATGCCTGGGTGTGCACTGTGATGTTCTATCAAGTGTGGTTCTCTTCCTTGCAAAGGGACAATGAATCTTGCTCCCCACAGCAAGATACCACCTTGACAACTTAATTCAGTTTTACGGGCATAGAATGGTTTTAACTTTTCAGAGACTTGTGCATTTGACCATCCTTGCCATACCCGTTCTTGGACCCTTGATAAAATTGGACCCCAGTTTGTCCAATTCTTTATCTGCTTCGAACATACTGTCAAGTAGTCCAGGAAATTCAACACAAGTACAATTTCTTGTGGTACTGAAGCATGTATAATGTTATCTAGCAAAGGAAGACGACTGAGGGCATTGCATTTGCTATATGCACACCCACATAGTGCATAGAAGTGTACTCATATGCCGACAAAATCAAAGCCCATCTTTGAATTGTGACAGAGGCTATTGGTGGAATTGCTTTATCTTCACTAAATGAACCCATAAGTGACTTGTGATCTGACACTATGGTGAAATGTCGACCATGCAATTATTGATGGAACTTCTTTACTCCAAACATTAGGGATAGACCTGCTTTTTCAAGCTATGAGTGACCCTCATCAGTTGCAGAGAGGGTTCTGGAGACATATCCTAATGGCCTTTCGCATTTGATTTCTGTCTTTTCTTTGTGCGTTTGGAGCTTCTCGTCCTTCACTTTGATTTCACAGATGACCAAATTTCTCTCTGGTGAAATCTTAACTTAGTTCAGTTCGGGGATTGAGCTATTCATTCACATCTTGGAAAGTTCCATGACATTTCCTTCTAATACCTCTTCTGTCTCAATCAACTGATTCTTCGGTTCCTCTGTCTCCTTTTTGTATCTTCTGGCTTCCTCCTGGAACATTGAACACTGTTTAGTTTTTTCTGACAACTGTTTCTTCAGTTGGTTCATAGTGGCACTGTAATTTTCCAATTCTTTTCATGATTCTGACCTGAGGGATCCTTGCATCCTGCAAAGGTCCTTTGGTTCTTCTATCTCATTCCAAAAGACACCATCATATTCCTTTTTCAACTCAGGATTTCCTCCTGCTCTAACTTGAAAAATTTCTGACCAGGTGAGTTTAACTCCTTCCAACCCACCATGGCCCAGAAGATTAGGTCCTTCGTCTTTTACAATGATCACTGGAAGCTGGGCTGTCTGCTGCCTATTGGACACAGGTACTATGGCAATACCCTTCACCTGTAATGACTCTCCAGTATACATCTTCAGCTGAGCTGTGGTTTTCTCCAGATTCAGCGGCTGTGTACCTTTGCTTAGGTATTTAAGGATGTGTTCTCCCACCACTGTGGTCGATGCTCCTATGTCAACCTCCATGGCTAGAGGCTTCCAGTTTACTTGATGGGTGATGGTGATTGGTTCAGTTTTCCTTGCCTTAAGATTGTATCAGGAATAGATATCAGTATCAGCAGTTTCTTGGTTGCTCTCTGATTGACTGTCTCAATTTTGCCCTGTATTGCTTTATATCGTGCCCTTTTTTGTGACAGTAATAGCATTCTGTCTTTTTAAATCAAGTGGTACATGGTTACCCCCACATTGGTAACAATTTAATTTCTGAATCGCTGGTGAGAGGCTTCCAGTATTTCTTTTTATTTTTCGAGTGGTAGGGTCTGTCTCCCACTTTGCAGTTGTCTCCCTGGTTTTCGCACCAAGCTCAGCGGTAGGTTCCCGCCTTAGCTACAAAACAGCGCCATGTTGCATATTCTGCAAAGCTTGTGAGTCCCTCTCAGCTTTCTCCATTGCTAGCGCTGTTTCCATGGTGTGCTTCTGGTCAATGTTAACTTCTGCAGGTAAACTGAATGACATCGTCATGTTTGCCACAAACCAAACAATCTCGCAACATGTCATTGAGAGTATCTCCGAAGTCGCAGTTCTCAGTCAACTGATTTAACTTCGCAAAATACATTGCGCTTGACTCACCCGGGGCCCTTACTGTAGAGTTGAATGTGAAGCTTTGTGTGATCATCAATGGCTTAGGCTGAAGATGCACCTTCACGAGGTCCACAAGCTCGTTAAAACAGCTGGAATTTGGCACATTCAGGACTGTCAGACTACAGATGAGGTTATATGTTGTGCTCCTGCACATACTTAGAAGAATTGCTTTCTTTTTCTCCTCCTTGTCATTTCATTCACCACAAAGTAGAAACCTAGGCGCTCCATGCACTGACTCAAGTCTCCCATGGACAAGTCGTACGGGTTGATTCTGCCAAAGAGTGGCATGACTGATGAGTATACTTTTCTTTCTTCTCTTAAAAATCGAAACACTCACATTCACGAGGCGATGTGCAGCATTGGAGCTATTTATCCTCATCGCCAAATGTAATAAACTTGGTGTACCAGACAGGTTTCTTTTTAGAAACAGTAAACTTTATTTACCGAGCTCCTGGTCAGGCTGTATGCTTGAACGAAAACCATCACTCCACCCCTAAGATTACCTGCACTTGGGGCTGATCCGTCTGTCCAGTCATATGACCCCCAAAACAATATCAAAGGTGTTACTTACAATCACTACACCACTGATCCTTGTGCTTAGCATGGATTCTTCTGGAAAGCAAATTGTAAAAGGAAGAGCGAGGAATGTAATGGCATTGGTAGAAGGGATGGTGGGGAAGAAAGAAATGATTATGAATGAGATTAGATAGAAGAAACTTATAAAAACAGTGATGAGAAAATAGCAATTTTAAGCCAGTGACCGTAAGACCAAAATGGGAATATTAACTGCAATTGTTCACACAAAAACATTCAAACCTGCCTCCACTAATATGTTGGTAACATAACATTATGCCACGAGATTTCACCCTAGCAGATTCAACTCCAAGGAAGATCACAGAAGAAATGAGGAATTTTAATGGAACAGACCAGATGCCAGAAAGCACTTTGACTGAACATCAAAAAACAAATATAAAATAAAGTGCTACAACATAAGTGATTCACTATCATATCAAGTCCAAAATGCTGGGAAATGAACAAAATAAAATGACAAACATTAATATTTTCTGGAGGAAGCGTATCACATCCCGAGGCCTTCACATGAAATTAATCTCGTGAGGTTTTAAAGGTTATGAGAATTGCTTACTGTGGCTCTGCTTGAAAAACATTGTTTGGATCAAATTTCATAACACTGCTGCCTCTTGCTTGACTCTCTCAGCTTGCTGCAGCCTCATGCCAGACCCTATATTTCAAATATTAACTGATTATTTTTCTCTTTTCTTTCTTTGTGATCATTTTTAACTCTTTCACCAGTCATGTTCAGTGCTATAACACTCCAGTCCCTCAAGGTGTTCGAACACCAGCATCTCAAGAGGTTTGGGGGTCAGGTCTGATTGTGATATTTGCTGCCTGGTGGAACAAGGTCTTGTGGCAACTGGACCTGGAGGCCACATTTTACCAGTGACTGACTATCAAAATCCACGCTGTCCTTAACTTTTTTACCTCTGGATCCTCCCAGGGCTCTACTGAAGACACACAGGATCTCGCAGTCGGCGGCCTCACAAATGTATAAGACAGGCACTTGATGGAATTTTTACCAAGGCCAGCAATTAAGTGAACTTTGACTTCGGCCTTGCAGCTCTGGCTGGCTTTCCACAGGGGCAGGGCATCCTCTACTGCAACCGCATGACTTTAAGGCACCCATAAATCACCCAGGAGTGTTCATGAACCACAAGGGTTCCCACTCCAGCGATGCGCAACTGGTGCGTAATCTCAAGAAGATCTTAGTATAGGTGTGTGCAAGGTTCCCAGGCAACTACTGTGACACTTTTCTTTTGCAGCTCACCACCATCTTCTTAAGGGCAATTAGGGTTGGGCAATAAAGATGCTGGCCTAGTCAGCGAGGCCTATGTCCCATGAACAAGTAAAAAAAAAGTATGCAGATGACCAAAGAAAAGTTTGTTGCTGATTTGCATCGTTGAGTACTTTGACTATTCTTGATCGATGACTACATCATATACTCAACTCTTTTGAAACATCAAAACTTATAAATATCCCTTGTTCAGGCATCCTTTTGAGGTTTCCAGCATGGATGGCTGTACGGTACTGGAAGAGTTACACTTTGAGTTAAATACCAGCCGGCCTAATAGATGCCAGTAGTCTTATTTGTGGCATAATCACTGTGCAGAATCTACATTTTAATGTGGTTTGTGCCTTTTGTTCTTTGGCTCTGCCTTCTTGAATGTACATATGCTGTATAACAGCAACATTATATATCATCTTCATGTCAATGGTAACATATGCCTTTGGCAGAAGGTGATATTTGAGGGATATGGAGCAGTTACCCAACAGCAGAAACAGGATGGCATATGGATTCAAAGCAAACTGCCTACAGTTGCTAGAACAAAGCTATTCATTTTTATCAATCTTGGATTGAAAAGAACTCTGAAACAAGTTCAACATTTTTGCTATTCAATACTTTTATGTTTTGTTTATTTATCATCAGGTTCATCTTGTTATCACCACACCTAAGAAGGGATAACTCGGGAAGTGTGCTTGCTCACGCTCTCTGTTCCTTGCCTTTATTATGACTTGCTATTTGTTCAAAAATGATGTTGCTTCCTTCATTAGTAACACCAACCTCGAAAGAAGCTCATTTCACTTCTGAAAATGGCAATAACTGAGAAAGATTGATCATGATGTTGCCCACTCATCTCTCCTCTTCCGTTACAAATATATTGACTGCCTTGGTTACTTTATTTCACATCTGATCAGCACCAGGGCAAGCACGTGTCAGGAGAGATTCAAAACCACAGGAGAAGATATGGAGCTCAAACCTTAACCCTATTTATTACCATCAGTACCTCCTGTCTGCTTAAAAAGGGTACAAAAAAACTCAAGCATATTTTTAGCTCCGTGACTTAGCAAAATTGAAAACAGTGCAATTCGATACTTTCGATGAAGGTAGACTGACAAATGCCAGAATTCAGAAACAGCAATATGGAAGGGATTCTACTGGACAGTCAGTGCCCCACAGGAATTATGACTGGAACAACAGTATATGATTTATTATCACTTTCTCTTTGTGTTTCTCCTGAGAGCTACTGCAGCTTCATCTCAACATTCTGATCGAGACTTATGTGCTGGCTCACACCTTCATTTTAACACTTAAAACAATTGGTTCTTGGTATTCTATGCCTTTATGCCTTCAGTTGACTTAAACATGACAGCATTCTTCAAAACCTCAGTCACAGTATACCTGTACTTGCAAAGGAATATTTCAGGAGAAACCTGCAATGCCAAATGTTTGCAAACTACTGTCTCAGACTTTTTAAATAGCTATTTAGGCTAGAGAAAAGAAAAGCAAGTAAAAGATCATTAAGAATAAAATAAATTTGTGTATTTGTCCTAAAAATATATCTTCATTCCTAATAGTCTCTCCTGCCTACGTAACTCACAGAAATAGCTTTTTTTCTCCAGATTCCGCTTATGTTCGGCAAGGTAAAATGAGTTAATCTGTCAACGTCATGTGCTATTAAATCAAACAGGATGTCCTTCCAGTAGATAAAAGCAAAAAACTGCGGATGCTGAAAATCCAAAACAAAAACAAAAATACGTGGAAAAACTCAGCAGGTCTGGCAGCATCTGTGGAGGGGAACACAGTTAACGTTTCGAGTCCGCATGACTCTTCAACAGAACTAAGGAAAAATAGAAAAGAGGTGAAATATAAGCTGGTTTAGGGGGGTGGGGGGTGGGACAAGAAAGGCTGAATAGAGGGCCAGTGATAGATGCAGATAACCAAAAGATGTCACAGACAAAAGGACAAAGAGGTCCAATTCAGTCACATCCTATATGGTGGGCAGCACGCTTCAAGCACATGATGAGCGCGTACACTCCACCTTCCATAATGGTTGCTTAGGTGCCATTTTATGCCTGAAAGACAGTTACAGCCGTGTTTCTAGGCTAATGATCCTAGGTGTCTGTCTCATCTAATATCCTTTATGCAAATAGTTAATAATTATAAACCAGCTCAAGCTGTAAACTTGCATGACCTCAGCTATTTTGTCTGGCTCTATTTAGCTGCTGTTCCAGTGTGGCAGCTCTTTCCAGCTGTCGATTTTTGTTCAAAATAACAAAGGCTGGGAAAATTCCTTCCCTCTATTCTCCATTTCTGATTTTCAACAGCTAGTTCCTTATCTAATTTGGAATATACTGGAAGGACAAAACAAAAACAAAAATACGTGGAAAAAACTCAGCAGGTCTGGCAGCATCTGCGGAGAGGAACACAGTTAATGTTTCGAGTCCGCATGACTCTTCAACAGAACTAAGGAAAAATAGAAAAGGGGTGAAATATAAACTGGTTTGGGGGTGGGGGTTGGTGGGACAAGAAGAGCTGGATAGAGGGCCAGTGACAGGTGGAGATAATCAAAAGAAGTCACAGACAAAAGGACAAAGAGGTGTTGAAGGTGGTGATATTACCTAAAGGAATGTGCTAATTAAGGGTAGAAAGCGGGACGAGCAAGGTACAGATAGCGCTAGTGGGGGTGGGGTGGGGTGAAGGAATCGAAAAAGGTTGAGATAAAATAATGGATGGAAATACATTTAAAAATAATGGAAATAGGTGGGAAAAGAAAAATCTATATAAATTATTGGAAAAAAACAAAAAGGAGGGGGAAAATCAGAAAGGCGGTGGGGATGGAGGGGAGAGTTCAAGATCTAAAATTGTTGAACTCAGTATTCAGTCCGGAAGGCTGTAAAGTGCCTAGTCGGAAGGTGAGGTGTTGTTCCTCCAGTTTGGGTTGAGCTTCACTGGAACAATGCAGCAAGCCAAGGACAGACATGTGGGTATGAGAGCAGGGTGGAGTGTTGAAATGGCAAGCGACAGGGAGGTCTGGGTAATGCTTGAGGACAGACCGAAGGTGTTCTGCAAAGCGGTCACCCAGTCTGCGTTTAGTCTCTCCAATGTAGAGGAAACCGCATTGAGAGCAATGAATGCAGTAGACTAAGTTGGGGGAAATCTAAGTGAAAAGCTGCTTCACTTGAAAGGAGTGTTTGGGCCCTTTGATGGTGAGGAGAGAGGAAGTGAAGGGGCAGGTGTTGCATCTTCTGCCATCGCATGGGTAGGTGCCGTGGGAGGGGTTTGAGGAGTAGGGGGTGATAGAGGAGTGGACCAGGGTGTCATGGAGGGAACGATCCCTATGGAATGCCGCCGGGGGGGAGAAGAGAAGATATGTTTGGTGGTGGCATCATGCTAGAGTTGGCTGAAAGGACGGAGGATGATCCTTTGAATGCGGAAGCTGGTGGGGTGATAAGTGAGAACAAGGGGGATCCTATTATGTTTCTGGGAGGGAGGAGTAGGCATGAGGATGGATACGCGTGAGATGGGCCGGACACGGTTGAGGGCCCTGTCAACCACTGTGGGTGGAAAACCTCAGTTAAGAAAGAAGGAGGACATGTCAGAGGAACTGTTTTTGAAAGTGGCATCATCAGAACAGATGCGGCGGAGGTGAAGGAACTGAGAGAATGGGATGGAGTCCTTACAGGAAGCGGGGTGTGAGGAGCTATAGTCGAGGTAGCTGTGGGAGTCAGTAGGCTTGTAATGGATATTGGTGGACAGTCTATCACCAGAAATTGAGACAGAGAGGTCAAGGAAGGGAAAGGAAGTGTCAGAGATGGACCATGTGAAAATGATGGAGATTGGAAGCAAAGTTAATAAATTTTTCCAGGTCCCGACAAGAGGATGAAGCAGCACCAAAATAATCATTGATGTACGGGAGAAAGAGTTGTGGGAGGGGGCCGGAGTAGGACTGGAACAAGGAATGTTCCACATACTTCATAAAGAGAAGGCATAGCTGGGGCCCATGTGGGTACCCATAGCCACACCTTTTATTTGGAGGAAGTGAGAGGAGTTGAAGGAGAAATTGTTCAGTGTGGGAACAAGTTCAGCCAGATGGAGGAGAGTAGTGGTGGATGGGGATTGTTCGGGCCTCTGTTCGAGGAAGAAGCAGAGAGCCGCCAGATCATCCTGGTGGGGGATGGAGGTGTAAACGGATTGGACGTCCATAGTGAAGAAGAGGCGGTTGGGTCTAGGGAACTGGAAAATGTTGATGTGACGTAAGGTGTCAGAGGAATCACGGATGTAGGTGGGAAGGGACTGGACAAGGGAGAGAGAAGGGAGTCAAGATATCGAGAAATGAGTTCTGTGGGGCAGGAACAGGCTGACACGATAGGTCTGCCAGGAAAGTCCTGTTTTTGTATTTTGGGTAGGGGATAGAACCGGGCTGTCCGAGTTTGGGCGACTATCAGGTTGGAAGCTGTGAAAGGAAGATCCCAGAGGAGATGAGGTCAGTGACAGTCCTGGAAACAATGGCTTGATGTTCAGTGGTGGGGTCATGGTTCAGGGGGAGGTAGGAGGAAGTGTCTGCGAGTTGACGCTCAGCCTCCGCGAGGTAGAGGTCAGTGCGCCAAACAACAACAGCACTACCCTTGTCAGTGGGTTTCATGACAATGTTAGGGTTGGACCTGAGAGAACGGAGTGCAGTAAGTTCAGAGAGAGACAGATTAGAATGGGTGAGAAGAGCAGAGAAATTGAGATGACTAATGTCACACCGGTTTCTCTGACCTCATCTCCTCTGGAGATCTTCCTCCCACAGCTTCCAACCTGATAGTCGCCCAACCTCGGACGGGCCGCTTCTACCTCCTACCCAAAATCCACAAACAGAACTGTCCCAGTAGACCGATCATGTCAGCCTGTTCCTGCCACACAGAACTCATTTCTCGATATCTTGACTCCCTTCTCTCTCCCCTTGTCCAGTCCCTTCCCACCTACATGCGTGATTCCTCTGACACCTTACGTCACATCAACATTTTCCAGTTCCCTGGCCCCAACAATCTTCTCTTCAACATGGACGTCCAATCCCTCTACACCTCCATCCCCCACCAGGATGGTCTAGTGGCTCTCTGCTTCTTCCTCGAACAGAGGTCCAAACAATCCCCATCCACCACTACTCTCCTCTGTCTGGCTGAACTTGTTCTCACACTGAACAATTTCTCCTTTAACTCCTCTCATTTCCTCCAAATAAAAGGTGTGGCTATGGTTACCCACATGGGCCCTAGCTATGCCTGTCTCTTTATGGGGTATGTGGAACATTCCTTGTTCCAGTCCTACTCCGGCCCCCTCCCACAACTCTTTCTCCGGTACATCGATGATTACTTCGGTGCTGCTTCATGCTCTCGTCGGGACCTGGAAAAATTTATTAACTTTGCTTCCAATCTTCGCCCCTCCATCATTTTCACATGGTCCATCTCTGACACTTCCCTTCCCTTCCTTGACCTCTCTGTCTCAATTTCTGGTGAAAAGCTGTCCACCAATATCCATTACAAGCCTATCAACTCCCACAGCTACCTCGACTACAGCTCCTCACACCCGGCTTCCTGTAAGGACTCCATCCCATTCTCCCAGTTCCTTCGCCTCCGTCACATCTGTTCTGATGATTCCACTTTCAAAAACAGTTCCTCTGACATGTCCTCCTTCTTCCTTAACTGAGGTTTTCCACCTACGGTCGTTGACAGGGCCCTCAACCGTGTCCGGCCCATCTCCCGCGCATCCGCCCTCACGGCTTCTCCTCCCTCTCAGAAACATGATAGGGTCCCCCTTGTCCTCACTTATCACCCCACCAGCCTCCGCATTCAAAGGATCATCCTCCGCCATTTCCGCCAACTCCAGCATGATGCTACCACCAATCACATCTTCCCTTCACCGCCCAAGCGGCATTCCGTAGGGATCGTTCCCTCCATGACACCCTGGTCCACTCCTCCATCACCCCCTACTCCTCAACCCTCTCCCACGGCATCTACTATTGCGATGGCAGAAGATGCAACTTCCTCTCTCCTCACCGTCCAAGGGCCCAAACACTCCTTTCAAGTGAAGCAGCTTTTCACTAGCGCTTCCCTCAACTTAGTCTACTGCATTCGTTGCTCCCAATGCGGTTTCCTCTACACTGGAAAGACCAAACGCAGACTGGGTGACCGCTTTGCAGAACACCTTCGGTCTGTCCGCAAGCATTACCCAGACATCCCTGTGGCTTGACATTTCAACACTCCATCCTGCTCTCTTGCCCACATGTCTGTCCTTGGCTTGTTGCATTGTTCCAGTGAAGCTTAACGCAAACTGGAGGAACAGCACCTCATCTTCCAACTAGGCACTTTACAGCCTTCCTGACTGAATATTGAATTCAACAACTTTTAGCTCTTGAGCTCTCTCCTCCATCCCCACCCCCTTCCCATTTCTTCCCCCTCCTTTTTGTTTTTTCCAATAATTTATATAGATTTTCTTTTCCCACCTATTTCCATTATTTTTAAACGTATTTCCACCCATTGTTTATTTCTACCTTTTAGTATTCCCCCACCCCCACTAGAGCTATCTGTACCTTCTCTGTCCTGTCTTCTACTCTTAATTAGCACATTCCTTTAGATAATATCACCACCTTCAACACCTCTTTGTTCTTTTGTCTGTGACAGCTTTTGGTTACCTCCAACTATTACTGGCTGCTTGTCCCAAAAACAGCCCCCTCCCCTTAAACCAGCTTATATTTCACCCCTTTCCTATTTTTACTTAGTTCTGTTGAAGGGTCATGAGGACTCGAAACGTCAGCTGTGCTCTCCTCCACCAATGCTGCCAGACCTGCTGAGTTTTTCCAGGTATTTCTGTTTCTGTTTCTGTTTTTGTTTTGGATTTCCAGCATCCTCAGTATTTTGCTTTTATCTCCTTTCAAACTTCTTGTCTCCAAAGAGAATAGACCAACTTTTCCAATCTATTCACGTAACTGAAATCCTTCAGCCCTGGAACCATTCTCGTAAATCTTTTCTCCACCCTCTCTAATGCCTTCACATCCTTTCTAAAAGTACAGTGCCTAAAATTGTACACAATACCCCAGTTGAGACTGAATCAGCATTTTATAATGGTTCATCATAGCTTCCTTGTTTTTGTACTCTTTTTATAAATACCAAGATCCCATATGCCTTTTTAACCACCTTCTCATCCTATTTTGTCACCATTAACAGTTTGTGCACATCATCCATATCTCTACTCCTGCACTCCATTTAGAATGCACCCTTCTTTATGTTGCCTCCCCTCAACTGTTGTACCAAAATGTACAAAAAGTCTTTGAGGAAGTAACATGTGCTGTGGATAAAGGGGAACCGGTGGATGCACTGTACTTAGATTTCCAGAAGGCATTTGATAAAGTGCTCATCAAAAATTAAAGGTTATTGCGGGAAATAAAAGCTCATGATTTAGGGGGTAACAATATTGGCATGGATAGAAGATTGGCTGGCTAACAGGAAACAGAGAATAGGCATAAATGGGTCTTTTTCAGGTTGGCAAGATGTAATGAGTGGTGTGCCACAGGGATCAGTGCTGAGAACTCAACTGTTTACAATTTATATAAATGACTTGAGTGAAGGGAAGGATGGGATGGCTGCCAAATTTGACGATGATACAAAGATAGATAGGAAAGTAAGCTGTGAAGAGGACATAGGACACTACAAAAAGCCATGGATAGGTTAAGTGAGTAGGCAAAGACCTGGCAAATGGAATATAAGGTGTGAAAATGTGAAATTGTCCATTTTGGCAGGACGAATAAAAGAGAAGCATATTATCTTAATGGTGAGAGATTGCAGAGCTCTGAGGTGCAGAGGGATCTGGGTATCCTAGTGCATGAATCACAAAAGGCAAGCATGCAAGTAACAAAAGTAATTAGGAAGACTAATAGAATATTATCATTAATTGCGTGGGTAGTTGAATACAAAAGTAGGGAGGTTATGCTGCAGTTGCACAGGGCACTAATGAGACCACATCTGGGGCTGAATCATGTGCCTGTAGGGTGGGCTGGTCAGGAGCTGGCGCAGGTGGGTGTGGAGCTGATTCCCGCCTGCGATCGGCTGCACGCTGCAATTTTGCACAGGCGGGCCAATTAAGGCCCACCCAGCGTCTTGTGCGCTCAGTAGCACGCAGCACTACATGTGCGGGCAGGGGGAGAAGGGGGAGTCGGGACCTGCGCTCTTACGTGCATGTACGCGATGGAGTGCAGAAATCTCCCTGAGGCACGGAACTTAAATTTAGTTTTAAAGTTTGAAAAAAAGAAAGAATAAAATTATTCAGACAAGTCCCTTCATGTGGCAGTGTCACATGAGCTGGGACATGTTTATGAATTATCAAAAAAAAAATTATTATTTCTTTAATAAAGCCTTCACGAAACCTCATCCTGCCCGTGGATGAGGTTTCATGCAAAATGCAAAGGTTGCTTGGGCTCTTCGCCTGCCTGCCAACCTTAAGGTTGGATGGGCAGCCCTGTAAATTGCCCAAATTGGTTCATGAGTGGCCATAATAGGCCTTTGGCAGTTCGGCAGGGGTGCAGCCCATTCCGGCGTGCGCCCGCCGAACATAGGATCGGAATGACACATGGTGACGTTGGGATGCATGCCCAACGCCACCACACGTTGGCGTACAGGGCCCACCCCTGCACGCTGAGGAGAAAATTCTGCCTCTGGAGCACTGTGAATAGTACTGGTCCCCTTATTTGAGAAAGGATTTAAATGCGTTGGAAGCAGTTCACAGATGGTTTACCAGACTAATACCTGGAATGGGGTGGATTGTCTTCTGAGGAAAGGTTGGACAGACTAGGCTTATATCCGCTGAAGGTTAGAAGAGTAAGAGGCAACTTGACTGAAACATATAAGATCCTGAGGGATCTTGGCAGGGTGGATGTGGAGAGGCTGTTTCCTCTTGTAGAAGAATCTAGAACTAGGGGTCACTGTTTAAAATAAGGGGTCCCCCATTGAAAATAGAGATAAGGCGAAATTGTTTTCATTCAGAGGATTGTCAGTCTTTGGAACTCTCTTCCTGAAAAGGTGGTGAAAGCAGAGTCTTTGAATATTTTTAAGGCAGAGGTGGATAGATTCTTGGTAAGCAAGGGGGTGATGGGTTATTGGATCTAGGTGGGATGCAGATTTCAGGTTACTATCAGATCAGCCATGATCTTATTAAATGGCAGAGCAGGTGCGAGGGGCTGAATGGCCTACTTCTGCTCCTTGTTCATATGTATCACAACAACTTATATTTACATAGTGCCTTTAATGTAATAAAATGTCACAATGTGCTTCACAGCTACACTATGAAACAAAGTATGAAACTTCACACTTCTCTGCATTAAATTTCATCTGCAAGATGTCTGCACATTCCTCCAACCTGTTCATTTCCTCTTGAAGTCTATCGCAATCCTCCTCACAGTTCTCAACAATTCCAATTTTTATGTCATCACAAATTTTGAAATTGCCCCCTGCACACCCATGTATAGGCTATTTATATAAACCAAGAAAAGCAATGGTCCTAATACCAATCCCTGAGGAACTGTACTGTGTACCTTCTTCCAATCTGAAAATAACTTTTCACCAGTACTCTCTTTTGCCTGTCGCTCAAACAACTTTGTATCTATGCTGCAACTGTCCCTTTTATAGCCATGGACTTTAACTTTGCTAATAAGCCTGTTGTGTGGCATTTCGGCAAACACCTTTTGGAAGTCTATCTACACATCAACCACTTTGCCCTCATCAAAATCAAGCCTTTAACAAATCCATGCTGGCTTTCCTTAATTAATCCACTCTTGTCCAAGTGACTGTTAGTTTTGACCTGGATAATCACTTCTAACCGCTGCTGAGGTTAAACTGGCTGGTAATATTTTTAATTCTCCAGTCCTCCACCTCTTTAAGGAGGATGGTAAGATTACGGCCAGTGCTTCTGCAATTTCCATTCTTACTTCCCTTAATATCCTTAGATTTATCTCATCCGAGCTGGTGACTTATCAGCTAAAACTATAGTTTTTAGTACCTCCACTTTATCAATTTTTAGCCCATTCAGTACCTCAACTATAGAGGCTACAAATTTTTGATATGCAATACGTACTTCCTTGTGTTTAACAGCATCAGTTTCTTCATTATAAGATCCAGGAATTTACTGCCCACTATCTAGTCACAATGATAGTGTTCCCAGACCTGCAATAATGAGCTTCCTTGTGTTTACTACATTCGATAATCACACTCCACTTGAGGGTCTCCTTTCTTCCAGATGATGGACTGATAAGTGCTGCAGTCAGGGGAAGCCACTGATTTATTTTGCTTGTAATGTATAAATGTACAGTATTCAGCTTTCAACCTATCCCTTTGTATTTTATAACACATCTTGAACATAGAAGGTAACAAAATGTCTCAGTCTATCCCTGTTAACAGCCTAATCTCACTTCAAGTTTAGCAGATCCTTGAAACTAGTTGTCCCTAACCTTCACGGAGTGACATCTCTCCTTTTATGATTATTTTCACATCAAATTTCTGAAGACTGTCCTTGCCTCAGTTTGACAAGGAGAAATAGGCTTCAACTCTGACCCTCCCAGCTCTGTGTCAGGGATTGTCTCATCAAGCTGACAATCAAATCTGCCACAGAGAGCCTGATAACCATATTTCACTGTGCTCAAATGAATGATCCTGACATTATGGGGGAATTTTAACCCCTAAAATGGTTGGATTTGAAATGGGTAGGAAATAGAAATATAAAGAATCTCAAATCTGAACACAACCCACTTCCAACTTTAAGAAAGAATGAAAAAAATAAAGACTTGCCTTCATGATCCCAGGATGTGACAAAATACTTTACAGCCAATGAAGTATTTTTGAAGTGTCGTCTCTGTTGCACTGAAATGCAGCTGTCATTTTGCACACAGCAAGCTCTCAAAACAGCAATGTGATAATGACCAAATAAACAGTTTTTGTAAGTTGATTGAAGGATAAATATTGACCAGGACACTGATGTCAAAGGGTTTGTTGTGTCCACCTGAGAGGACAACAAAGCCTCAGTTTAACTTTGCATTCAAAAGACAGCACTTCCGACAATGCAGCACTCACTCCGTCAGCGCTGCACTGGCATGTCAGTTTAGATCCTTCTGTATTCAAGTCTCTCAATTGGATCTGTGAACCAACAACCTTCAGACTTAGAGATGAGAGTGCAAACTAATGAGCTACAGCTGACAGGAGGTGAGGGCAACGAAATCGCTCCCTGGAGGTGGGTCACTTATTTAAATATTTTAATGGGGCTGCATGTCTAAAAATATTACCTGTGTTTCAGGCTTAACACTGGCCTGTTGGGTTTTCAGGTGTTAGCAAACTTGGCAGCTAAAAGGAGGCAATGACTGATGTAGGGAACAAGCAAGTGCTTTTCCAGCTGCTTGCAGCCATCAGAGCAGAAGTGCTTTCCCACACCCACCAAGCAAAACAAGTTGGAACCTCCCCAGCGATCACCAACTCCTTCCATGATCGCCAACCCACAATCAAGATTGTCCAGTCAATCACCAACCCTGCCAGAATAGTCAGCTCCTCATGATCAGTGGCTCTCTCCTGATCTCCCATCTCTCATTTCAATCTCTCCCTGAACCCTGATCACTGCCCTCTATATATCTGTGTCCCCACCGTAATCGTTTCCCGAACCTCCAAACTACATTGTACACAGATCCACCCCCTCGTGATCTCCATCCCAAAAGGCACAAAACTTACCTGTTCTTGGACCTTGGGTCAAGGCCTCTTCTACAGTGTTCCCCGCTTGACAGGGACCTAAGCCTGTCAGCCTGATGGGGAGCCTACTAAAAGAAAATGCCCACTATGGAGTTCAAATTCCTGACCAGAACTTCTCCCACCCAGCTGGAAATTCTGACCCAGTAAATATCGGGGCCTATAACTTGGTTTTCACCAGAATGTATCAACAAATTACAAGAAATCAACTTGATTGCGTGTGAAGAACACAATCCAACTGGCCATTTTGTTTAATTCTGACAGCTCAGTCAAATGCAACTATAAAAGCAACAATTTCCATTTCTACAATGCCTTTAACTTAGTAAAAGGTTATTCTTAGACATTTCACAGGGCATTATCAAACTAAACTGAACTACATAAGGCGATGTTAGGACAGATGACCAAAAACCTGGTCAAGAGGTAAGTTGTAAAGGTCATCGTAACAGGAGTAGAGACAGGTAGAGAAGAAGAGAGATTTAACACATTACCTGATTATAGCGGAGCTTAAATTGGATAGCCTCAGAAATCGGGTGCGAGGATAACAATGCATGTTTATCCCACGCCCGTTCAAAATAATGCAGGCAGCACACAAACTTTGTGCCACCTGCTAATTTATCTAATAGTGATGTGCAGCCCAGCTGATTGGCTGGTTGCCTCAGCAGAAGGTCCAGGTTCATATGAGGTGATAGCACCACTTTAAGCTGGCCTACGCTACTTAAAGCCAGGCTGTATCTCTTAGAGGCCAGGTGCATTCTGGCTGCAGCAGGGGCTGAAGCCAGTTATAGAAGAGTGAAAGACCTGAAGGAAGCAAACAAAATGGCACAGCAGGCCAGATAGTTTGCCCCTTAGTTTCCAGATACCATGCCGGAGGCATTGCTGGAAGAGGTCAACAGGAGGAAAGAAGTTCTCTTCCCTCAGGGGCTAAGCAGTCATTGGGAACAGATGGTCATGGTGGTCATTGCCATCAATCCAGACATGGGGACCTCATTGCAATGCTGAGAGAAGTTTAATGATGTCACACAAGCAGACAAGGTCAATGAATGCATCTTCACATATCCTATCATCCAATCTATCACACCCTGTTCGATTTACCCCAGTCCCTTCCGACGCCTACCAATGGCCAATTTCAATCAGGACTCAAACCTTGCATTTAAAGCATTTAAAGCATTTAACTCACCATCACACTCAGCACTGCTGCAAACCAGACACTCACACCCCACAGCTTGCACACACTGCCAGCTATGAAATTGAGGTAGGCACATCACCCAAACACATTGCATCACTCTCAATAACGTAATTCCCTCTCTTTTGCATGATCAGGTGGGCACAATAGATGATAGCAGCAGCTAACCAATGGAGATCAGCATGAACTCCCATGGACCTAGGAATAACTAGAGCAGCTGTTACTGAGGTCAAAGCCAGCGGTATTGATGAGGCCATTTAAAATGACATTATGGTCCTTTTTAAAGCACCTTCTCAAATCTCATTTCACCATTCAGCCCATAAACTATTACTCTGTGCAAGCTGCAGATGGTGTAACCATACACCTCATGCTTCCTCCACTCTTCTCTCACACCAAACTTGCCCTTATGCATTTATGCTTCAAGCTTGCCAGGAACTGCTGCCTGGTCAGATAGTGGGGCGGGAGGCTGAAGGCCTAGAGAGAGAGCAGCTCGAGGAGGAAGAAACACCATACAAATATACAAACAAAGGAAATAGGAACAGAAGTAAGCCATTTGGCCCCTCGAGCCTGCTCTGCCATTCAATAAGATCATGGCTGATCTGTTTGTGATTCGAGTTCTACATTCACATTTACCCTCCAGCACCTTTGATATCCTCGCCTAACAAAAATCTAACTACCTCTGCCTTTAAAATATTCAGTGACCTGGCTTCCACTTCCTTCTGAGGCAGAGTTCCAAAGTCACACAACCCTTTGAGAGAAAAATGTTCTGTCCTATAAGGGTGACCCCTAATTTTAAAACAGTGCCCCTTAGTTCTGGACTCACCCACAAGAGGAAACATCCTTTCCACGTTCACCTTGTCAAGACCGTTCAGGATTTTATATACTTCAATCAAGTCACCCCTCACTGTTTTAAGCTCCCAAGCCCAATCTGTCCAACCCAACCTCATAAGACAACCCGTTCATTCCAGATATCAATCCAGAAAACCTCCTCTGAGCCGCTTCCAATGCATTTACATCCTTCCATAAATAAGGAGACCAAAACTGCACACAGTATTCGAGATGCGATCTCAACAATGCCCTGTATAACTGAAGCATAACATCCTTCCTTTTATGTTCAATTCCTTTCATAATAAAGGACAGTATCCATTAGCTTACGTGATTACTTGCTGTACCTGCATACTAATTTTTTGTGACACATGCAAGAGAACACCCTGATCCCTCTGCATTTCTGAATTCTGCAGTCGTTCTCCATTTAAGTAATAGTCTGTTTTTTTATTCTTTCTGCCAAAGTGAACAACTTCACATTTTCCCACATTATACTCCACCTGCCAGATTTTTGCCCACTCAGTCAACTTATCTATATCCGTCTGTAAACTCCTTAGGCAGAATTTTACCCTTGGTGTGCGGGCGTGCTCCCCATGCGCCCGTGCGTGCAATAAAGTGTGTTTTCATTGGACAAGCGTCCCAATGTCAATGCGCACTCTCGTGATATTTTGCTTGGTGGACCCGCGATGAAGGGGGCAGCGCGCCTGCCATTAATTAAGCGGCCAGTTAAGGCCCTGGAGAAACCAGCTGACTCTGAGTTTACATAGCGTGTGCGACTTTCAGGCCTTTCGCAGGTGGGCAGGCACAATTTGCAAAACCTCATCCACAGGCAGGGTGAGAGGGGTCAGCGGGCTTCACAAAGCGAATGGTGAGTAGTTTTGGATATCACTTGCTGCTGCTTGCTTCTGTGAACAGGACAGCTTGATTTCATTTCAGGGCTGCAATCAGAGCATTTAGAGACTTCAGTTCAGGACTCAGTGTTTCTCTCAGGCTCCCGGAGGATTCAGGTATCAGACAGCCTCCTCTTACCCTGATAACAGGGACCGTGGTCTCTGTTGGAGAAACCTCCTCCTCCGAGGAAGAGAGGGGCAGAAGGGAGACAAGGCCAGGTGTCCTAGTGCAGCCTCCAGGGGAGTGACCTGTGGGAGGAGAGGTGCAGGCTCAAGGGGTGCAGGGCCAACAGGAAGGCCAAGGCAGAAGGGGCCGCAGAAGACATCACTATCCTGCTATCAGGGTTTACAGGAGGCGATGCAGCTACCTCATTATGCCTGAGTTACAATGCTGAAGGAGGATCCATCTCTCAAGGGAGATAGTAACCTTCATCTGTCAGAGGGTCGGCCTTGAGATCAGTTCTGACTGTGTGGGTGGACATCCCATTTCAGGACCCTGAAGCTCATGGTGGCCCTCAACTTCCATGCCTCCAGCTCTTTCCAGGGCTCAGTGGGGGATCTGTGTGGAGTCTCCCAGTCAGCTGTACACAGTTGTGTCAAACTGGTGACAGAGGCTCTGTTCAGGTGTGCATTGACATTCATTCATTACTATACAGACGAGGCTAGTCAGACAGATCAAGCCAGAGGCTTTGCAGCGTTTGTTTGGTTCCCCTGTGTCCAGCATGCAATCAATTGCACACATGTGGCCATCAAGGCACCAGCGGCTGAGCCGGGTGCCTTCGTCAAACAGGATGGGATTCCACTCCATGAACGTGCAGATAGTGTGTGATCACAGGATGCTGATTCTACAAGTCTGTGTAAGGTACCCAGGCGGCTCCCATGACACCTACTTCCTGAGACACTCCCAGGTGCCGGGGCTCTTCAGTGGTCCAGCCCGGCTGGATGGATGGCTGCTGGGTGACAAGGGCTATCCCCTCAGAAGGTGGCTCATGACGCCTCTCCACCATCCAAGAATAGAAGCTGAGCAGCGGTACAATAGGAGCCAAACCTCCACAAGGGCTGTGGTGGAGAGAACCATCGGTCTTCTCAAGATGTGCTTCCGATGCCTGGGCAGTTCAGGGAGCGCACTGCAATACCCCCCAGAGCGTGTGTCACTGATAGTGGTCGCATGCTGTGCTCTATACAATCTGGCACCGGAAAGCAGGGATGCAGTGGAGGAAGAAGACCTTGACACAGCTGCACAGGCAACAGACAATGAGTTCAGTAACAAGTCTGAGGACGAACACACTCAGGAGAACCCTGGGGGCACAGACGCAGACCTGGGTGACCTCCAAGGAGGCAGGGACACCCGGGACGCTTTGATCTAACGCTCCTTCAGCTAGCCTACCAAATAAGAACCACCACCATGTGCCAGGGCTGCAGGCTCCATATTTGATCCTTGACAGGACCAGTTCCTTGGTAACAACATACACTATGTGCCAGTGCAATAAAGTATAAGGTGTCACACATCCATCATAACATCATGGCCTACCCTGTACCTGCAGAACAAGTGAAGCACCCAGAGGCCAGTTGCAAAAATAAAATCTCATTTACTGCTGAGTGACACACATAGCAGAACTTAACATTGACCAGTGTTTTACAACACACCATTAAAAGAATAGCAGAAAAATGGGGGAAACCCGTGATCAGGCCATGTTGTGTTTAAGGTGCTTTATGTTTTTGATTGTGAGTGCTCCATCTAGGAGCTCCCCCCTCTCTGGCAACAGCATTGGAGACAGCCTGCTAACTCTGCTGCCTTGATGGCCTTTGCGGGCCTCCT